>NC_080734.1:11952766-12310891 GCF_019097595.1 Hemibagrus wyckioides | reverse complement strand
TCTCTCTCTCTCTCTCTCTCGCTGGTTCTCTCTCTCTCTCTCTCTCTCTCTCTCTCTCTCTCTCTCTCTCTCTCTCGCTGGTTCTCTCTCTCTCTCTCTCGCTGGTTCTCTCTCTCTCTCTCTCGCTGGTTCTCTCTCTCTCTCTCTCGCTGGTTCTCTCTCTCTCTCTCTCTCTCTCTCGCTGGTTCTCTCTCTCTCGCTGGTTCTCTCTCTCTCGTTCTCTCTCTCTCTCTCGGCTGCCCATGACCCTGTCACCGGTTCACCACTGTTCCTTCCTTCGACAACTTTTGATAGATACTGACCACTGCAGACCGGGAACACCCCACAAGAGCTGCAGTTTTGTAGATGCTCTGATCCAGACGTCTTGCTTCTAACACATTAACCTGTTCACTCGGACAAAATGTTCACTTGCTGCCTAATATATCCCACCAACTAACAGGTGCCATGATGAGGAGATAATCAGTGTTATTCACTTCACCTGTCTGTGGTCATAATGTTATGCCTGATCAGTGTAATTCTGTCTTAAGTAGGAGGTTTGGTTTTTTTGTTTTTGTTTTTTTCAAGTTTTAAAGGTGATAAAGGAAGTTAAATCAGTCACTATGATTCAGTGCGTCTGTGTATTGCACATAAGAGCTGTTCCCCTTATTAAAAAAACCCCCACTGCATGATCATGAAGCATATCTTAAGTAACACGGTGGACAGGAAATGAACAACATTTAAAAAGAGATGTTTAAGCTTTTTACGAAATAATAAAAGTTACCTTTTTTCTTGAAATGACCTAAAATTTCCTAACAGAGCAGAGCCCATTTGTGGCTACTAAACTGTTAAAACCTCTGGGATTACATTTAGTGTTATGTTGCTAGAGCCGTAGTCAGTTTCGTCACCTAATTGCACATGACCTCCAGATGTTTATAACAGCTGGAAAGTACTACCTTCTAACACGTATGACATCCTCGTCTAGCTCACCTTTAGCTACTTTGAAACTCTTTTGAATTGCAAACACCAGTTTCCATTTCAGTAGACGAATGCACATCCTTAGCCTGAATCATACATTAGTAACTAATATAGATTTATAGCAAAGTAACACCGTACTCCATTAATAAATAATTTGATTTGTTGGCTAGCTCATTAAACGATCACGTCTCGTGTGATTTAATTACCTGGTAATAGAATTCCTATATTTAA
Organism: Hemibagrus wyckioides; assembly: GCF_019097595.1. Classification (NCBI taxonomy): domain Eukaryota; kingdom Metazoa; phylum Chordata; class Actinopteri; order Siluriformes; family Bagridae; genus Hemibagrus; species Hemibagrus wyckioides. The sequence continues at coordinate 12,309,706 of NC_080734.1, read as the reverse complement.
TAATGTACCTCGTGTTTGTTGTTTTGTTGTTGTTGGTCTGTATCATGGCATGCGTCACATCTTGAGTTTCAGTCTATAGCAATATGTAATGCTCATTCTTTTGTCAGCTTCCAGATAACTGATTTTGTTGGTTAATAGATAATATTGTAGACAATAAAAATAATTTATTATTTAAAATAGAAAAAACTTGTTTGAGGTTTCAGATTTGTAAAAGTTGTACAGCTGTAAATTATGAATGAAATGACAGCAGAAAGCTGTTTCAGACTTCAGCCTTAATTTAAGTTTCCATATATTTCTAGTTTCAAACCTGTCAGTGAAATATCTTACCCGTTACCGTGATGTAAAAAGAAAAAACAAGTTTGCTACAGTAGAAATGTGGGGTTGTTTCTGTGTATGACTACATAATTGTATGTATTTTGTACTTGTCTATCCAACTGAAAAATCCAGCCATGCACTTACTCACTGACTCTTTTGTGGGCGTGGCTTCGTCTTGTTTTATAAAGCAGCACTAGACCCTCTGTGCTTGACTACTTCTTTTTATTTCTTTGCTTTCTAAAAGCTTCCCTAGAAAGAGAGGTTGCTGAAGGATTTCCGAGAGCATGGCTCATGTGCTGCATTTGCTCCTTTTGTGGCTCTTGGTGAGAAGTTCAGAGCCCCAGGGTTATGTGGGCAATGGACTGGGTCTTGGGGCAAACATTGAAAAGATTTTGCCCTCCGTTACTCATCGTGCCAACGGCAGCCAAAGTTTCTATGGGATCATGTTTGACGCTGGGAGCACTGGAACGCGCATCCATATCTACAACTTCATTCAGAAAGGCTCAAGTGAGTTTAATTCCCTTTCCATTCACTGTTCAATATTAGCTGAACTGAAAGGGAATAATTTAATTTTGTAATTGTCATGTGGGGTTTTTTTTTTTGTGCATGTAAATTTTAGGATAACTTTTTTTTTTGTTCTGTTTGTTTACTAGACCGTCTCCCCGTTTTGGATAATGAAATGTTCCAGTCTGTGAAGCCTGGTTTATCTGCCTACGCTGACATGCCAGAAAAAGTAAGTAAAGCTTTCTTAATTCAGGTTAGTAAAGTGAATTTTTCAGGTTAATGAACTAAAATGTGTTTCTTTTGCACATGCCTCAATCACAAGTTACGGCAGATTATGCTGTTTTACAAAAAATGATGCAAAAAAAATGACAATACTTCACTTATCAATAAACAAAACATTTAAAATATTTTTAACAGTTTATAACAAGATTTAACGTTGTTGAACGTTCAAGAAACAAGTTAATTCCTCTTCTTACTTCTGTTAAAGCTGCAATAACAAGCCTCTATTTATTATTAGTCCTGGGTTAATGTGGAGCCTCTGCTGTATAACACCCTGCTGTTACTATAGAAACAATAATGTATTACAAGCACATTAATATACACGTTCATGATACAGCTTCACTGTTGTGTGGAAAAATAATTCACACCTTCTAATGATTAAACTTAAGCATTGAACTCAGGATATCCCAAAAAGTATGAGAAAATTGCATTTAAATATGTAGTAGCTACATGTTGATTCACTTCGCATCTAATTTATCAGGTAATAAATAAAATGTACAAAATAATAAGTATGCCCATGAAAAAAATGGCTAGCTTCATTCTTAGTCTATAGTTCTATTTGGAGCAGCATTTTTATGAGTGGTGCAGAAAGCCTAGGCAGGTTTAGGTAAAATGTGTTTAAGGCTTTCTTAAAGCAGTGGATGTTACTATATGTTTTAGAAACAAGCCAAGTTTGTCAGGATTCACTTACACTGATATCCAAATGTTTTTCCAAGACCACCACACATATTAAAAGTCAGTGACAGGAGTCTTAACCTGATATGCTCTTTATTTCACATAGTAAATAATACGGTGGCCTGATTTGCTCTGGTCTTTTTGAAGGCACCAGAAATCCTCTTGAATTGGTATAGTAAGGTATTTTACTCTGGTTTCCAGCTCTTTTTATGTATCCAGCACTTTTAAAAGATTCATTAACAGCAAACTGAACACACTTTTATCATTCTGTACAGCAAAAGGGTTTTTTCATCATTCTTTTTGAATATAAAAACAAAACACGTGCAGAAAAACACATTACAAGCTTTTCTATATTATGCTACTAGTAATACTTTTATTAGCGAGTGTTGGTGAGTCATGAGGCCTCAGTCTCATAATTCACAGATTAGTAGGTTTGTATACTTCACTTCTAATAATGTGTAGGTGTGAGTGTGTTTTTGCCAGTCTGTAAATATTTGTTAGGATGTTGGCAGATGTGACTCACTCTTAGATGACCTTTCATGAGTAAAGGCCATCATGCATCCGAGTCCTTGAGAAAGACTGGAAAATCAGTCCATAAAGAGTGGAAAATCTTGTTATAAAAATAAATGTGACTGTTGCAAATATATAGTCAGGTGTCTGTGTGCATGTGTGCCTGTACACGTGTAGGCCGGGGACTCGGTGAGGCAATTGCTGGAGGTTGCCAAGAGCAGCGTGCCTCATGTGGAGTGGAAACAAACCCCAGTGATGCTGAAGGCCACAGCAGGTCTAAGGATGCTGCCACCTGCCAAAGCTCATGCACTACTACAGGAGGTAAAGCAGGAGCCCTGTATTGTAGTTATTGGTTGTAGCACTGTAGTTCTAGCTGTTCTTTTGACTTTGATTAAACCAGGACTGAGTTTTGTTTTGCTTTTATCTCGCACTATGTGTTCTTCATCAGGTTCAAGATGTGTTTGATGATTCTCCATTCTACGTGCCTGCTGAAAGTGTAAGCATAATGAATGGAACAAGTGAAGGTATGTTGACTTTGGCCCAAACAGATTAGCCTGTCTTTAGCCTTTAAATGTGTGTTGAAGATGACTGATTAAAGATTTGTCAGCAAAACAAACTTGGGCAAAGGTACCATCCAATTAAATTGCAAAAACAGACTGTGCTCATGGATGAATCCTAAACATCACCAGTGATGTCACGGAAATGTCTCCGGTCTGTGAAGCATGGATTATCTGAATTGTGGTGTAGTTTTCATTATCCAGCAGTTTGACAATAACTATTAGCATGATCTGGCATATTAAACTGTGGTTTCTGTGGCCAGCTGAAAACATGTTTCTCATACATGAATATATATATATATATATATATACAGATGACATTTAGTGTGACTTAATGTACAAAGCAAATCAGGTAAACATCTTGTTTTCTTCATCATAAAAGGACAGAAAAATAGTAATCTTTTCTGATTATATAAATTAACAAATTAACATGAGCTTTGCTTCCTCTTTCTTCACAGGGGTTTTGGCCTGGGTGACTGTAAACTTTTTGACTGGTAACTATTTTCCAAAACACTGTTAATACTCTTCATTGTAATCAAACCATCTACAATTTTCAAAAAAAAGTCTTTAAGTTTTATGTTAATAATAATTGAGGATTAACACCCTTACTGGACTGTGCTGTTATGAATAATACACATGATAAGTTAGTTCTTGGGATCTGAGCACAAGATTGTGTAGGAGGACTTGGCTATGCTAAATTGCCTTAAAGGTGTGATTGTGAAAGTGTGTTGATGGTTCCCATGGACTGGCATCCCACATAGGGTGTATTTCTACCACATTTCTCGGCATAGGCTCCTAATCCACTGTGGTCCTGACCAGGATAAAGCAGAATGAATGAGAGTGAGAGTGAATTACTGAATCACATAATCGAATGAAAGTTCATTTCCAAACACTGAAATAAAATGAATGGACTTTGAATTTCACGTTGGTTCAAAACAAATACATACAAATGTAATTTATTAAAATGAATGCTATTGATAAACATTCAAATCTTTCTCTTGTTTTTACTTCCATAATATTATGCCCCAATTATTTATATATATTTTTTTTTTCCAACTCTACTTTTAGGTCAACTTTACCCCAACACAAAAAGGTCAGTAGGGATTTTGGATTTGGGTGGAGGATCAACGCAAATCACCTTTCTCCCAAAAGTGAGTGTAGGTGTCTCTTGTGCATAGAATGTAGCTCAAGATATGTTATTACACAACACTTAATTTCAGTCCACTAATTTGATTGGTCTAATGGCGTTCCAAGAGTGCTTACATTAACTATAACCGCACTGGGACGTTTCACGGACTGTATCACGCTGCTCATCTGTGTTCAACACATAAAATTCCACTTTCTATAAGACTACAGTTGTCTTAATGGCATTATCTGAATATCTTTCCACTAGCAGAGAAGAATATTTTGTGTCCATTTTATGTGTTTCTGAAATGTCAGTTAGTGCGGTTATACCACATATCAGCTCAGCTGTGATTAGCTACGGCATCGCCATGCCTATATTCAGTATAACCGCACTCTTGTTTGTGCAATATTGTTCAAATGTACCCCTTTAAGTAAACACTACATCTTTTCATTTTTATTTACAGAAAACATCTGAGAGATTTCCTGCTGATTACACTGCAAGATTCAGTATGTTCGACACAACATATAAATTGTACACTCACAGGTAAATGCAGTAAAAACTCTTTGGAAATGTGAAATATGAAAGAATGTTGTTTTAAGGTGCATCTCACTCCTATTTGTAGTTATTCAGGGAATGGAATCAAAGCCGCCCAGCTTGCTGCTATCGGTGCTTTGGGCTCAAAAGGTGCATCAGTGAAGTAGTTTTGGGTTTTTTGTTTTTTTTGTGGCCTATCTACTGTTTTCATAGCAATAAATAAGACAATATCAAGCTTTCAGCACTGACCATTGGGTACTGTTTGCATTCTTGTAATATTGTTCCAGATCCAGAAGGGAAGGTTTTTCAGAGCTCCTGCTTGCCTAAGAATTATAAAGGGAAAATTAGCTTTGGAGGGTTAATATATAAAGTCAGTGGAAAGCCAGGAGGTAAAATATATTCTCTAAAAAAAAACAATTTTACTCCCTGATAGTGTTTAATAAAATGCATGATGTTACACTTACTCTTCACTCTCCAGGTTCTACTGGATATAAGAGCTGTTACAGAGAAATGCTAAAGGTTGTGAAAGGTGTCATACAAGAGCCAGATGATATGGAAGACAGCTGGATCTATGCCTTCTCTTACTATTTCGACCATGCTGTTGAAGCCGGCCTTGTTGGTGAGAAAAAAAATAGCCACTTTCAATTATAGGGCAGTTCAGGTAAATGGGGCACTGGTGGATCAAGTAAAAGTGGCAACTGTAATTGAGGTGAATGTGGCATGTCACTTAAATAAACAAGTGGTGACTGAGCAGAATGGCTCAGTGGTAGTTCAGATGAATAGGGAAGCACAGTCATAAAGAGAGTTTATATTGCTGTAAGAGAGACAATACTGGGAGCATGAGAAAGCCTTCCACAGTTACTCTGTTGTTGCCTGAACAGTGAGATACAGAATCTGCCAGGTAAAGGCATTTAAATTCACTGCTATTGGATGTATTACTTGATCATAATAGACCATGTAAGTTTTATGTCTATGATTACTGAGTGCATCGAGTGTTTAATCTGGCCCTAACAGCTCTGTTGAAATGCCTTCTGTTACAGATGAAGACAGAGGTGGTGCTGTGCGGGTCCGGGACTTCAAGCAAAGAGCTAAGGAGGGTGAGAGACTAGGGCGTCTCCATTCACACACATTTTATTGCTGTTGGGGATTTCAAAATGGTTAAATAATAAACTTTTACATTAAATTGCTAAAAAGTGTAAAAACCTAATAAAGGACACTAAAACAAATCCTCATATTGATGGTTTGATATTATTTAGTTGAGTGAAAACAGGATTTCTAAGCAAAACCCTTGATCAGCTTAGACAAAAGAAATAGTCTTGTTAACAAATGAATGAGTAGGTGTATTCAAGCAGTACCAAAACCCTCTGGCTAATCATTTCTGACGGACGTTTTTAATATTTCCCTCAGTATTCCAAAAATACAATTGCTTGGGTTATAAATGGCTTTCTGTTTGTTTTATAGTGTGCAGCAAAGTGTCCATGTATAATCCTGACTATCCCTTCCTGTGTATGGATCTTACATACATAACCTGTCTTCTGAGGTCTGGTTATGGCTTTGAGGAGAAAACGGTGCTGGAGGTAAAGTTTTGGCAGCAACACGTATCAGATAGATGTCTTCATTTACTCATTTACTATCAGCAGAAAGGACTGGTTTATTTTTAAAAAATTTTAAGAAACATTAAAGTTGAATACAATGCTTTCAGGTCAAAATGCTCAATAGAATTATGCTCGTAATTTTTATTTTATTTTATACGATTTACACAGTTCTGACTCCTTGATGGTAAAGATAAATGGCTTGCAAATTCAGTTGTTGCTAATAAAATCCAAAATAGCTGTCATTTATGAGATATCTAAAAACATGCCTCTGGTCACATAAGATTAACCTGTCAAACTGTTATTCGGACAGTTTGTCACTATCATCTATGTTCATTTCATTTCCACATGTATAATGCCAAAGACTCATCATTTGTGCCTTATTTTTGTCTTTGTTTATAGTTGACCAAAAAGCTGCACAATGTGGAGGCCAGCTGGGCTTTGGGAGCCACTCTCGGTTACTTTGAACACTTTAGCATCGTCTAAGAAGCAGCCAAGTACCAGCTCCTCTTTCCAACAGTTCTATCCTTTTCATCATCTTTAGTAATGAAGAGTCACATGTCTATTGTAGAAAATTAATTCTTGTCTCTTAAAATTAAAGATTTTATGCAAGTTGTCATTTGCCCCCTTTAAAAAAAAAAATGATAGTGTATATATTTTGGTATTTTAGGGATTCAGAGATATCCTTGGTTTAAAAACTATTATCCATGTTTTCTTTTGGAAGCGGTTTAAGTAATAGTGTCTTGCTAGTGGGGAAAATTTTAGTATCTCTCCTAGGCTGCAATGAAATGCTGCATTTTTACGAATTTAATTTAGGCATCTAATAGAAATATTGCATTTTGCTTTACGATATTAAACCGGGGAATCTCTGTATGAACAGCTCGGCAGCTTACTGAGCACAGGAACAGTAAGATTTTGCACTGAAGACAGCTGAACGTTAAACTGGGAGGAAAAAAAATCTGACTTGTGTCATAGCCAAGTGCCATAAGCTAGCAATTTAACATTAATATCCATCACTATGCAGTTACAGTGGAGGTTATGACTTTTTTTAAAAAATCATTTGTGTTTTTTTTGCCAGCACTGTTGCTTATACACAATCAATTTCTGACACACAAACATTTAACAGCTAAAGGACTGAAAACATTTGTACCACCAAATGCCACTAAAATGACTAGAATTTTCCCTCTGAACACAGGACACAAAACATACCTGATTCTATGCAAGTAATTCTTATAGATGTCTTATGACTGAATGAAATAATTATGAGCATCCCTGGGATCTCTCTAGTTGCTGATTTTTGGATATTCCAGTGATGCTCAGCTTGTTACTTTTGTAATATGTCTTTAACTGCTGTGTCTGTACTTATTAAGCCCTATGTAACAACAGGGAAAAAACCCACCTTCTATAACACTACCTGCAGTAACTTGAGTTCAGCTGATTGTGGCCAATGTTTTAAAGATTGTTTACCTTATCTGTTCTCCAGAAATCATTAAACCAGGTGACCAAAATGCAACTTTTGCTCTTTTCTTTGTTGACCATAAAGCAGATGATTACATAAAATAATGTCATGTACAAGAATGCAATTCTCAATAATTATTTTATTTACAAATACTACTAGAGCAATGCAACCACATCCTCCCCATAACTGTGAGCTCCAGCTGTCATGCTGACCAAGTCATGAGGTGGAGTCAGAACCACTATGGGGTCTGTAGGACCTGCAGCATAAAAAGACAAAGCTCATATGAAATAGTTATATTATGAGATCACGTAAAGGCAGTGCATATTCTGACAGATAGTGTGTACCTTGTGCCCTCAGCATCACATGATGAAGATTAACTGGCTCCACAGTCGTCATAGTTACCATGGAGTCGGTGGCAGCACCATCAGCCTCTAGCAAGCTGCTATGAGTCAGTGCCTCGCCTGTCAATCAAAACCCAGAACTACATCTGATAAAGTGAAAAGATCTCCAGCCTAACATTTCTTTTCCTCTTCTGTGATTCACCTGCACTCAAGCAAATTATCAACGTGTAGCAGATATCCATAATAGCCTGGTGGAACTGCTGTGAAAGACTGCAGACTCGATAGAGATCATGTTACTCGGCCAAATCTTGTTACCTGTTTCTCTGCTTTCAGACACGAGTGAATCCTCTCCGTGTCGCTTCCTCATGTGAACGTTTCTGCTGCCGCTCTGAGAGAACATCTTCCCACATATGGAGCACTGATGGGGCTTCTCCCCTGATAATGCAAAAGTAATGCGTGTTATTAACTGAATTGGCATGTTAGCTGATTATGCTATGTGGGTATCATGTGTAGTCAAATCTGATTTAACATGGGAGGTTTATGTTCTCTTATCCAATATTATGATGCTTAAAGGCCTGTCCTGAAGATAAAACACTTTGATATCCATTTCTGTGTCACTGATATCAAATATATCAAACATGTATATAGCTTATTCTTTCTCAAAAAGTGTGTGACGTCTTTCTACTTAATAAAAGAACAGTGAGTTTGTTCTGAAGGAAGAGAAAAGCCCAAATTGGAAGGTAATACTTTAAAGGTGCAATAGCTGATACTGTATCTGAAAAATATGCAAAAAAACATAACAAATAATTGTTTAACCTTGGCCTCTGCTGTGCACTGACAAAACTTAATCCCAAGAAAGGCAGCTTTCTTTGCCACATTACGCTTTCTCACACATTACGAGCTGTCCTATTGTCCTAGTAACTTCAGAAGGAGAGAATGGCTTGTGACTGCTATAAAATAACTGATAACTAAACTGTCTTACAGACAAGACACAAAACTGAAGGTAAGTAATAAAATCTAATGTCGTTCTTTAATAAATAATTTGCTGTCAGTGTAAAAGGAATAAAACAATGTGGGATGTGCTGTTCGAAAATGAGCAACTTTGGCACACACCTGAATATATTCTATTTGTTACACGGAAACTAGAGGATAACCAATCACACTGTACAATACAAAACAGTGCCGTATCACTGTACATGCATGGATGTGTATTATATGTTTAGAGAAAAATTAATCAAGAGCATAGGAGATACTATTTTAGAAGGGACAAAAACACCAAAGCAAATAGAGTGTTAAATAGTTACAAAATGCCTGTGTGTGTTTCTGGAATAAAATATAAACTCACCAGAGTGAACCAACATGTGTTTGCGGAGACTTGAGTACTCTGCGAAAGATCGCCCACAGTTGTCTACTTCACAAAGAAAGGGCTTCTCACCTGACACACAAGGCAAGAGGGAAAGATAAACACATAAAATGTACATGTTAATGAATAAAAGTAGAAGATCACACTGCACCAAACATCAGCAATTTACATTAGATCTATATACTGGTAGTATGGCTAAGTTAATGTAAATGTAAACAATGGGGAGAGAAGGCTGGACCGTGTGAGCCGATCCAACAGACGAGCTACTGTTGCTCACATTGCTGAAGAAGTTAATGCGGGTTCTGATAGAAAGGTGTCAGAGTACACTGTGCATGATGAGTCAGGACTGTTCTGGCAGCAAAAGGGGACCAAGACAATATTAGACAGGTAGTCATATTGTTATGCCTGGCCAGTGTATAATTATTGTTAATCACACAAGTAATTAATTGATAATAAACAGTTGTTATTTACATGATTAGCTTCCAGTGCTGGGTGCATTAATACCCTCCTTTGTGTTTCTTGTACTTTATTTTACTCAAAGGTTCATGGATATCATGTATTTTATTGTTAGACAAAGTACGTTCTCAGAATTTGATGTTTATAATGAAGACACTTACCGGTATGTGTGCGTTTGTGATTCTTCAGATTACCAGCGGTGGTAAACTTCTTGCCACAGTTTTTCTCATTACAGATGAAGGGCTTCTCACCGTTGTGTGTCCTCATGTGGACCTGAAGTCTCTGCAGTACATAAAAGCTCTTTCCACAGCCCTCAGCGCCACAGCGGAAAGTTCGGTCATTCCTGACACACACACACACACACTATATTATACACTCAATGCCATCAGGTAAAGCTCAACAGTCGTAATAAAGCCCTGCACTGTTTTAGGAAGAATAACAGGCATCATAAACATCTGTTGTAAGCTTATCTTTCTCATGCAAAACTAAATAAGCAAGCCTTGTACACCAGACTTGCCTTCAACTGTGGTACAAGGAAAGGCTTTCAGTTCCAGGAACACCATCTTTCTCCTACCTGTGTGTTTTCAGGTGGTATTTCAGATGAGCAGGATAGGTGAAAGTCCGTTGGCAGTTCTCATAAGGGCACCTGAGAATCTTCTCTGTAGATCCACGACTGTTTCGTGGCGGCGACTCCTTTTTTGGCCCCTCTGACTGGCAGTTAAGAATATGATCACCTGGACAAGGACAGTGCAAAGGGGTTTATTATGATTTGTTGTATGTGAATAAGCAACATTGCAGAACACTACCTCCAAAAAATAATTCTATGCAAGACAAAAATTAAAAGGCTGTAATGAACTGTCTGAAGAAAAAAGATATTACTGTTGCTACTAGCTCGGGCTTCCTTTGCTAGTTCGGCCCGTGTGGCAGCAATCAGGCTGTCGTGGGCAAGTTCTTGCACCCGCAGGTACCATGGGGCACTCCCATCTCCACAATCCCCTGCAGAAATTTCCTCTTCGGCCTCGTCCACATCATCCTGCACAAACACCAAGGGCTCTGTCGAGGCTGCCAGCCCTGCACACAAAGCAGGTGATAACAGATTGGGAGAAAGTCATTCTCATAACTCTCATTCTTATAATACAACATTTCTAATAACATTCTACCCAGAGGGTTTTTAAATTTTACAGCAGCTTTAAAATCGAATGCACACTTCACGACTTCCAAAATCACAGAATTTGCTTGCACTTAGTTGGTGGTGTGTGTTATAGTTGAGTGCACACTACATCAGAGCTCACAGAGGTACACAGACTACACGATTGTTTACCTACAAAAATCCCCAGGGAAAGCCCCAAATCCTGCTTTCTCATGAAAATACCTCAAGAGCTTAGAGTTTTTAACAGGACCCAGAAACCTCAGCCATATGTGACTGATATCAGCGTGACCTGAATAATTCTTTAAAGACAAAATCTGTAGTTATATCCAACCCAGATAAAATTTGATGATACCTTTGGCGAGGTTGAGTAGAACATATGAGGTGCTGTCTGGTTGCTGGAGGTCATGCAGAATTGCAGGTGGGGTCGTTGTTGGAGAGTGAGACTGGAGTTGCACTACCAGGGGACTTTGTTCTGGTCCAAACTCTGACAGCGATGGGGATGCTGCATCACTAAGAGCACTCTCTTAACATACACAATCAAGAGACATGGTTTCATTATGGAATGATACACAAGAGCAATTTAGGGCATTCAGAAATAATATATAATGAAAACTAACAAGTGGCACATACACTGATCAGGCATAACATTATGACCACCTGTCTAATATTGTGTTGTTCCCCCTTTTGCTGCCAAAACACCCCTGTCCCATCAAGGCATGGACTGCACTAGATCCCTGACGGTGTGCTGTGGTATCTGGCACCAAGATGTTAGCAGCAGATCCTTTATGTTCTATAAGTTGAACTTACAGGACTTAAAGGATACTTTTGATAGATACTGACCACTGCAGACGGGGAACACCCCACAAGAGCTGCAGTTTTGGAGATGCTCTGATCCAGTCGTCTAGCCATCACAGTTTGGTCCTTGTCAAACTCACTCAAATCCTTACGTTGCCCATTTTTCCTGCTTCTAACACATCAACTTTGAGGGCAAAATGTTCACTTGCTGCCTAATATATCCCACCCACTAACAGGTGCCATGATGAGGAGACCATCAGTGTTATTCACTTCACCTCTCTGTGGTCATAATGTTATGCCTAATCGTTGTACATAAGCAGCAAATATAACTAGAAATGATGTTCATCACATACCTGGAAGGTCGAGCTGGCTGCATATGGAATTATCCGAAGAGGGAAGGAGAGGTAGACACTGTGTTTTGAGATCTGATTCCTCCAAACCCTGACCCAAGGGTATGGAGGCGTTCTGCACAAACTCAACCAGCAGCTTCACAAAGATGAAAACAGAGTTAAGACAAAGAGAGTGGCTTTGAAATATCATATAAATTTTTTAAAAAACCTTTGAGAAAAGAAATGTTGTGTTTTAGTACCTCAGGTTTGGAATCAAGCTCATCAGAAAGCATGGATTCAGTCTTGTTTGTTCTGTGGTGAGGAAAAGAACAAATATAACCAATGGGACATGGAGCCATTTAGTTCATTTACATTTCTGGCATTTAGCAGATGTCCTTATCCAACATTTTCATCTCATTATATACACAACTGAGGGTTAAGGGCCTTGCTCAGGGGCCCAGTAGTGGCAGCTTAGTTGACGTGGGATTCAGTGATCAGTGGTCCAACCACTAAGCTACCACATCCCCTAACCCCAGTTGAACTTTTACAAACTTACCCGCTAAAGTGGACACGGATGACTGGATCAGAAATAGCAGATTATGGTCATCGCATCACATCTATGAGAGGTTTTCGGTCAGTCGTCCAATAGACTAAAATCGAGTCAAAGTCAAAACAAAGCGATTTGATTAAAACAATTGCCGTTAATAATAATAATAATAATAATAATAATAATAAACACAGTTTAGTGTGGTGGTATATTGTGTTTGGGAAGAAATACAAAAAAAAATTGTATGCAATGTAGTGAACTGCAAAATCCTGATTCTGAAGTTTTAAAGGAAACAACAGCAACAGCAACAACAGCAACAACAACAACAACAACAACAACAACAGTGATGGAGGAAATGGGTCAGGTAGCATTTCTCCTCCGGCCTTTGACACTCGGATTAATTTAAACCAACTTCATGAACTATTAGCTTAAAACGACCAAATAGCTAACCTGAACTAAACTGTATTATACAGACATCATTAAACATAACCGCTAACTCAGGAAAACCCAAAGCTAGCTAGCTAAACTTTAGTCGGCATTCTCCACACTGTAAGGAGCTAACTAGCTACCTATCTGTTAGCTAGCTTAGATTGTTTTGTTTTTTTTCCACGTTGATTATTCCTGTTACCATTTATATATGTCTTTTAGATTTCAATCCAGTTTATTCATAAACAATGTTTTGCATTTGGGGTTCAAATGCATTTATAAAAACCCTTACCGCCATCCGTCATGTTAAAAGAGAAGACAACAACATCTCAAACAATAAGCGGTGCCAAAATCTACTTCCGGGTTGCGATGTGAACAGTGATGTGTCACTCACGAAGGAGTCGACTCTTTGAATCAGCTCTTTGAGGTGAACCTTGAGTATCGTGTAACATTTGAGTAGACTCGTAATTGTCATCCATAGAAATTCAGAAATTAGGAAATTTAGTTACCCTTCTTACCCAGGTGCCATGCGAAAGTTCTTAGTTCTTTAGTAGGAAATTAGTGTAAGGGTTTTTTTTGTCTGGCAGGGTTAAGAAGCCATCAATTTATATCATTTAAAAAAGCCCCCACAATGCTTTCTAATCATTGTCACTCGATCTCATTTATTGTAGTAAAAAAAAAAAAAAATCTATCATCTTCTATCAGGGCTAAATCCCTTTTTATTTTGTTTGTGGCCTGTTTAAAGATACCTGTGCTGATGTTGTATAGAACTTTTGAGGTGCTGGAGGTCTTGCAGAATGTTGGGGTCAGTGTTGTATAGTGAGACTGGATCTGCATTATCATGGGGAGAGTTTTCCTCAGTTTGCAGTATAGGAGACATACACTGATCAGGCATAACATCATGACCATCTGCCTAATATGGTGGTGGTCCCCCTTTTGCTGCCAAAATAGCCCTGACCTGTCAAGGCATGGAGATCTAGATCTCTGAAGGTGTGCTGTGGTATCTGGCACCAAGATGTAACCATTTAAGTCCTGTAAGTTGTGAGGTGGGGGCTCCATGGGACTCATCTAGCAACTTACAGGACTTGAAGGATACTTTTATAGCTACAGACCACTGCAGACCGGGAACACCCCACAAGTTTTGCAGATGCTCTGATCCAGGCATCTAGCCATCACAATTTGGCCCTTGTCAAACTTACTCAAATCCTTACACTCGCCCATTTCCTGCTTCTAACACACCAACTTTGAGGACAAAATGTTCACTTGCTGCCCAATATATCCCACCCACTAACGGGTTCCATGATGAGGAGATAGACAGTGTTATTCACTTCACCTGTTACTGCTCATAATGTTATGCCTGATCAGTGTAAAGCTGAAAGCTTCCTGAACATTGTAGAAAGACATTTGAGATTCACTTCCAGAAAAATGCATACCTGCTTGGTTGTGGGTGTGTTAGCAATATAATAACAAAATAAAAGGTAAAGACTCTCAACAGTTTTGACCAGATGTTTTACTTTCAGTATCTCCCTCAGAATATGAGAATCCTAAAACAGGTTTCTTAAAGCCAGTTTAAGAGCAATGATAGACTGGTATGGTTCTGTACAGCTCAATTCAGAGCTTGCATCAACCTGTTTGTATTTATGGACCACACTCACTAAAGCCAAACTGTTCCCTTCTTCTCATGAAATTTGCATTAATGCCTCCCCTATGGTACATCTTTACATCTCAGACCCCCAGGTCCACTTTCAGTCTGAAGTCTTCAGGAAACTCATTTTCTTGTAACTTCTCAGCCATAAGTAAAGAAAGCTGCTATGTTTTTTAGCACCCTCCACAGGCGTTCTGGAGTGGGCATGGTGTTTGTTAAATGAGAAGATGATTTTCTAAGAAGTATGGTGGTCCTGTACAGTTAGTCACCTCTACTTTTGTGCTAGCAGTATATAAAACTAGCTCCACTGCATACCTGCCCCTGCTATCTCTGAGTTAAAGCAGTGATTGGATTTGGTGATTGTTTATGGAGCTGTGCTTAGTATGTGCAAAACAGGCTGCTTTCATGACATTTATGACTAATCTTAGTAATGCTCTGCTCCTACATGACAATGTCTTGTAGAAAATCCTAAAATAAGCCAGAGTAATGAAAGAAAACAGTGTACACCCTAACCAGTACTTATAATATTCAAAAGCAGCAAACCACTTACTCTAGCCAATAGGTGTTATGTACATCTCCAGGACCAATTGTTCCTGCGATACAAACAGTATTTAAGAACCAACTGTTCCAATAAAAACTTTTTCTTTTTAATAATTTGGGATACAGAATCCCCATATATCCGCATTCATTCGTTTACTCTAGTGCATTTAGTTGAAGTAAAACCTTTTGCCTCATTCTCTCATTTTGTCTCAGAGGCATTTCATGTTAAAAATAATTGTTCTGTGCCTTTATATTTGCCTTTTTTTGGCTAGAAAAAGCGATTTGCAGAAAAATAACTAATTAGATACCTATAATAAAACGCTCCGTGAAACCTTCTATCTTCTGTAATGTAACTGAGTAAGCTAATTGTTTCAAGGCAACAATGTCTTCCCAATTCAAGAAAATGTTATTTCCAGTTAAAAAAAAATGATGGGGATCATTTAAGAATGCTGTGAATGTTCATATATTTTGTTGTTGACATTCATTCGCCACAGCGGATCATCAAGAAGCATATTTGGCACAGGCTTTGAGCTGAATGCCCTTGGCACTTAGTCAGTGAATGTTTATATATAAACAGTTTGCATGGGGTAACAAGCATATATCTACTGGGCTGTGCAAAAAAATAATCGTTTGAGATTTTATATTATATATATATATTATATATATATATATTTTTTTCTAAATCCCTTATTTATATATATATTTATATATATATATATAAATAATGTAGACAGCCCAGGAGATACATGATATATTCTTTTCTACCCCATGAAAACGGCATTGCCAACTTTGTACAGTTTGTAAATATGCCAGAAATATGGTTTTATTGAGAAGCTCAGTGTTCATATTCAGTTACATCCCAAGTACATATATTTACATTCAATTATGTTACACCTTCTCATATCACTGCTATACAACACCACTGTCAAGATTGGTTCACTGTGAGGACCATGGTGATCATGATGGTCCACTAAGAACTATGGAGTAACAAGACTGGACCTCATGGAGATATTCTGATCTTACAGGTTCTATCTGAAGCAAATCAAGATGATCAGATGAGTAATGAATTAAAATTTACAACCTAAATGGAGTCAGTTATCAGGGCCCACATACCGTAATGATACCAGCACCTCCAATACACTTAACTGGAACCGGCAGCTTTTCCTCATTATTTCTTGTTTTTTTTTTTTAAATCTTGTTTTAAATAATATTGTAAAAGTGCACCAAAAACAAAAGAAAAGCAGAAAAATAACTGATGCATAAGCACTGCACTTTTGCTAAAATCCTCTCTTACACACATTTATATCTAATGAAAGGGGGAAAAAAATCAATTGGTATTATTGTTTTATAATCCTGTGGCTTCAAAAGTATTGGAACAGCAATTCTTATTACTTCGCATCTTGTGTTAAACTCTCTGTATTTCTGCTGTCTGCGTCTTCTTTGAATGCTGGATAAAATCTGCACCCCTACCCTGTGGGTATTATTGATGAAGTCACTAGCTGTTGTTTTCGGGTTTTTCAACATCTTGTTTCTGTTTTATTTTCCTTGGCTGACCTATTCCAGGTCTGTCCCTCCTAGGACATTCCAAATCACTGTACTAGCTATGCCTGATGCATGTGTGCAGTGACTAATCTCACTGTTCCAATACTTTTAGAAAGAACGGTATTATACAAAAGGTGCCAAACATCTGGATTGTACTTCACAGATGGAGGAGAATGGAATGGAATGGAAGACTATGGAGAAGGAAATGTGTATTTGGTCTTGTATTAAATATGGAATGTCCTCAACTACAGTCAAAACAACAAAAACAAAGAATAAAAGCCACTGTATAAAAATAAAGGTAGCTGTTCATATAGTATGTAATAAATCACAATATTTGCACTTTGCAAACATTTGTAATAGAAAGGTACTTTAAAAGAACGGCAATGACAACCGTTTACATGCAAGATACGTGTACAAGATGAATATCTGTACGAGTAATCACAAAGGAGGTCTTTTGCTTTCACAAGCAGAAAACAGTGCTCTAGTGTTTGTTGTACACACAGCTAAAATCACACATCTGTCCTGCCCTTAAGATCTAGCCATGACTTAATGATTGACAGGAATCTCGCAAGAATATGGTAAGAAAGTTAATACTAGAAACAAACATTTGCAAATGAAACTAGGTTTAAAGTTAAATCAAAAATAAAGAGATGCTAAGGTACTCTTCGAAGCGGACAGATTTTACACAGTTGTTTGATGAGTAAATAAGATATAGTAGCTAAATCTGAAGAACCCACATAGAGTTACCATGAGATTTTACATGACCTTTGTCTGAAAGCGATAGTACATACCTTTAAGGAAGATATTGACATAAAGGCAGGAGAATGTTCCTACGGTTAATGTGAAAGTCTCAGACTAGGACTTTTTACATTTGCGCTCTTAAAAGTATTTGAAAAGAAAACCTCACAGTTACAAACTAGTGGTCGATGCTCAGCTGCCACAAAACAAAATCTTGAGTATAACCAATCCTTCATACAACATATTGAATCAGAATAATAAGTCAGATACATTGACAATTGCATTCCAGTGTTTATGCAGAACCTAATCTCAGAGACTCTTTGAAGATGATCTATAGATAGATCCAAACAGAGACTCTGGAAACAAGCTACTTAATACAGTGACACGTGCTGGATAATATCCACCTGGCCATGAAGTTTTTCCTTCTATTATGCGTGAAAGTAAAAATAAGGAGAAAATGCCAAAGGACTCTCAGTATATTAGCTACATGCTCCAACCAGTTCCCTTCACTGTGATCCACACAAACCATCTGCTCTTTTCCAAACCTTTGAGTGGATCTCAGATCTTTTAGTGCCTGTTTACTGGTTTAATTATATTTCTGTAGTATAAATCAGTGCAAGAGCTTCATGACTAGAAGAGAAATATTTCAGAGAAGCTGTTTCAGTTGGTTAGAGGTTTCTGAAATAAGCTACAGAGAAATTTTGGTTCATGTTAATTGTAAAAACATTGCAAACTGTTTGAGACACCAAACTGTATGTTAATATTACATAAAAGAACATGTTTGATTCTATTAACAGACAATACACACATTCAACCAAAACTGCATTCATGGACATCAGACGAGATAACTGTATTTTCCAGTGGTGAGGTTAAGGCAACTGGTTTTACAATTAAGGATTCAACTAACTGGCTCTCACATCTGCCTTGGACATTTAAAAGGTACTTGAGGGTGATCTGATCAAACCACTGAAAAGCAATAATGCTCTTGGAACGATGCATGCCTCTGATACCCAACTGCTCCTCTTGAATATCTAGAAATGCTACTATATCTTAGTCCATAGGTAACATGGGTGAAAGAAGCACAGCAGAGAACTGTTGCAAACATTGCAAAAGTTGCATCTGAGGCACAAAATGATTTCAGCACTGAGCAGATCTTAGAAACATTGTGGTGCCATAGCACTACAACAGCCTGACTAGTAATTACCTGTTTGGACTCTCTCTAATGTTATTGTGTCACATGACTCTACAGAGCATCAACATTACCAGCCTGCTTTGCCTGCTGATATGTGAATGTTTGTTTTTATTTGTAAACTTATTTCTATATTATAAGTTAGCTCTGTTTTAAAATGTGCCTTTTAGCAGTCCGTAAGCACGTTTATAAAGTTCCTAATACTATGTGAACCCCACGATCTAGCTATATTACTGAGGCAAAAAATTACAGCCATAACTTTGAAAGCTGCCTGCAGATAAGATTTATAAAGATGATTTTTCATTAGTGCAGACAAAAAGCCTTTACTAAGGTTTAACATATCAGTTCATTTTACAACATTCCTGCTGTGGTCATGGTCTGATATAACAGTTTTCATTATAAGTGAACCTTCAGTATTTGCTGTATCCTGGTCACAGTGGTTCTAGTGCCTACCCTGGCAACACTCGGAGTGAGATGGGAATACCCCCTGGATAGGATGCCATCACATTGCACATAATTCACATTTATGGGCAATTTGAATTAGCTAATCCACCTATCAGGCATGTTTTTGGGAGGCAAGCAGCTTCAGAACAGTGTGAAACTCCACACAGACAGTAACTGGAACTCAGGATTAAACCGTGAACCATGGAGCCGTGAGCTACCTGCTGTACCTGTTGACCCATCTGCTTGGAGCAACGTTACCACAGAGCTCAAATATATTGTTCATCTTATCGTCCACAATAATGCAGATGTTGGAAGTTCTCAAACATTCCGCCATAATGAAAAATAATGATCAAGGGCAGTACCTGTTACACAACCTGTTTCAAAAAGTATCTTTTCTGGTTCAAGTGTCCTACTTCAAATGATCCATTTGTGTCTCTGATCCAGTATTCAAATTCTTCTCCTTCTCAAGTTCTTCCTGCATACTCATCTGTAGTTTGCTCCAGATACACAAGTCTCCCGTTTGTACGGCCTGCATAAACAGGTTCGTGTGCTCCCGGAGTTGATCCAGCTCTACCTGAGTGCGCCGATTCTGCCGTATCAATTCTTTAGTGCGCAGTGTAATGTCCAGCAGGCCTGATTTACTTAAAATATTGTAGGTGTTGCAGAAACGCTTCCTCTTGTCGTTGCTGTCAGAGTCCGTGTTCTGGCAGATGCCATCTTTAAAGGCAGCCTGTGCTTGGGTCTGTAATGTCTTTGTGTGTATTTCTGTGGGTTCTGTTGTGGACTCCAGCCTTTCAGCAGTAGGCTTTTCCACACCAGTGTTAGAGTCAGTAAGTGGAGCCTGGGGCTCAGGTGATACTGGATGATTCCTGGATGGTATAATGTGGTTTGGAATGAAGGAGCCAGAAGAGGAACTAGTTTGTACAGCTTGCTGCCTGTCTCTATCAGGAGGATCCCAACAGCTGGAAGACGAACTGGAACTCTTCACTGATGCAGTGACGGTGGAGCTGCTGCTACTAGCACAGCTACTGCGTGGGCTGTCCCCTGGGTGGGGGGCAATTTTGGGGTAGGATTTTAGGATGGGGAGGTATTTCTTGTGCTTACGACGCTTATATGGTGGTCCTTTTGGCTCTGAAGCATTTCTCTGCGATATTACTGGTTGGAGGAAGACTACCTGGGGTTGCTGTACAACCTCAACAGCTGGATTGAAGCCCCATGGCTTCACAGAGGGAGGGTTATCACCAGGCTGTTAATAAATTAAGGCATACAAAAATTAATGAGCTGTTAGCATGTGGGATGATCCTGAGCTGAATACGGAAAAACGGAATAAGTTATCTGAGGAAATGTAGACCTAGATGTTGCTGTCTAGTTACAGACAGACATGCAGCATAATTTCTCTTGCCACATAAATTTCAGTGGCCAAGCCTACTAGAGCTACATATCGGAGTGATTTGAGGTTGCTCATTTAAAGTCCATTAGCTTTTACATAGACTGTAATCTTGCATAGACTGAATGTGCAAATTATTTATAAAATGCACATGAATACATTTTTGGAGATTTTTATTTTAACAAAAGTGCATCTGTCTTGTTTACACTCATTCCATATTTGCTTCGAAAATGATCGAGAGAATGTTGTTTTTACCTGTTTAAGAAGAACATTATTCATGATGATCATGGGTGACAGACTTTGGAAAGATCCTCCAATGACAGCCAGCTGAGAAGTCTGAGACCTGGAATCTGACACTGCCTGCTTCACCGGTCGTGCTACATCCTCTGTGTCTGTCTGATCGACTACACTCAGATGCTCAGAACTAGCATCTACAAAAAAAAAATGAATGAATGAATGAAATGAAATACCAAAGACAGCATATAGGGGGGAAAAAACATACAAATTCATAGTCTGACACCAAAATGCATTTTATAGTACAAACCTGAGAAGCCAGAATCTCTTTCAGAATCAGGTTTGGACATCTCCATTCTCTTCGTTTTAGATTTGCCCATGGTCGTTACAAGCCCGTCGTCCTTCATCTTCATGCTCATACTGGCTTCACCTTTGGTCTGCTCACACCACGTCCACACTGTCTCAGAAACGGGCTGATAAAAGTCACACAGTAACAGTTACACATTGTCAAACCTTTTCCTGATAAGAAAATCACGTGCGTTTTTTTGTTTGAAGTCTTCACATTATACCAAACAATTACATTTAAAATCACAAGCTTTACAAGACTTTGTAACAATTATGGCACATACTGCAATCTTTATGATCAGATTAAAGTAAAGCAGTAACAGAAAGAATATTTCAAGTTATCACTTCATAATGTATCAGGTGTATTAGATAAGTTCTCAATGTACAGGACAAGATGATTACTAACACCAGCACATTAATATAAAATGCTGTACACATTAATAACTTGTTTGTCAGCATATTAATTGTATATTTTACACCATTAAATGTTGAACAGCAAGTGTGCAACCTATAACAACCAATTATGTCTGACAGGTATAAAGAACAAAAGGCCTAGGAATGACCTGTTGGATTCATTTGAATCCTTTAGAAATTTCTAAGAGTAAAAGAATTCATTTGATTTTTATTTTTTATTTTTTAACAGTTGGGCTTGGCCCCTTAGTTCCAGTGAAAGGAACTCTTAATGCTTCAACATATCAAGACATTTTAGACAATTTCATGCTCCCAACTTTATGGAAACAGTTTGGGGATGACCCCTTCCTGTTCCAACATGACTGCACACCAGTGCACAAAGCAAGGTCCATAAAGACATAGATGAGTGAGTTTGGTGTGGAGGAACTTGACTGGCCTGCACAGAGTCCTGACCTCAAATCGATAGAACACCTTTGGGATGAATTAGAGAGGAGACTGAGAGCCAGGCCAAAACTGGAACGTCTGCCTTCACATGCACATTAATTTAATATGGAGTTGCCCCACCCTCTAATTCATCCCAAAGGTGTTCTATCAGGTTGAGATCAGGACTCTGTGAAGTTCATCCACACCAAACTCGCTCATCCATGTCTTTATGGACCTTGCTTTGTGCACTGGTGTGCAGTCATGTTGGAACAGGAAGGGGTCATCCCCAAACTTCCCACAAATTTGGGAGCATGAAATTGTCCAAAATGTCTTGGTATGCTGAAGCATTAAGAGTTCCTTTCACTGGAACTAAGGGGCCGAGCACAACC
This sequence comes from Hemibagrus wyckioides, assembly GCF_019097595.1. Lineage (NCBI taxonomy): Eukaryota > Metazoa > Chordata > Actinopteri > Siluriformes > Bagridae > Hemibagrus > Hemibagrus wyckioides. The sequence goes on along the minus strand of NC_080734.1, from coordinate 12,287,461 downwards.
CCTGAATTCAATGATTTGGAGGGGTGTCCCAAAACCTTTGGCAATGTAGTACATAAAAGGACGAGAGAGTAGATTTTGTTGAGGAAAAAATAAATCTAATACCTAAAATAAAAAAGAAATAACCGCACAGCGACAACTGACTCCGGTTAGTTAAAGTGGGATTGGGCGACTTCTGAAATTAGCTAGCTACGCGTTAGCAGATAACTCTCTGGCTGGTTTGACATTTATCTGTGTACGTTTTTAGATCTTCATATAACAGTGGAAACAAACATTTACATGTCAGAATAAACACACTCCATATATTACTCAATTTGTAAACATTATCTGGCTAATCTGGCTAGCTGCGTTATGGCATCCTACTGTTAGCAAGCTAGCAATGTTATTTAACGCAGTCGGCTAGCGAGCTAACAGGTTTCCTAGCTAACACTGATATTAGACATCTTTACGGCTGTGACGATAACAGAGTAGCATAAAGAAACAATTGAACAATTTCTAAAATGGATTAAACGGCATAAAAGCTGTTCAGCCAAGCCTACCTTGCTCTGTGTGTGTGTGTGTGTGTGCGCGAGCGCGTGTGTGTGCGCGTACACGCGTGCGTATGTTCTCGTCTAGCCCGTGCTGCTGGTATACACCTCAGAAACAATCCACGATACTGTACACGAGACAGCAGCCGCCTACGTAGAGCCGCAGCGCGCGCACACACACAAACACACAGCTCTGCATATGAAAAGCGGATTGATTTCAACAGGAACTAAACGTCAATATTTATTTCCTGATTTTCTCACAGCTAGGATGTACTGAAATATATCCCCGTGCCCGTATTTAGTTAAACATTTTTGAAAGAAAGGTGTGGGTGTGACTCAAACGGGATACATGCGCTTGCGTCACTGATTATCCCCGCCTCCTTAAATCTCGTTCTGCTTCCCTATTGGTCAGAGCTACAGACGTTCAGCTAAAAAACGTGACAGTTAAACGAATACACGTTTTCAAGGCCTCAACGTTCGAGACTGTGTGATGCGTGCTATTGCGCATGCGTAACAAAACAAATCATTTATACGTTTACTAGGAGAGCGTTTATGGCAACTATAGCAAGCTTTACTGCATACAGGAATCTACTTAAACCATATCACATTTTTATTCATAATCTTTTCTGGTCCCTTAGTACTCTGGTGTATGATTACACCTGACACATTATCTGCTGTAAATACAACTTGCACATACTTCTCTATACACACTCTGACATAGCCTTATTTATTAATGTACATATTTACATATTTATCTGCACTTGTTCTTTTTCACAATTTCTACTATTTGCACTTCTGGCAGATGCTAAACAGCATTTCGTTGCTGTGTACCTGTACTTTGCAATGACAATAAAGTTCTATCTATCTATCTATCTATCTATCTATCTATCTATCTATCTATCTATCTATCTATCTATCTATCTATCTATCTATCTATCTGTGGACAACAACCTCCTTATTGATTTACATAACATTATACACATGCTGTATCTGCATCACACAATTGTCACCCAAATGAGGATGGGTTCCCTTTTGAGTCTGGTTCCTCTCAAGGTTTCTTCCTCTTACCATCTAAGGGAGTTTTTCCTTGCCACAGTCGCCTCAGTCACCTCAGGCTTGCTCACTTGGGATAACATCTAGGACTGTTTGTCTGTTTATATGTTTGTTGTTTTCTTATGTTGTTTCTCATGTAAAGCTGCTTTGAGACAATGCTCTTTGTTAAAAGCACTATACAAATAAAATTGAATGGAATTGAATTGAATTGAATATTTTAGAGGAAAGCGAGGAATAAATTATTTTGTATGTTTCTGCTGTTCTGTATAAAATAAAAGGGAAAATGAACAAAAAACCCTTAATTAAACATTTATGCAGAAGTTGAAATCACTTTATTCAAGTAGTAATAAGGGGGAAAAAACAGTAACAAACAAAGGAAGAAAACAAATAACAGTATCAACAAAAATATTTAACTTTACTGTTCTGTTTCTATATCATGACGGAGCCATTTTGTTGCTTTTTCAACATTATTAAAGTGTTCATGACATCAAAATGGAGATATTGTATATGCTTTTGCTCATTATGGACATCTACTGTATATGACAGGAAATTACTAATGTGCATAAATACTTTTATTTAAAAGATAACGGTATATTCTGTAGTACGTTTGCATTTAATTTATTGTCTTTGAATGCTCATGTCCCTCAGTTTGGAGTAAATTCTGACAGGCACTGATATGGAGTAACAGGTACAACAGTAGATTAAATAGATTAAAAACTAAAACAAAAACTAACATTCCAACACCATTTGCACCACCATGAGTTGATCATGGCTCAAACACACTGACTTCAAAAACAATCAGGGGCCCCATGGACTGGGACATGGGTTGTCAACTCTACTCCTGTCAACTCCAGCTCAGTCCAGTGAGGCATCCGCTTTTTCTATCTGTGCTCAACCTGTCCCAGCCTAGCTAAGTATTTCATAAAGAAAATTCATCATCAACACATGACATTGCTCAAAAGAATAAAACTAACTGCATAGGACATTTAACCTTTGGTGATAGGAAATGGACAAAGGTTAGGTTGAACATGTTCAAAACTTATTCCATTATTGTACTATATATTATATTTACTTTTACAAGAACACATTTTTGTTCAGAACAGATTTATTTAACATTTATTATGGTATACATTGAATAGAGCTGGCTTTAGTAATCATTTCTCTATGTACAAGGATAAACAACCGATAAACAACACATGCTTGTGAAGATCCAGACAAGTAAAGTATTGATTATCATCAACAATGTTCATAGTAGTATTCAGTCACCTTCGTGGTCAGCCATCTTGTCACGAAGTCATGTCTCCTTGTCATTTCCATGACCACACTCATCACAGCAGTGGGATTAAGCAAGTAACACAATAGAGGGGGATTACAGAGCCTCCACTCTGTTATTCTATGATTCCCAGAGGATATCTTATTGTCTGCGGACTGTAAGAGCTTCCTCTGAAAGAAGAACTCATCATGGCTTTCATCCCAGATGCATGAGATGTTCCTGTCTTTTTATGTATGGATTAAACAAGAGGAAATGGAAAAGTAATTAGCTGAAATTATGACACCTGCAACAGACAAACAGCGTGATGAGAAGCTTCACGCATACAGTATATATGCAATATTTATGTATCAGTACACTTTCGAGAAAACACCAGAACAAGAGATTATTTATTAGTTATTCTTAAACATTATTTTATATTCTGATTATCTATCTATTGATTGTGTTCATAGAATATAAAACTATATATGATCACATTTATTTTTACAGGACCAAAAGAGTTCCCCAATTCATAAATGAATGAATGAATGAATGAATGAATGAACTCAAGATTCTAGCAACTCAAATAACTCATGTCATAACCAGCAGAGGGCAGAACATACCTGCTACTGTTTTTTGTTCTCTTTTTTCCTTTTTTTCCCTTTTCTTCCCCTGTATGGCCTACTTAGCCTTAGCCTGTAGAGGCAGAGAAAATCATTGTTATTCCATTATCATAACAGGGATTAGATATATATAATATGTAGTCTAGTGTCTGACAGAATAGACTCACCTCTGATGTCTTAAGTGACTCTGATTGGGTCTAGGTCATATATAATTGTGTTTTAAGATGGTAATAAAGAGAATAAGGTCAATGAAGAAATTCACAACTTTCAATAATAGCTGCCATGCACGTTTAAATGCTGTTTGATTTGCGTACCTGCACTCACAGGAGCGGTGCTCTGAAAATGAAAGCTCTATATACTTCTTCGTCCCCTGTACTAGGCTTATTTTCAACAGCTGGAAAGAAAGGAGGATGCTATGTTGAATGCTATGTAGCTCTGCATGCTGGAACTTCATTTTCCCATATCAATATAAAACTCATTATATACTATATATATATGTCCAGTATGCATATAAAAGTGTGGCTTTTTAAATGTATATATATATATATATATATATATATATATATATGTATCAGTATGTTTAATAATCTACGAAAACAATGTAATCAAAACAAGTACATTGCATGCGTTATACATGTTATACACACATCTATTTTTACTACTAGAAAAAGTTTATTTAGTGAGTTGCATATGTAGGGATAGACAGAAAGATAAACACACACACACACACACACACACACACACACACGAAAAATAATTAACTAAGGTAAAATTAAGCAGTATCATGCTTCATGTGAGAACTAACTTTACCTTTCTATTGTTTGCCTGAAAACATCTTTCAATCTTTGTAGGTTTCCCCTAATAGGTATGACTAATAGTATTTGCTAATAAATTAATAAGTAATAGCCAATATTATACCATTAGCTTGACTTGATGCCCAGCCAGTTCAGCTAATGGAACTGATATTTGCCTATTAACAGAGAAAACCGTCCAATTTAGTAAAATATTTAACGTTTGCAAATTTGCAAAACTCACCGCAACATCAAATTAGATGGCTTATTGACATATTGACATATTTTAGCGAGGTAGGGTCGGCGATGCTCATCCTCAAGTTTGACACTTATAACATTTGCAAAAGTCCAATCCATATTCAGACATACATACATAACTAAAGCTACAGCATGAGCTACATTGTGTAAACGAGAAAGCCATTGCAGATGATGAATTGACACAATATTTTGAACGCTTTAAACTGTAATGTAAACACAGTGTGTGGGGGCCTTTAAACGTAGATCATACATTTATATGAAAGAAGAAGCATATATTTTTCCCTAAGGAGTACACACTGGATATGTGCTCCAAGATCTGCCTGCATGTTTACATTTTCCCGAATAGTTATGCAGATGTAACATATAACACCTGTACCTGTATTGTGACATTGTGACTGCGGGTAGGGGAGCATAGTAATTTTTCATCATTACAACAGCCAGCACAGCGATGAAGAGGCACACAGCGAGGATTGAAGATTGAAGACTCCACAACCCCTGGATATTCCTTCTCCACCTCCACCAGCCTTTCCATCGGGCGACACACACTCCGTTGCCACACATCACGAAATAACATCACTACATGATCAATTACAAACCTTTAAATGTCTCCACTATAACATCTGATGAATGAGTGAAAAATTATTTACATGGAAACACAGACATGACATTTGAGCGAAAAAAAATGTTTTTACCTTTGGAGTGGGTTGTGCGTAGAGTGTCCGTGACCTACAACACCAACAATTTACGATAGAAATTAATATTGCAATCATTTCCAACTCATTTCACACTTTGACTCATGACATGTAAAGGTACACTGGCACTGACATCCATTGAGTGGGAGAATTGTTCAGAAAGTAGTTTGAACAGTGTCAAACTCCTAATTGTCTTTGTGCAACAAACCAAGCCTAAATCAGGGGATCACACTGATGGCCATTGGATACTTGGCTCATATTCACAGTCAGGATGATTTGTGAACAGACACGTAGAAAGTCTAAAGTAATTAGAGCAACTGAGGGGCATTATGGGGAAGGAACAAAGATTAGCTAGAGGACGTGCAAATTCCCAACCACACTATAAAATTGTGTTGCTCCAAAAAGAGATAAAGTTGATCAAATGTGACTATATTTAGATTTAAGACATCCCATCAGACATAAAACCCCCAAAAGTAGGTGAGCATAAATTGAAAAACACCCATCAAACATTATATATGTGTATACAAACAGAAAGTAATGACTCAAATGCAATAAATAACAGACTAAACATATGCAGGTTAAATCACTTGGTTACACAGATCACTGATATCATTCTGAATTAAAAATGGAAACTAGAATGAGAAAAAAAAAGTCTTTAAAGTAAGTAAGAATAAGTACACGATATTAATTTCAGCATACAACAATGCAATGTCAAGTTATTTCATACCTCTGTCAGTGGAATGTGGAGGAGAAGTGTGGCTAGGATCTGTGCTATACTGACCAAACTGCTCATGTTGAATCAAACCTCCAAAAGAGCACTTCAAAGAGCTCTGGGGAGAAGAGGCGGAAGAGCACGCATCGCCACACATACCACGAGGAAGAGACGTCATTATCCCAGAATGCATGCCACTGTTTAACACTATTACACACACACACACACACACACACACACACTGACTAGTACACCATCCTGAAAATCTATCGTCCTCTCTATTCTGTCCATTGGTGTCAAAGCTGTTGAATGCAATGTAAGTCATCCATATGGACAGGATCTGCTAAAATAAAGAATTAAAAATAATAATAACAATAATAATGAATAAATAGATTGATGGCAACATAAACAGCCCAAATAAAAAAAATGATAAATGCAATTCAAAAATAAAAGATCTTCATTTTCCATTTCATTTTTGGCCTCCACATCAGATTTCATTCTGTGTCCAAAAGCCTTAAAGTGTCTGTAAAACTTTTGCAGAACTCAAATGCAACAGCACCACCAACGGTCATACTAAAAACATTTTAGGTTTAGGTTGATGTCTTTGTAGGCCAAAGTGTAGATTTATGCAGTGTCTGTCGTGTCAGTGTGAAACGACCCCCCAGATTTCATGTGCATTTGGGCTGTTATCTTCCAGCCCACGCAGTGATTAAGAAGGTGCACATGAAGTATGGTTTCAAGTGTAATGACAATAGATTCTCTCAGGAACTCTAGATAGATAGATTATGCACACACTGTCAAATCATAGAAGGGAAAACAAAAGAACTGTAAGTTTAGTTTGATATTCTAACCAGTAGAGCTGAAATGAAAAATGTTATAAATAAACTTACAGAGACAAGACATGCATAAAAAAAAAAATAAAACAGTATATACATAACATTGTCTTTCCTTTCATGTCTTTACAGTTTCAGTGCCGCAACAACCATAAGTCAAGATTAAGTTGATCAACATGAAGTGCTGTTCAACATACACAAATTGAGAAAATGCTATACTTTCAGTGTATTGCAATGGCTTTTCACTGTGAATAAGTTATGTTCCCAAAATATTGCTTGTTGCAAATTGGAACAAACTTCAAATTCTTCTCTGTTGTCATTACGCAGCAATTAGTGTACTAAAGAAAGGTGGGAGAAAAAAAAAAATCCAGTAAATCTACTGAGCCTCGTGTCAGTGAACCATATGGGAATAAGGAGACAGTGATGTTTCACAGCTGCTGCATTATCATAATGACAAGTAAACTCTGATATGATGGGGAGCAATTAGAGAATCCAGGAGTTTGCAGACTCTAGGTAGACTGCTTGGTCATAGATTTTGAAACTAAGTGTAAATTAAAAAATTTCACATTAGTGTAAAACATTTTAAAACAAATCTTTCATATGGCAGTTTTACTAGAAGAAATATTCACACGCGTGTCTTTTTATCTGACCGTTTTGTCATTATAATATTCACAGTTGTGTGAACAAAAAAAAAAGAGCATTTCACTCCTACAAGTAATGATGCTGCTGTATGACTCTTGCTGGAAGGAAAAATCTACGTTACTCACAAACACAAATTCTCTTCTCCTGAAGATGTTTTTTAGGTAACAGAGGAATGAAGGAGGACTCCACTGATATGGTGGCCAGTGTTATAGAGATGCTGTAAAGTGATAAGGAGCATTTGTTTGCCAGGGAACACACACAGAATATGTAGGAATGTAAACAAAGAAGAGAGGAGGAGTAGGTGTACTCGATAACCTAAACTTCACGACTAAATATGCATTGACGTTGACGTACTGACTACCAGTGCTACGTATCGGCTACCAGTGTCTCATCTTTAAACTGATGGGAGTAATTGCGTCCTAATTATCACTGTCATTTAAGTAATTTCTGGTAATATCTTAACCAATTTGGTGATGTTCATGACAGCTGGAAGCCTATATGAATTCACATTAGGTCACTGGATGATTTGCAAACCCACATCTACCGAATTTGGTAATAATGATGGGGAATAACAATACAATACAATAAATCACATCCGAATTATCATTCTCAACACATTTTGGCTTATTAAGTATTTATAATTGAAAAAACCCTCTGCCCTAAACATACATATAAACTCTAAAATGGTTCAGCAAGATTCTGTAGAAACCTTTATATTGCTAGCTGCTACACTATGGAACCAACCATAAGCATGATCTCTTAGAAAACGTCCTTGCACAAGGATGACTCAAACCCTTTTAGCTTCAGTAACTCCACATCAATCAGCTGTACTATCAGCATGTAAGAGCTCCATGATGCATCCTGCAGCATCCTAAGCAATTGTCACACAGGCCAGATGCTTATGTCTCCAATTGTAGCCACACAAATATTATCATTCAAATAAGATCAGATGGAAAGAAAACGGTGTGCTAGAAGTTTGTCCTAGATACCTATTCAGTGATCTATCTGGTAGTTAATAACTCTGCATAGTGAAATTAAAACAAGTGCAAACTATTTCTTCTATTTGTGGCTTTCCCCAGCCTCTGCAGACCTATATAGAAAAACTAGATTCATGGCACAAATGAGAGAAATAAATCAATGTAATTTTAGTAACAGCAAAAACAACAAACAACAGCATTAACTGGATTGCAGCTCTAAGACTTTGTTTTAAAGCAAATAGTCAAAATTACATTTAGTACTTTTATGATAAGTGTAAGTGTAGAAATGGGCTGGTTTCATCACCACTCTAAGGCAAGCACTCTAGTCTGAAATAAGGATCGAAGACTGTACAAAGATTAGTTAAGTGTTTTTTCCCCTAAGTAAATAAAGTTGGGACAGCAAAAGAGAAAAGAACAATGTTCATTCTTTTCAATTTAAATGACAAAAATGACTTAAACAGACACAGTATTATTAAACATTGGATTGTATGTTTGTAATTGCAGTTTTTGAGATGTAGTTTGTCTGACTGGTTGTTCATTAGGTTACTTTGCTCTTCACCTGAAGGAACTACAGTACATAGTTAATAAGCACTTCAAACACTATCAATCATAGCACCAGAGTCTCTTATTCACTGATCTTTCAGTGGACGAGGATCACGGAGTTTGATATCTTTATACCCTGCAATCTTCATACCTGTTATATTTTATATGGTTGAGATATACAATGATCAGGCATAACATTATGAGCACCAACAGGTGAAGTGAATAACACTGATTATCTCCTGTCCTCAAAGTTGATGTGTTAGAAGCAGGAAAAATGGGTAAGTGTAAGGATTTGAGTGAGTTTGACAAGGGACAAATTGTGATGGCTAGACGACTGGATCAGAGCATCTCCAAAACTGCAGCTCCTGTGGGGGGTTCCCGGTCTGCAGTGGTCAGTATCTATCAAAAGTGGTCCAAGGAAGGAACAGTGGTGAAGCGGGGTCATGGGCGACCAAGGCTCATTGAGGCACGTGGGGAGCGACCACCGTGTGATCCGATCCAACAGACGAGCTACTGTTGCTCAAATTGCTGAAGTTAATGCTGGTTCTGATAGAAAGGTGTCAGAATACACAGTGCAGGCTGGGCCAAAGCTGTTTTGGCAGCAAAAGGTGGACCAAAACAATATTAGGCAGGTTGTCATAATGTTATGCCTGGTCACTGAATGTACAGATCTTTGATTAACCACAGTTAACTTTAACAGAGATCCTTACACAGACAGTGCAACTGTGTCTACCGGCAGAAATTCTGCCATTCAAATATATCTACACTAATAGTGTTAAAAGATTACCAAAGTGCTGGAAGTGATTGATGTCTTATGACATTGACATACTTTTGAAAGAAAGAAAACTCAAAATATTAATTTTGGAACATTTATTTAGTACACATAATAAGACACCATGTATTTTCAGCATCTAATGTGTAAATAAATTAAATACAAGTAGGGTTCTTTTAAAAGCACTGAAATACAGCACAAATATAAATGTATAGAATGGGGGAAAAGAACAAAAAATAGGCCAAATATTCTTAATCCTACTTGTTAGCAGTGGAATTTCTGCCACAGCAGTGGGACGTTAGAAAGCTCAAAACAGCTTAAACAGTGTTTAGTTTATTTTTCCAGGTATTTATCTGTTAAATTAGATCAAACTTCTGAAGCTTACAAAAGACATGTAGGTGAAATGCATTTCTAGGAAGTCTGCTCATAGTGAGTTGTTGCAATAGAGACTGCCACCTAGTGGTACTTCAACCGCTCTTCTTTTTATGTACAGCTACACAGAAAATCACAAACAGGATACATAATTGCTTTTGATAAAGATTGTGTCTAGGTAAGAAGCGTTGATGATGCAAGTCTTTATGTCTCATGTCGTCATGAGTGGATTATTTCTCTGTGGAGAATGCTCTCTTCATGAGTGGAGGGCCTGTCTTTCCAACGTCATACAGTGACTCCAGTGGAGGACTACTGAGACTACACCAGTCAGGAATGCGGCCTGTCTGATTGTAGTAGTCTCTGGACACAGAGCGACTACCCAGGATGTCCTGCAATGCTCCGAATATAGCCCCTGCAGAGGTAAGAGAGGAAAGAAAGAGATATATGGTTATAAACTCTTATGCATAGTTTAGAGGTACAAGTCTAAAGGATCTTTTTTTTTTACCTCCTAGCCAGGCGGTGCAGTTGGGCTTGGCTGGTGGACTGTGAATGCGAAAGCTCTTAGTGGCGAGAGCGTCACGGTATTTGGGTTTTTCAGCCATTAAGCGGATTTCAGCCAAGAGACGGTGGAGGAAGCCAGGCAGCATGGCCGTTCCACCAATTACCATCAAATTCTCGGACAAGACCTTACGTGTGTCGATGGGGCACTGATGTGGAATAAGCACGCAGATACAAGAGCATTTTGGTTATTACTAGTAGAACAATACAGATAATAATAGAATAGTAGAATACAGATAATAATATTCTAAAACCTTGTGGATTAAATAGTGCATATGTAGTTTGAGATGTTGTGCTCTGAAATGCTGGTGTTTTAGTGGAAATTGTGTTTAAATCACTTATTTTGTTTGTTTCACCTTAACAAGAGTGTCAAGCACTAGTGAGGCAACAGATTTTTCTTCATTGTCCTGTTCAAACAAAATCTCAGCAACCGAGTCTCTGGAAGGAGAGAAAAATAATTTACAGTCCAGGTAATTTTATCCCAATGATGTCTGTCCTAACTGTATAATGGCGACAAAGAATTGTAACTAAATAGTAATAACATCAAAGATATAGTGCTAGAATATTTAGTATGTACGTATGTACATACATAAAGCAGCTCAAGAATTTGCTGGTCATGAAAGTGTTATGGCAAAAAAATCTGTGAGACTGTTCTAGATCTTGAGTGCCAAATGAAATGTGTTCATACAGTATGATTATAAGGAAAACTAGTTAGATAGCTAGAATAGAAGCTAGAAGTGAAAAGCAAAGCCTTATTATAATCTCACAGATTTTTTTTTCGCTCCAACCTGTTAAAAAGTTCGGCTTGAACCTGATAAGAGATTAACTACAATCCGTGCCAAAATTTTAAAACACACAAATAAGGTGAGCAGAAGGGCTCAAATCACTTAACTCTCAGTTTGAGATACAAAAACAAGTAGAAACACATCCCTTTATTTCCTAGCCAGCTATGACAACCTCAACATCTTTCTCAATTGGCTAATGATATAAACTCATCAACAAATTTGGTTATCATCAATGAGTCACAAATAAATGCTGTAACTCTTCTAGCTCTCTCTGTCTTTTTTTTATTAAATTTTTTATTAAAATTCCTGTGCACTACAGGGTTAAACTGACCGTCACAGTATCTCTTCATTAAAATGGACTTGTACTTAAACCAGTCAGAATGTAAAACATGTTTTAGTAAAGGTGTTTGCAGGTTTACCTGATCGACCCCTTAATGTGAAGGATCTTCTTTCCGTCCAAGGGATATTCAACATCTGGTGGAGGAGCGGGTCTCTGTAGACAGAAAAAAAAAGTGCTGCTCTGAACTAATAAAGAAAACATCTAGCATTCAGTCAGTGGTCCTTACACACTTCCTGCATCACCTTATGCAGCACACAGTACAGAAAACAATAAAAACGACCTGACCCGAGCTTCAATTGCGATGATATACTGAAACAGCATCCGAATAAACACTGAAGATAAAAGTCATAAAACCTCTGCAGTTCCATCCATGTTGAACTTGGCTTCCTGGATTTTCAGGCCTCTCTGCAGGTCACTGACAAAGCATGTCCGAACTAATTACAGAAATGGACAGGACAAAAAAAAACAACAACAACAAACAGATTATTTAACAGAAATTTTAATGGTGCCAAAATCTCTGTCTTTTACTCATCTACTGCTGTTTTGGAGCTTACCTTTAATATCCTCTACAACTTCTTCTGGAATGGTGCCTAGAGCAAAGACAGTACAGATGTCAGAATAAAGAGCTGGCTCCAATCCAGTTCTAACAGACCTGATAAGGATTAATTAGAAAAATCTGTAAAACTTTTCTGATGTTTTACGTCTTACTAAAGTGCTACCTTACTACCTTGCTACTTTTCTCTAGATAGCAGTTAGATAAAGTAAAGGCTTTATATAAGCTGCAGCAGTATGTACAATAGTAAAACTTTACCCATGCTGGTTGGTAAACTCTGGCCTGTGCTTGTGTCTGTATCCACTGTGCACTGCTCTGTCAGCAAACTGTCCAATTCCCTATACAGTGATGTGAAAAACACATTAATCCCTGAACACACAGATATACCAGTTTCCACCTACCTCTCAGGTCCACCAAGACATCACTGGTTAATACTACCTTAAAGCTGGACTTTATATGCCATAGTCCCCAACATATCATATTCTCTATCAACAAACTGTGTATAAAAGTGTTAACAACAAATCTAAGTGGTGCTTAAAAAGATGTTTATGTTTCTAATTGGACATTCTGGATATCCGATATCAAAATATTTTCCAATATTTTCTAGAGGTTATTTATCCTGTCACAAAACTCACTGTCATTGTTAAACCTCATGTCTTAGAACTTTTTCACCATAAAACAAAAGATCTTTTTACCAGTGAGATCACCTGACTTACTTGTGAATAGCTTTCCCACCCATTGGCAAGGCCTCCCATGCAGACAGAATGGGAATTCCTTCATAAACCTGGTAAATGTTCAGGAAAAATCACTCATGTATTCAAACATCTGGACCATCCTGTATGCTGTGTGTGGAAAACATCCAGATGAGTAGAACTTAACAGCCTACTTTACAACCCTTTGAAAATTCTCTTTGCCTTCAGTAAAGTTATTTTATACCAAACAGCATTTACATTTTCTTAACTGCTGCATTGGCACTGAGGACTCAAGCGTGTCTGCAGGCATTTATTCCAAACCGTCTAACAGGCTTCCTGTCTGATAAATGAACTGTCGATGAAACTGACATTGCAGCCTTGAAAAGGCACAGCTGATCAGCTTGAAGGTTTAGGACTCAGTGCTCCAAAAGTCTCATCTCTTAGTATCTATAACACATGCAGAAAGGATACAGGCAACACTAAGGTTTCTGTATATCCACAGTCCATCACAAGAGCAGAGTTGACACCTAAAGTCATGATGGACATTAGATGGCTGGGAGCAAACAGTACTGATGGCACCTGCATGAGAAGAAAGGCACATATTACAACATTTAAACATTGCTACAAACATTACATTAAAGGGATTCTGCTTCACAACAGCACAAGTGCAGGAAAATCTGATACAAGAAGTCCCTTGATTCTAAAGATCTGGATAATTAACTAACATGAATGAATAATGATAATAGTTACTATTTAATTCAACCTTTTTTAAACAAGCCAATTCAAACCAGAGAGCTCTTCCCTTTCTGACCAAATAACCCTCTAGCTAGTCTCTGGTCTGACAAGTAGACTTCAGATGAACAATTTACTGTCTCTGCCTCAGTCAATTTTAGGGCTTAGTATGGTGAAATACTTTGCTGTGTCCACAACCATGCCGGGACTCACCAGAAGGGAGTCTGCTTTAATGGGTAACAGTTTTTTTTTAAATTTATTTGTGTTTTCAAACACAAAAATGTGTTTTCATACAAAATCATACTAGCTTAAGTGGTGGCATATGTTATCACAGTCATTGAAATCCATGCAACATACACTATATTGCCAGAAGTTTCAAATCACTGAATTCAGGTGACTGTGCTCTCAGTCTCTGCACTAATTCATCCCAAAGGTGTTCTATCAGGTTGAGGTCTGGACTCTGTGCAGGTCAGTCATGTTCCTCCACACCAAACTCACTCATCCATGTCTTTATGGACCTAGCTTTGTGCACTGGTGTGCAGTCATGTTTGGAAAAGGAAGGGGTCATCCCCAAACTGCTCCCACAAAGTTGGGAGCATAAAATAGTCCAAAATGTCTTGGTATGCTAAAGCATTAAGAGTTCCTTACACTGGAACTAAGGGGCCGAGCACAACCCCTGAATTTAATGATTTGAAGGGGTGTCCCAAAACTTTTGGCAATATAGTGTAATATATTACACACCAAGATCCAAGTAATTTAAAAATAGGTTCCCATAATGTATAAAAATGCTTAGTTTTGGAGTGTGAGATACATGTAAGGTATCCCTGTGACATTAACTTAATACTTTTCGCCAGCCATCAGAAGTTCATTTAATGAGTTGCAGGTCACAAAAAAGTCAGTTACCTCAAAGTGTTTAAAGAAGACCCTTGACAGTGTTTCTCTGAAGTGTGAAGGGCAGAGGATAGACTCGATAATAACCACTCTTCTGTCACGTGGATTCACAAGCAGATGCCTACAAACACAGCGGTCACAGTACAATCACATAACGATGAACCTACCAGAAGACGTACACAAACATATGCTGATATGAGACCAGGTATGCACAAGCGTGATATTAATGTGGCGTGTGTCTCTTACCTAAAGTACAATGTGTGAATGAACTCCTTCAGGTTGGTGTACAGCTCCTCTGTGTTTATGTTATACTGTACCACCTTAATAGGCTGGAGGAAAGAGACATTATTTTCATATTCACTTTAAAAAAGATCATTATTATGCCACAACTAACACAATATTTCTTCTTTTTTTTGACATTCATTCTGTAGCCTAGAGCTGGGCAATATTGATTTCAACATAATGCAAATGAAAAATGATACAATTTATTTCTGCAGTTATTATTTAGTAATAGCGCCATCAATAACAAACAGTGGAAAAAATGGTTCTATTAAAAAAAGTATATTTGAAGAATGGATATATTAATATAAATTTCCTACACTGTTTGCTATAGATGACACTATTACTATTTTTGCACAACTTCATGAACCCTTCTTTCTTGAAACATAAATTTGTCATGGTATGAAATGCAACCGCAATTGAAAAGTGAACTTGAGATATTCTTCTTGAATCTAAGTACTCGTTTATGGAGTGACATCAAATCAGTATCGACAACACTTGTTAACTCTAAATCTCTGACTGACTACACAGTTCACTGAAACTTCCAAACCTTTCTTTGCAATGGGTGGAAATGGTGCAGGACATAGGAGACGTTTATCAGATTAAGTTTTCCCTTCATATTGGTTTAAATTTTTAAATCCATTTAATCTGCATACATTTCATTTGTCTCAAAAGACAATCACTGGGTCAACAAGCCAGATATTCTGACCACTGGCTTTCTTTACGTGTTCAGACACTTCTGCTTTAGATTTTATCTGATCGCCAGTCACACACACAGTGTATTTAATGATAGATATCCGGCTCACCTCCTGGAGTCCTGGACGCTGGATCTCACTGGGAATAATAAACCTAGGCCCATTCTCACCAGCAAAGCCGCATCTTTAAATAAACAGACGTGTGTTTATTTATACAAAAAGTACCTCATAAGTAGTGAAAAGGTAGAGGTGCAAGCATCTGATCACTTGGGTTTATGCACTAAATAAAAAAGGAAATCAAAGGAAATGAACTGATACAACAGTCATAAATCAATTATTATTTAAAAAAATGTAAAAAAGTTTTAAAAATAATTAAAATTTATAAATGGATGTCTAAATAATAAGAAACTAGTAAGGTGATTTGCATTTACAGCATCTGGCAGACTTAAGCCTCTCTCATTTTTATACAACTGAGGAATTGAGGGTTAAGGGCCTTGTTCACGGGGCCCAGCAGTGGCAGCTTAATGGACCTGGGATTCCAACACTTTAACCACTAAGCTACCACATCCTCCATTGATTTGCCCATAAATACAAAATAACAGGCAAAAATCAAACTGTACCACAGCAGATTCAGTGCGTCATCAAATAATCAAAAAGGCATATAAGGCAGATAAGGCATATGATGACTGCAAAGAATTTTTAAAAAAATTATATCAACAAGACGCAAATCTGTGCACTTAACATCACAAAACTAATTCATTATCGCCCATTAAAGTCACAAAATTCCTATTACTGGATATTGTACTGCATTCTCAGGTCGGACACGGGACCATTTACTGAGCAGGAGCTTCCACTGTATCACGATGCTACCAGTCATCATTCAATAACACAGAGATTAGTTTAAAACCCGAGGAAGGTTGATTACAACAATTTGCATAGGAAAAATGTCATGCAATATCTGCGATCCATTTACTTTCATCACCAGCATCTATAAACATTCCTCAAAAGCAACCATAAACTTTTAAAAAGCATCTAAATCCCCAAATGCCTGTACCATCCTCTGTGTATAAGAGCACTAAAGAGGTGTGAGATAAAGACTTCTGCCTGTACCGTGTCTACTTCACTACACATCACCCGTTAGCTAGCAGCTAAAATGCTAACGATCTTTAACAACTTCAGCACTCACTTCGTATATGAAGCTCCTAAATCAATGACAACAGCGGTTTTCTCTCCTCCGCTCCCCAGAACCTCAAACAAGGGCATTTTTGTTTCACCAAATGGATTAATAACACCGCTGTGTCACGATCAGAGCAACCCAGGAGAAAACATCCACAATAACAAGCTAGCTCCCGATGTATTTGCAGGGCGGGGAAGAGGCCCCCCATTTAGCAGACCTAGAGATTTGCCTGATTAAAAAAAATAAATAATACAAATTTTCAACTCACTCTAACGAAGATTTGGTTCGTGCACATACTGCGTTAAATTACATTTCACAAATATGTCTGCCTGAAAATTCTTTATCATGGTCATGTTTACGAAAGCGAGGGCGACGAAAGGCATTATTGGAGTCAGCAGTAGCGGTGCAGCAACAATATGCGCTGTTTCAGCTGATCTGAGACCAGCTTAACGTCGTCTATTACGTTAGAAACTCCTTTTGGATTGGCGGAGAAGCTGATCCGAGATCAGATGCATTGAACGTTTGACTGTCACCAAGGCTGCTTGGGTGCTGATGTTGACCAGCGATATCTGGTGCCACAATGATGGCTTATTAAAATTGGTTCAACGTGTCACCAGAGACCTATTCAATAATAAACATTTTTATAGATTGTAGTAGCTCGGACTGTGTATTGATATATATAGAAATGCATAACAAATAATCACGGGAATAATTAGATTACATTGAAAAGAAAGAAAGAAAAAAAAAACAGTTGTAGAAGATGATCCTGGATACAAACAACTGGGTGTTGTCTCAGTAAAATCAAGATTTTGGGAACTTTTTTGGGGGAAGGAAGGTTAAAACAGGATTCAGACCTGCTTTGGGGTTTTTCTCGGCATGGCGCAGCATCCGGAGCTCATAAACCATCACAACATTGCCAATCCCGTTTAGGTGTCGAAAGCCACAGAGATATGATCCCACTGGATCGAGGGTGTTTGTACTTCTAGAGAATGAGGTCGACAGGCTGATTTCAACACACCAGGTAAGAATCAGTGATTTGTGTATGCTACTCCATCATGACATTAGAAAAGAAATGTAAAGAAGCTTTGCTGAACAATCTGTATAGTCATGCTTGTTCATTGCGTAGCAAACACCAATGTCTGTGTTTACAAATATGTCACCCAGTTTGTGAGTAATCTGTCTTTTACACCTGCACTTGGCACTGAGTGTCAATTTGCCTTGTACTGCGCAAAGATGACCATAAGACCCATAGGTCCAGTCTGTTGATCATGGTATATGGACGTTCATATGCTTATTTAAATCAAAAAATGAAAATAATGGAGAAAGCATTAAGTACCGGTGATTGTAATTTCTATGCTCTTTCTGAAAATTCATAGAGCAGGGTTCACTGGCTTTCAGGTTAAACCAAATTTGGTTACAATAATGCATCATTAAAAAACTGTCTGCACATTGATTTGTTCAGCCTGCAATAGGGCGCTTTTTCATGGAGAATGAACAGTGCTATTTTTAGGGGTTTGTGAGTGGAGGAGTGCAGCAGTGGTGCTGTGTCAGGTTCTGCAGGGGAGGTGTGTGTCTTTTGCAGAGAAGAGATAAAGATTTTTTTTAAGTTATTTGTCAAAATGGTGTGTTAAATTTATGGTGCACAGCAAAATGTTGTTGTTTTTTTTCATGAAGTGCCTTTTCTGTTGGTTCTTATAGTTGTGACCAAGGAAGTCAATGATATCTTGCTAAACATTTTTCACTGTTTCTTTCCTAGGTGAGTTCTGGATGTGTCCAAATATCCATCCATAGGAGCCCCTATAATCCCTTAATCTCTGTCTTCTCAAATCCCCAAATTTACATACTCGACAGTTAGATAAGAATGCCGCACTGTGTAATACTGCAAGTTTTCTTGTTGGTTGGGGCATGTTTCTCCACTTGGGCTGCCCCATTAAGGAGCACCTCCTTGCCACAGGAAAGACGTTGTGATAGAAGAGAGCAACAATCAAGAGATACCAATGAACATCCAGCAAGCCATCATGATGACAAGATGTGTATAATTTCATCCATACCCCAGGCCTCATCCCCTCTTGTACAAGAACCTAAAGGAACAGCAGATGTCTTTTCCAGTGTCAAGCATGAAGGGATGAAGATTGCAATTACAGACGCCAACCTGGGACACAAGATAGAGTTGTTTCGGAGAAGCGTTAAATCTTATACACAATACCATGAAGAAAGCACTGAGCCTACTGAAGAGAGTTCAGCAGAGGAAAAGAAGCAGAAGCTTTTACCTACATCTCCACATGAATCCTTTCCTCTCATGGACCATACAGTGGGACATGGAATTGAAAATACAGAGAAGGAGCCGTCAACGTCTCCAGAGAATTATGCTGAGCAGAAAGTAGCGCCAATACAGCTGAGGACAGACAGACCTGAGCCGACACAAGTTACACTGGGACTCAGTGGCTACAGCAGCTTACCTTACAGTGATATAGAAGAAGATAAGGGGACTGTACAGCCTTTAACAAAACCTCAGCCATTAAAACAGGAGGGAGGATGGGACGTAAAGACGAGCAAAAACCAATTTGATGAGCTAAAAATTTCAAGAGGAATTTCAACTGAACCCTCATTCTCTGCCCATGCCTCTGTGAGCCAGTCTCCCAGGAACATCAACCCAGCTGTTACAGCTCTAACTACTTCACACAGTTATGATGGACAGACTGGAGGATCTACAAAGGAGAAAAAGAGAGTAGCAGAGGTGAACTTCTTTACAGCTACAGAGCAAGACAAAGCATTGGTACCTGGACTACTGACCCTCAGTTCCAGACTGGCTGAGCTTGGAGACACCTGGACAGAACCAGTTCACTTACAAGGAGGTACGCACTTTATTTAACAATTATCATCGTCATATTATTTATGATTTTGAATATATTCCAGTGATTATCACACCTGCATTGCTTGTATTTATGGCGAGCATTTGTTAGTTTTTTGTTGTCACCAGAGGAGGAATGAAAGAAGACCAGAGAGTGAAAAAGACAGACTTTGATTATGAGTAGAAATGTTTTACTTGCTCTAATTTGAACCACAGTGGGAGACTGGAGGCAGCCTAATTACTTTCTATTTTTGTCATGCAGCTTGAAATAAAGAGTGGCTATAAAAATTGGGGTAAAACTAATGATGGACATGCCTGCTGCCAGATTTGGAATGGTTGTGTACATAAAAAAAAAAGAAATTTGATAAGTAATTAGTCACAAGGAAAATTGTTATTTGGACTTTCTATGAAAAACTTTCAAAATAAATGTTCAGTGCTAAAATATATATATTTTATAATATATAGCCACCCCAAAAAACCTCCCCAAACAGACAGCGCTCCAAAAATAACATTAGCTATTAATGTCATCTTGGACATAGTCAATTTACCAAGTATTTCTTATACTATCATTGCAGTAAACCAAATATATAAAATTATTAAAGCTATTTTTAGACATCTTCACAAATTATAAGCTTGAAATAGTCTTGTTTGACATTTGTTAATTTTATACATTTGATTCTAGAAGATATCAAAATGGTCTGTCTGTCTAATCAATAGATTAAAAGCTTATTATAGATTAATAAAATGTCTGGAAATAGTTCAATAGTTGTATGTTTGGTTTATCCTAATCACATGGCAGGAAATACCAGATACATGTGACTTTATTCTAGATATGTTTAATTGCTAACTCATTTTTTGCAATGAGGAACCAGAACTCGGGATCGTCTCAGTGACCCTGGAGCTGTGAGGCAGCAACGATATCTGCTGTGCCATTATATTTTCTCAGTTATTTACCTGAGATATTAGAATTAAAGGAAACATTTGACATTACAGTTCCAAACACACAGATATTCTAATATTATATGACTAGTGTTTTGGCTAAGCTACTTGACCAGATGCTCAAATTTATCCAACTGAAAGTACAGATGTTATGCTAAAACATTCTGATTTGCTCTCTAACCTTCTGTCAATGAAAAGGCACCAACACAGGAACACCAATAACCACAATGTATAGGTAGTGTTTTCTTTCCTCCCTGGTAATGGCTGTTTAAAGTTTATGTTGCAATATATGAATGTCTTAGTAGTGTTGATAGAGTAACACTGATTCTGAGCTCAGGTTACTGTCTGAGCTGTAAGCATGTTGTCCTGAGGCCAAAAACATGCAGACAGGTGGATTCTCTATAATAAATTATGAATGATGAGTGTGTGTGTTGTACTATTGAGTTAAATGTTTTGGTTTGCAGGTTACCTGTTGATATCTGAATTATGTTCTACATTACTGTGCCAACAATACAATTGATAATGCACTTTATCATAATTGATATATGTTATTAATGAGTATTGGTACACTATACATAACAACTTACATAACATACATAGCTACTCTCATCTCACACCCATATGTATATCTGATATAGCTATATTAGATGCTAGTCGTTAATATGTTCTTTTGCATAGCCCTTTAATTTGTGTCAAATGAGAGTTAAACATATTGAGTAATTAAGTCCATGGGCAGAATCCTTAGCTGAGTAGACTACAATCTACCACCACATTATCAGGACATTCCTGTATCTGTATTGGATTCAACAATGTTAAATGCTACATGGGAGATAAAAATCAAAACCTTCTGAAACTATAGTGGTCCAGACCTCAGTGTGCTTATGGCTGAATGTATAATGAGACATGGATTATATGGTTAACTGTAATGCCTTTGTTTTTTTATTTGAGTTTATTTGGGTCATCATCATTAATAGATTATTCAGGAAACTCACCCAGCTTCTTGAAACCTTAAAAAATATCTTACAATGCATCTTTCTCATTTGTTTCACCTATGTTGAAACAGTAGAAGAAGCGAGTGTCTTGCCCTTGTTACAGGAAGTGGGCACAGAGGCGACCATGTCTTCTGAAGACCTCCCTTTGATCTTTGAGCCATTTGATGATGTCACACCATCCAGTAGTTCAGCGCTGGCATCTGAGCTGTCTGTCGCCATGGTGCCCGCAACGGGGATGCTCGGTGAGACAGAGCTAGAGCAAACACTCTCCATGGATACAGACCACAGTCCTCATCAGTCTTTTCCGGGGCCTTCGGATTGGCCTTCCCCGTGGCAGATGTCAGGTGCTGAGAACTCGGATACTGTCTCGTCATCTCAAATGCCAATCAGCGGGCCTTTCTCTGAAGCAGACGTGGAGCGTAGTGAGAGGACAGAAAGGCTACAGAGTGAGAGTGCATAAATGTTGTCTAGTATGTCGTGTATGTATAGTATACATGTAATGTGATGCATAAAAGTGTACGTAATTTGCAAGGTATAACCAATTCATAATATATAATATATATATAACGTGCATTTAGGAAATGCTTTAAGACTAGTATTATCACAGTTTTGCAGTGTGCAGATAAACAACGTCACTGAGGTTTAGATTTAAATCCCAGCCACATGTCCTATAGTGTCTCTGACCATTAAAAGAAAAGTCTCCAGCACTGACCTCAAAGAGAGAAAGTTACAATGACTTTAACTCAGAGAAAATATTGTTCTAATCTCAATGACACACAGACATGCTGTTAGTGCTTACATTACAAAAGAACAACAGTTTCTTTTTTCCTTTTACCATTTTCCACTGGAGTTCAATGTTATATTAATAAGAAATCAAGCAAATAAACATAACAAGGTCCAGAACACAAAGCAGCTTTGTACAGCAGTTGCTCAGAGACTCTGTTTAGCTAGTTAGCAATCTATATCTAAATTTTGGAGAAGCCTTTTGTGATTGAATGAATTCCCTCTAGTGACAGAATCAGCTTTTGTGGGTTATGGAGGAAATGGTTTGCCAAAGTGAAAATAGGCCAGCAATTCAATTCAATTCAATTCAATTCAATTCAATTCAATTCAATTCAATTCAATTCAATTCAATTCAATTTTATTTGTATAGCGCTTTTAACAAAGAGCATTGTCTCAAAGCAGCTTTACATGAGAAATGACATAAGAAAACAACAAACATATAAACAGACAAACAGTCCTAGATGTTATCCCAAGTGAGCAAGCCTGAGGTGACTGAGGCGACTGTGGCAAGGAAAAACTCCCTTAGATGGTAAGAGGAAGAAACCTTGAGAGGAACCAGACTCAAAAGGGAACCCATCCTCATTTGGGTGACAATTGTGTGATGCCAATACAGCATGTGTATAATGTTATGTAAATCAATAAGGAGGTTGTTGTCCACAGCGCTGCTTGAATACCCCAATCCTCACAAAGCAGAACCCGGCTAGAGCTGGTCCATCTCCGGATGCCACTGGAGCCAACACAGTCTCTGTATGCCTCGGGATGGGTAGAAGAAGGGAAACAATGGAACAGCATTAGCGTAGCTGCTGTTCATAATATTAGCAGCACTAGATGCTAATGTGCATTTAATCAGATGTACTTGGGCACAAGGTTATGGGAAGTGTTAGATGTATGCCAAGCTAAAGAGATAAGTCTTTAGTCTATATTTAAACTGGGAGACTGTGTCTGAGCCCCGAACACTGTCAGGAAGTAACATGTCAATGAAAGAAGTTTAAGTCAAAACATTAAATTATGAATTGAATCATAAAAGAATTCTTTTGCACAAATGAAGAGGACAGATTATAAATATTGATTATAAATATTGATAAGTCATGCAGGGTGAATTTGACTTTTAAGCATCACATGATTCATTTATATGCAGTGTTGGGCTTGCTTCAACCATAACTTAATTTGAAGAGGAATGAACAAGAGGTTAAAATCATTGAAAAAAAAGATATGTTCTTGCAGATCCAATTGTTCTCTCGACGTCTGTGGATGTACTTCGTTTGTCACCTTCAGCCACCACACAGCAGGTTGCAGACATCAAGTCGACTCACTCTGCAGTGTTGAAGCCGGTGTCAGGGCTGGAAGAACTGGAATCTCAAGGTTTGTTCTCACAGATATGCTCTCTCACAAATTAAGTTTGTTTTGTTTACTTATATTGTCTTCCCTTAAATATCCAGAAAATGAAGATGAAGAGGATGATTATGCAGATGAATCTGAGGAGGATGAAGAGGAGAGTGAAGAGGAGCTGACTGAGGTTCCTGTGCATTCTCCTACCCGTCCTCCTTACATCCTCATCCCTCCTCCTCCAGTCTGGGGGCAGAGGAATCAAGGCCTCAGTGAGTTTCAGTGATGAAATGTGAATAGAGCTCTGTGTGTAGATTATGATCATCTAAGAAAAATGGAATATAAAGTATGAACTAAAAACCAGATGAATATGACCTGGTCACAGTTTCAGTGTTTGATAAATAACTTTACAATTATTGGCATTCTTCATAAAAATGCTAAAAATTAAACAGCACATGTGAACCCTGATATTTAGATACACTATATTGCCAAAGGTTTTGGGACGTCTGCCTTTACATGCACATGAATGTAATATGGAGTTAGCCTTCGCAGCTATGACAGTTTCAACGTTTCTGGAAAGGCTTTCCACAAGGTTTAGGAGTGTGTTTATGAGAATATTTGGCCATTCCTCTACAAGTGCATTTGTAAGGTCAGGCACTGATGTTGGACGAGAAGGCCTGGCTCACAGTCTCTGCTCTAATTCATCCCAAAGGGGTTCTATCAGGTTGAGATCAGGACTCCGTGAAGTTCCTCCACACCAAACTCGCTCATCCATGTCTTTATGGACCTTGCTGTGTGCAGTCATGTTGAAACAGGAAGGGCCAATATAGTGTATGAAACCTGGCTACACTGTGTACTTCTATTTCATTTTATATTGACACTGGTTCCAAAATGATCCACACTCCTCAATTAGTTACAATTATACACAGCGATAAAGTACTCAGTGAATGGCTCTGGCTTGATAGAGTTGCAACACTATGCCTACTGTGGAGTCTTAAAAGCATAGAGAACACTTTTAATACTTACAAAAGATTTAGGACTTTTAATTGTTAAGTTCTGAAAGCTCTCTTAAATTCAGACCACAGATTTTCAGTCAGTTTCAAATACAGTTTGAGATGGTGTTACATTTTGTAGGTTGCTTGTAAGGCATTTTCAGAAAGCTCTTCAAACAGCATTATTATTGATGTGACATTAAGGTGGCATCTAATAGTTGATTTTGATAATCCCATGAATCAAATAAACGGTGTAGTTGTGAAAGTGTGACTTCTTTTCTGCCTATGTGTGGATAAAATAACGAAAAGGAAAGAAAATTATTTGGTTCCTAAACTGCCTGAAGAATCATGAAGAATAAAAATTACACCAATCAGGCGTAACATTATGAACAGTGACAGGTGAAGTGAATAACACTGATCTGTTAGTGGGTGGGATATATTAGGCAGCAAGTGAACATTTTGTACTCAAAGTTGATGTGTTAGAAGCAGGAAAAATGGGCAAGCGTAAGGATTTGAGCGAGTTTGACAAGGGCCAAATTGTGATGGCTAGACGTCTGGATCAGAGCATCTCCAAAACTGCAGCTCTTGTGGAATGTTTCCAGTCTGCAGTGGTCAGTATCTATAAAAGTGGTCCAAGGAAGGAACAGTGGTGAACTGGCGACAGGGTCATGGGCAGCCAAGGGTCATTGGTGCACATGGTGAACGAAGGCTGGACCGTGTGATCCGATCCAACAGACGAGCTACTGTAGCTCAAATTGCTGAAGAAGTTAATGCTGGTTCTGATAGAGAGGTGTCAGAATACACAGTGTATGAGGGGTCAGGGCTGTTTTGGCAGCAAAAGGGGGAACAAATCAATATTACGCAGGTGGTCATTATGCCTGATTGGTGTATGTAATTTAACTAACTGCTTGTAAACCACATAAAAAAAGCTCATGCTGACACATAATGTCTTAAGGTGACATTAAACAATCAAAGCATCTAAACAGAACAACTAAAGTTTAGATGAAGCTTTATTTTTAAATCAAAAACATAGAATTCTTACATGCTAACACTTCTTTGCTTTCTTGCAGTACGCAGCTGGGTTAAGCTGATCCGGGAAAAGGTAAGGTAATTTTTTAAAAAAAAAATGAAGGTTAATAATTTAGCCTAGTGTGGAATGTAATACTCTTTCCTCTTTCTTTAAGGCTGGCTATGTTTCCGGGATGTTGGCACCTGTGGGGATCGGTATAGCTGGGGCACTACTTATTGTTGGAGCTCTTTATGGCATCAGGATGATCCATCGTAAGAGGAAGAACAGCCTGAAGCACCAGAGGAGAAAGGTAAACCAGACCGGAGAAGCTTCTTTGTGACACATGCATTAATTATGCATGTTATGTATATGTCCACTCATGATTAGTATTTGGTTTTTGTTGGCTACAGCAACCTACAGAAGTCAGAAGTGGACCAGACCAAGCAATGCTACTAGCTGATAGCTCTGAAGATGAATTTTAAATCACTCAAATAAAGAGGTTCCCATGATCACTTAGTGCTTCAGCCATCTCACGGTACTAGACGTCCTAACAACACATATTTGGAAGAATTTCAGTATGTGAAGTTAATGTCACACTTATTATTTAAATGTATATTAAGGTGCATTTTACTATATTTAATGGCACTCAAACATCAGCAGATTTCTATTGGTTAATATCTGTGCAAATAAATGAAATGTAAGTTTGGCCAAAAGAATTAATCAGTTGGCCCCAAACATTGTAGTTGATCAGCAAAGAAAAGCCTGTAGGGGTCCTAAGGGGTGCAACAGAAGAGCATTCGCCATACCTTCAGGAGAGTAAAAGAACAAAAAAACAGAATTGGTTATAGGGAAGGAGGAATGGCGTACTCTCTTTCCTCTTTCAGTCACCAGCCAATCATGGGCATGTGTCCGCAATTATCGTTGGTACAAGCGTCCAACTTTGGTGAACAATATGACCCAAAAGTGATATTATATGTATATATATCTTCTGTTTATACTGAAACTGTTTTTACAGTATATGGATGGTTCTACGTAGACAGCTATGTCTTTTAAAGTAAGTACTTGATGTAGACGTCCATGCTACCTGCTAAACAGGAAGCTGTTACTCTTCCTTAATCTTTAGCTACATTTGAAAAGAAGTAAAAGAAGTCTTTAAAATGGTTCGAGGTTTAAAACTTGCTTTATTTTTCAATAATCAGTTTTTTTCCCATTAATGGATTAATGCTCAGTATTCTGACTACATTCCAAAAAAAAAAAGCAAACCCATTTTAACGTTGCGCTATTTTGCACCTAGCTAGGTTTTCAAAGTCCATATTGTTGTGTCTACTCTCTAAGGACTTGACTGTAATATTAACAATTATGCTTTTGAATCTGTTGCTATGACTGAATGCATTAAACAGCACACACTAAACGCTCAAAATGTACTGCAGTCTCTGGAAGAATAAAAAATCTTAATTCCTAATTAGCTAGTTAAATTAGCAAAGCTAGTTAACAGAGGTAACTAGCTTGCAGCATTTTGCCAAAGGTATGTGACACATGTTGATCTTAAATCTTACTCTGTTACTATATTGGAAAAGTTTAAAAAAAATTATAGTTTCCACCTTCGAAAGTGCTGGAAAATAAAAGAAGACATTTTACTTTTGCAAAGCTGCTTAACAAACGTGTCTTTGACGATTGACTACATTTGAGGTAATGAGAAAATTATGTAAATGATTATTTTTTTTCCTATTTATAAATACTGACTGCAATCCTACTGTATTTAGATCATTTTTGTGTGCAAAGCTCTTTAAGAGAAAACTATATCATTTACAAAATGAAAATTATTCTGTTTATTTGATGCAGCTGCTAACGTTTTTTGCTAACGTAAGTGTGGGATCATCATGGAAAAATAAACAGAAAAAAACCCCAAAGTCAAGTCAAGAAGCTTTTTAAATGGTATTACTGTACACTAATGGAGTACACTATGTTTACCGTAGCCAACTTTCCGGAAATAAACACATGCTCCATTAATGCATACAATGAACAACTGTATATGTTACATGGATCATGTTTGTGCACAAAGTATACATCGTACCGTACCAGGTTTATTGCTGTATTATTGCTAATTGTTGACAGCTCTTAGATTTAATGTATTGTTCCAATGCCTTCGTGACAATCTAACAAATTGCACTTGTTATAAACATGTGTTTGTGTTATTTCTGTTGTCATCATGACAATAAAGGACCTAAGAGTAAATAAAAGCAGATTGGCTGCTGATTTATGGACCTTTTTTCTTCATGGGTTTTGAAAAATAAATGTTAATTAGTGATGTAGGAATGTAGAAATTGTCTCGTAACTGTAGATTTAGTCAACAAA
The DNA here is from genome assembly GCF_019097595.1 of Hemibagrus wyckioides. Classification (NCBI taxonomy): domain Eukaryota; kingdom Metazoa; phylum Chordata; class Actinopteri; order Siluriformes; family Bagridae; genus Hemibagrus; species Hemibagrus wyckioides. The sequence continues at coordinate 12,259,471 of NC_080734.1, read as the reverse complement.
AATACACCACAAAAAAATCCAACTTTGTTTGACCTTCTGTGCCATCCACAACAAATGAAAGATAAGGATATGGAAGAAAAAAAAAGTTAAAATTTAGTGTGATTAAACCATTCACAAATGACTAAATGTAAAAGTAGATGTAAAACATGGCATGTCAAGTAAACCCCAGCTTTACAGAAACATGTTGACCCAGTAAAACCAATATTTATAGCAAATCACACATTTAAGTACTAAACAAATAGTAGGCCATTACTCATTGCTTGGATTAAACTACTGTATATAGTTAGTTTTCCTTTGTTAAGGTACTTCACCATCTGTGATGAATTCTTTCTGATGGAAAGTCACAGCTCAAGGTTTCACAACCGAATACAAATTCAGCATTCCTATAACAAATATAGATTAAAAAAAACCTTTATTTTGTTTATATATTATGTTTACCAGGCTTGTATCCGAAAGTTTAGACCTGTTTTTTTTATCGTATATTAACTGAGCATAGCAAAACACCTCAGTATTAAGAGTATTACACATAAGGACATGAAGTACTTCCACAGCTTTTAAGACTATGTTGACTTTACTGAACATATGTGAATGCCTTAATTAATATTTAATCAGATGTTAATTGGCAAAGTTTATGGACACTTGACACGTGACTACTGGGTAGCCATGACAATATCTCTTAACCAAATGAACTACTCCTGCTTAATACAAAGGAGAAACTGGCTCTATCCATAACCAGATCATGTATTTACTTTTTAACACTTCAATAGTGACCAGTGATTTAACATACAGAAAATCTGACATATTACATTCCTATAACTGTAGTTATCTGCTGAATGTGTTCATTCTTTTATTCATAATATTTGGTTGTAGAGTTTTTCTCTAACCTATCCAAGTCATTCAGAAAACTGTTGGATGTGAGGAACTTTATTTTACTTATCAGACTGCCTACTAAGCTCAGTCGACTGAAGTAGGGGAAGACCCAGGCCTGAAAGTTTGTCTACTTCTGTTTCAGATGCTTTTTTTCGACTGAAGGTTCTCTGCGCACTCTGTAACTTCTCCACTGTAGTTATTAACTCTAGCATTTGGGCATCAGTACCACATTAAAGAACTCTCATAAAGTGTTTATTCTGTTTTCCACATAATGTATTTTCTCTTTTATTTCATTAACTGAACTTGTAGCCATCAAATGATGCCTGATGCAACTGAAGAGTCTGGAGAAATTATACCTTTGGAACCAACATAAAGAAGAAGACCCAGGGCTGAGAGATTGTCTGCTTCTGTTTCAGATGCTCTTATTCGACTGAAAGTTCTCTGTGAAAGTTGTGCTTTTGCTCTAGTGCTGCACTCTACCTGTGGATCAAAATAGTGCAACATAGAAGTCTTACTTTTAATTATAGAATAGTTGTTGAGAACTCTTTTCTTTACTTTAAAATGTTGTTGCAGTTGTGCTCTATATTACAGGTAATAGCATTACACATTCAGTCAGACGCAGTAAAAGTTAAAACAGACTTTTATTTAAATGTAGTTCAAGGAGAGCTGTAAAATGTGAAATACACAGTAAACAGATCAGCTGCTTCCTCCTCTACTTAGCCTTGCTCCTCTCGTCTACTTCCTCTCACTCTCCACATACAGTAATTACTCCAATCTGTCACTCTAATTTATCTGCAGTAAACACCACATCCTGAAGCAAACGCCTCCGCCTTAACTACACCCTCCACAGAATTATTCAATTATGTCCAATTTTCAGTTGTCAGACCTGATCTATTATTTATATATGTAGTTGGGTATGGTTTGCATCCTTCATTATTTCTGGTTATGAAATAATATCTATTATATTATTTATATATATTTTAAAGATTTATCAACGATAAAATACAAAACATTACACATAAAACAAGGCAACAATCCAGAGTGTAAGGCAACATCAACAGAAAAATACTCTCTCACTGTGGATGACATTCGACAGACTTATTGTGTAATGAATAATTCAGTGGATGCAAACGTATGTTAAGGCAGTTATAATATAGATAAAGTCTGAGCATACAAGAATACTTTCACCACATTCTTCCAGTTTTTGACCGTTTGTGTTACTTAATAATAAAGAAGCATCAGTGAAACCTACTCTGTCTCGTTTCCGTTAAACTCTGCATTAAACAGCGAAATGTTCCATTTATGGAATTTTTAGGACTGCTTGAATCTGATGACTTTTCTGTCTTTTCAGCAGCTCTGACAGTAATATCAGACGTCTTCTAATATGTTATAGTCTCTTCTGCAGTAATAACTAATTCACAGGGACTTTCATTAAAGAGCGCTTCATATAGTCTATGCTTAATAATAAAAAAAAAAAAAAAGTGTTGACATAACGAAGACTGTCATCGTTTAGGTGGTGAAGCTTTCTGTTAGGAGACATTAATGTAAGTGCTTTGTACATGTGTTTTTCTTTCAGTAGCAGCATACTCTACTCATAAAATGCATTTGCGTTCCAACACAAAACGTGTGAAAGATGGCACATCTGCTATTTTCCACCTAACTTGACTAAAATGATTAATAAAAGAAAACTAAAATATTTTGTAATTGTTTAACTGCTGCGTTACATTCTAAAATAAAATAAACTGTCTATGATGTAACAACCGCAGCAAACTATTTCTCAAATCTTCTTATTCTATCTTACCTTATTTTATCAGCATGACCAACTCAGAAGGTGTTTTATGAGCTAGCAGCTGGTCAGACTAAGCTGATTGTTTTCAATGGTTGACTTTTTTCGAAAGACATGAACTTGGAAATTTCTTCTCACACAAGCAGAATTTTGAACTTCTCCATTGCAGTTATTAACACTAGCAGTATATTTGTGCATATGAGCCTCAGTACCACATTAAAGAGCTCTCATAAATGATAAGTGTTTATTCTGTGTTTTCCACACCACGTATTTGCTCTTTTATTTCATTAAATGAACCTGTAGCCATCGAATGATGCCTGATGCAACTAAAGCATCTGGAGAAATGACACCTTTGGAACCACTGTAGAGTGGAAATCTCCCACACATGTAGAAATCACATATCAGCTTCAACAATAAGCACGTTACTAGCACACGCTGCTCACAGCATACCCCTCAGTGCAATCAAACACACACCACACTACATTAAAAAAACTGCACTTTGTTCAAACCACTATATAACAATAAACAGGATGGGGGGGGGAGAAAAAACACATCTTGTTTGAAGCCTCAAGTCAAACACAAAATGTCTCACGTCACTTCTTTGTTTCAGCTTAATCTGATTTTTATCTGCTGGATCTATTCCTCTGAGATCCAGCTCTGCTTAGATTTACACCAAATAACTCTTTGAGGACTTCAACCGCTACACTTGTGTGTTTTTTTTTCTTTTTCCTTTGTGTTCCCTGATTCTCACAGAGATATATCAAGTATAGTACTTTGTTTAACCAGCGAAAATAGCCTTCAGTGATTGTGCCCAGTCAAAATCGTGTTCTGACTGTAAGCGTACTGAAGGAAGAGAGCCTCGGACAGCTTAGCGTAGCCACAGTTTGAGCCGCAAAGCGTCAACACCATTGAGATAATATCTGAAGAGCCGCTTATCCCTCACAAAACCCAGGTTTTCATAGAGCTTCAGGGCAGAATTGTTAGTGATCTCCGTCTCCAGCACGACCTGGAATGAACAGAATCATACAACACTAAGTGCCTATGATTAAAGAAAAAAAGGTAATGTAAATAAATTAAAAATAATCTTCATGTTATTAAAGCAAAGGTTTGCTATAGTGGGCTCTTAAATATAATGCTAACTCATCCACTTCTTAAATAATCACTATTCTTACTCTTAAAACTTACTAATTGTCCAGTACAATAATCTAAGCAGTTTGAGTAAATCAGTAAAATAGTATGTGGAAACTCACTTCATCACAGTCTCCCTCTACCATAGCATAGATGGCCTTCTTCACAAGGTTAGTACCTAAAAACAAACAGCTTTTGTGCAAGGTTTTCCAAGAATATTTAAGCACAAGGTCATGTTAGATGTATGTCATTGACATTTTTAGTTCCTTAAAATAATTTTTAAAATAGAAATCCAGGACCAAGACGGACAATAAAAACTGGTCATATTTAACTGCACACAATTACCCGGTCATTAACTTGAAGACATAAAACCTCACCAATGTTTTTTCGACGATGTTCGGAGTCCACAGCTAGCATGGCGATGTATCCACGCCGAAACATCTTCTTGTGCATGTCTAGTTTACACACAATTGCTCCCACACAGACCTCCTGTACCATTGCCTGAAATAAAAAAAAAAGTCACGATCAAAAATCCTTCATTAACAACCTTACGTTCAGTGATAGTAGCTCTGATTTAATCTAATAATCTAACATTCAAAAGAGGATAAGAGCAACATACATTTTTGCCTCATTTTGCCTCAAACTGTATGAAAGGTCCCCTTCATATGCCATGCAGTCAGAGCTGAAATTATGAATTACTACAAAGGACCAGAAAAAAGACAGAGCTTATCTAAAAATTAACATAGCACTCATTCATTAGCATTCTCATTCTCATCTGCAGGCTACAACCATTAGTTCAAAAGAACTGTGTAATGTAATGCATTTCTGCACCGTCTGAGAACATTACACTGCTGCTACCATGGTCTATCTTCTTCTTCTTTCAGCTTTTCCCCTCAGGGGTCTCCACAGCGAATCATCTCTCTCCACCTATCCCTATCATCTGCTTCAACTTCATATCCTTATTTATTACCTCCATATACCTCCTCTTTGGCCTTCCTCTTTGCCTCCTTCCTGGCAGCTCCATGTCCAACATTCTCCTACCAATATACTCACTCTCCCTCCTCTGGACATGTCCAAACCATCTTAATCTGTCCTCCCTAACTTTGTCCCCCAAACGTCCAACATGAGCTGTCCTTCTGATGTACTCGTTCCTAATCCTGTCCAACCTTGTCACTCCCAAAGAGAACCTCAACATCTTCAGCTCTGCTACCTCCAGCTCTGACTCCTGTCTCTTCCTCAGTCACACTGCCTCTAAACCATACAGCACAGCCGGTCTCACCACTGTCTTGTACACCTTCCCCTTGATTCTCACTGATATTTTTCTATCACAGAACTCCTGACACCTTTCTCCACCCATTCCAACTTGCCTGCACTCGCTTCTTTACCTCTTTCCCACACTCTCCATTACTCTGGACTGTTGACCCCAAGTACTTAAACTCATGTACCTTCGTCACCTCTTCACCCTGTAATCTTACTGTTCCACTTCCCTCCCTTTTATTCACATAATGGTCTACCTTTTCATAATATAATTATTTTACCAATTCATAATTGTAATAATAATTGTAAAAGCTGGAGTCGGTGTTACATCATAAAATGTAAGACTATTAAAATTACATAACATGTTAAATCTCAGATTCTGATGCAGCAATGTTCCATTCAAATTATGAACATCATCATTCTCACTGCTTTATTAAGTACTGCTAGACCTGCTTCAAGAGTAACGTATATCATGGAATAATGTCCTATGGGTTAGTCACTGTGCTTTTTTAATGGAGAAAACATATTAGTTTTGTCTAGACACAGATATATCCGAAACCAGGATAAAATCTTAAACAGATTTGTTGTTACATTTTCTCTCGTTTATGCACACAACTGCTGGTGTGTCCACATCAGTGTGTGGTCCAGCAGTAACATGTAAATATGTACACTTTTTATATATAACCTCCATCCAGCATTCTAAGAGCTTCTCGACACCCAGTGATCCAACTCAGGTTTCACTTGTTGTCCTCAGGGCTTTGCAGTGGGAGTGAATTAGGTATGCGTTAGATAGAAATGCTATTACTTTTACAGAGGCATTTTCTACAGCTTGTGCTTCAATAATGCATGGTGTTTGCCAAACGAAACATTAGGCCAAATGAAAACTATTCTCCTGAGTGCAACTATTCACAAAGTTCTAGCTACAGTTCACCACTGGTCCAAGATACAGATTAATATTTCTATTCAGTTTGCTCAACAACATTCATCCTGAGGTTTAGTCAGCATGTACAACCTGGTAGTTCACTGAACCGGATCATAGATGCAGCTGCCTACGTACCAGAAAGCAAAGCTGTGGCCAGTTGTGGATAAAGTACCGGTACGTATATATGGAATAAGGTTCGGACAGATCCTTGGTTATCAGTCTCATTATGCCTGGCATTTGAAGTTCAGACTCATAGTGCACATACACAGCCTCCTGACTTTGGTTCGCTTCTGTGGCAGGTGAATGGTTCAGGTCTAACCTGCACATCTCCAATACTGGTCCATCAGCATCAGGAACAGTCTGAGATGTTACCTCAGGTCCTTGATCAGTCCTTAGGTAACATTTTGTGACTTTATTACCAAAATCGTGTCCTATATTTGCATGAGTGTGACTGGCTTCACTTTGAGAGAATGTAACCATGCTGTTGTCACTCTTCTGGGTCATGTCTTGGTAAGGTAAACCTAGTTTGTGCTGTGGGTTGCTGGTGTTTTGGTCGCAGCTGGATCTGTCACAGTGCTCTGTAGGTGCTTTAAGTTCATTCAGCCTCTCATCCTCTGTATGATTATGGATAAATCCGGACACTCCGATACAACTAAAGCCGTTTATCCGTCTCTCTAACGTTTCACTCTGGTGGTTCAGCTCCGAGAACGGGTAATCTCGCTCCAGTTTACACCCGCACACATCTGGTTTCTGTCCACTATCTGTCCCGACCGAGTCCTGCAGGTTCCCCACGAGGTTCTCCGGTTCCCCGGGGACAGAGCACCTACTCCCGTGGAAGGAAATCATCTCTGCCCGGGACCCGGTGTCAGGCCCAGGCGGAACCGCGGCCATCCGCGTTCACGTTGCAAAGCCTAATAAAGAAAGCAGTATTCACCCGGTCTCATACATGAGACACTGAACAAAACCTGTCCATCAAAACGACAGATCATGTTCAGTCTCAGATCAGCTCCGGCTCTCTCACTGCCTGCCTGGACCGCGTTGTTCTCCTCACTGCCGGAAAGCGCTGCGTTGCTAGGCTCGCCATCATTGCTGCAAAGCAGTTTCACGACACAACGCGGCACCTAGAAATGGTGAATCCAGGGCACTTAGGACTTCATATAAACTGGGTCTGTTTTCTTCATCAGCATTTGTTTTTTTTCATGGCCTGATAGTTACTAAACCATTACAGAAAAAAAAATCTGGCTAAGGTTCGAAAATGATTATGACAAACATATAACACATTATAATACGCATATGAATAATCTGTCCTACTGTGACGTCATAAGAATAAAGTCTGTTCAAATCATATACACGAATTTATTATGAAACATTTTCAAGGTGTCCAGTGATCAGGAAAAGTCTTAAAGTACTTAAAAAAGTAGAAAGAGGATAAGTAAAGGGATGTAGATGTTTATACATATAGATATTTTATATATTTATTTCGATGTTTATTTTTTTAAAGGTTATTTGTTGTGCTGATGCTGCAATAAAAACATTGTAAAATATTATAATTTAAGTGGAGTTTTTATTAATCTGTTTTACTGAATCTTATAAAAGACTGGTATGGATTCATAAAATATTGTATATTTAAAAATATATAGAGAGAGGGATTGTTCATACAATAATAGAATATGTAGATGATGAATTTGGAGAATTGTATATTTTTTTATGTTATAGACTGATTTATTGATTCAGTGAAAGTATGATGCCTGCGTGGGTTTACTCCGGGTACTCCGGTTTTCTCCCACAGTCCAAAACATGTACATTAGGTTGACTGGTAATTCTAAATTGCCCATAGGAGTGAGTGTGAGTGTGTGTGGTTGTCTGTCTATATGTGTGTGGCCCTGTGATGGACTGGAGACCTGTCCAGGGTGTACCCCTGTCTTTCGCTCAATGTGTGCTGGGATAGGCTTCAGCAGATCCCCGTGACCCTAATTAGGAATAAAGTGGGTATAGAAAATGGATGGATGGATGAAAGTATGATCTTCTTGTGCTATTCTAGTTTACACACAACTGCCCCCACACAGACCTGCTGCACCATTGCCTGGAATTAAATTAATAAATAAAGTGTCAAGACAATAAATGTCAGTTAGAATTATATATATGTGCACCAGACTTGTTATTAAAATAGTTTTCAGCCAGTCTGTTTTTCAGAAATAGGTGAAGACATCAAGGATTTGATGTAGGTAATTGTTCATGTAGATAATTGTTGATGTAGGAATTTGTTCATGTAGGCAATTGTTGATGTATGTATTTGTTCATGTAGCTAATTGTTGATGTAGGTATTTGTTCATGTAGCTAATTGTTGATGTAGGTAATTGTTGATGTAGGTATTTGTTCATGTAGCTAATTGTTGATGTAGGTAATTGTTGATGTAGGTATTTGTTCATGTAGCTAATTGTTGATGTAGGTAATTGTTGATGTATGTATTTGTAGTGCAGTACTGCTACTGTAGGAGAAGAGGGCGCTATTGTTACATTGTTGTTTTTCCCCAGTTCCTCACCTGAGATCTGATACTCAGTACTCGCACTGAGCTGAACAACTTGTGATATGTCAATTAGTAAATTTAATTTTTTTTTGCAAACTTTAATTTGCAAAATACCTAAAATAGTAAAACTATTATATTTTTATTTTATTATTCTGAACGACTGATTTGTTCACCACTATTAACTGATAATAGTGATTTTTAATAGTTTTTACATTAACAACAACATACACCTTAAAATACAACCATCTGTGAATTCGTCAAATTCTGAATAAAAGATAAAAAAGGCAAAATGTTCTTTGCTGTTGTAGGTTGTGTTAACTACCAAATATGTCAACTAAGTTGGTTTAACATTATATGCAATAACCCAGCAAAACGATTCACTCAAGCAAGCTTTTTAAATAAACCAGTATTCATAATTTCTTAGATTAAAAACATAATTTTTGTGAGTGTGTGTGTGTGATTGTTGTTTTAAAAACAGAAATAAATAAACTTTTTAGCCAAAAGAGCAAATGTACTGGATTATGTTACACCTTAGTATGTAAGATGATAAGATGTTAGAGAACTTCTATTGCAAATCATTTTGCAGTACTTAATTTGCAATGCTGTTGCAGTAAATTACTGTCAAATTTACATTCTTTCTTTCTTTTTTTTTTACAGTGTAGGCTTATATATTTGTAAAGCAGTGTGCACTTTCTGTGTATTTACACATCAGCATGCATCGGTGTGAGCTGTCTGTCAATGCATAATTTTCACTGAAATGATAATGGTGGGTTATTGGATAGCAAAAATTCTTTCCTAACATGGCCTCTCTGTATGTATGTGTGTGTGTGTGTGTGTCCATGTGGGACACATAAACTTAATCCTGTGCATAACCTATTCTTTGAAAGTTAAGCCTTCAGGCTGAGAACCCTCTGATGAGCTAGAATCAGACATGCACAATCAGTTTCTCTCTTTTAATCTCCTTTGGAGGCCTATCTATTCGAGCAGGCTCTCCTTAATTACTGTCTCTCTCACTTAGCAGTCTGTGACTGACTGTGAGAGCACTACCATGGCAGTGGCTGGGAATCCCATCCACTCAGTCATGCTTAGTCATCATAGCTTGTTCCCTGAGTCTAACGAGTGAAAATAGAACTTTATATATGAGTAGATCCGAACATTACAAATATACTCAAGATCACCACAGTGCAAGTTCACCAGAATGCAAGCTCATGATAACATCATAATAATATTTTTTCTTTATTTTTAAAGTGTTCATATTTGTGTTATTCAACATTTTTCATGTTTAAATATTAATAATTGTCCCTGCAATATTGTATGTCAGTATCCAGTGTCCTCATCATTCACTCTCTGGTCTTCAGCAAGTGGTGTGGTGATGCAGCAGGTAGCCTTGCCACCTCACTGACCCAGGGTTTGTTTCTGAGCTCAGGTGAGTGAAGAGACTGTGAATGTTGTGTGTGAGTTTCCTCCCAGCTCCCAAAAACCTACCAGAAGGTGGATTTACTCAGATACATTGTGCCTAGGTGTGAATGAGTGCCTGTATGATGCCCTGCTATGGACTGGCAGCCATTCCAGGGTTTGTTCTTGTCTCACACCCAGAGTTCCTGGGACTGGCTCTAAATCCATTGCAACCAAATCAGGATAAAGCAGCTACTGAAAGTGAACTGAGTGAATACTCTTCAGTGATTATTTTACCTTGGTCAGCACTTGGAAGCACTGAATCCAGAGCCAATACTGTGAACTCTGAGTGCTAGGGAATTATTGCACACATAATCACAAACTCATTCACATAGGTGGCAATTTTAGCATAGTCGATCCATCTTAATAATTAAGATTAGGAAGGAAATTAAGAAGGATTTGGGGCCACTGTACAGATACATCAGCCTGTTTTTATGTGGCGTGTTTGCAAGCCTTGTATTAATTTTGTTTAATTAGGGTCTCTGAAATATGCATAGATATGCAGAAATGTAAAAATCCAATCATTTAAAATAAAATCTAATAAGAATCTGAAATTAAATTTGCACTAGAAGCATCTGAAATATTTTAATTTACTCATTTATTGGCTTTTAATTACCACAGTGAACAATGTCTTCTGTATAACTACTGCTGTCATATCCATTTGCCCCTCTTCAGCGTCTCTATTTATGTTTGTACGTTTCATGCTGAGGGACACAATGCAGGTCCTGGAGAGGAGAGGGCTTTAATTAGTTTCTGTTAAGTTGATTAAGAGGGAAAAAGTTCAGGGTTGCGGCCGGACAAAAGCCACTCTGGCCAGTCGCAGGTGTTCTAAAATGTCTGCCAGATTCTACTGGCCAGATTAAAGTCACTCAAGCCTCTCTAGAGAAAGCCTGTCGCACTGCTGCAGAGGCTAAGGAGCTCTTATGGGAAACTTTTTTTTCTGAAGCACCAGCCTTTTGTCCTACTTTCTGCCTAAGATCTAAATGGTTGTATATGGAAGAGTGAATGTATTTCTTTATTTTCTAAATGACTTATGTTCTAAATTGCTATAAACATTAGTAGCTAGATCTACCAATGATAAACCCTGAAAAAAGTTGAGACATCATACAATAAATTGTTCATGGGTCATTTGGACCTCCCAGATTTCTGAGCCTGTTCATGCATGAATGTAGCTATCAGCTGTGCCTTATTCGGCTCTTTCTAGGGTCTATGTCATCTGCTCAATCACATGCTCAAGCCTAGCACAGAGTTCTGAGGTAATGACTATCCTTATCATGTGATCTTTGCAAGTTTCAAGTGGAAAATCATTGGTGTTATTTAACCTGGCATGTGAACAGATAAACTGAGACTGGCAGGCATGGTTGTATTGTCCTGCAAAAGGTATCAAGATTATAGGCAAAGGTAAAGGTGTGGGGTTTACCTCATTTGAAGTGTAGTGCCTGTGGAAATATTTCAGTTTTCTGACTGAAGTGGAGCTAAACTTAAACTGAATAATTCTACAGGTCAGATGAGAAACAATCAAAAATGACACAAAAAATATCTAAGATGGGATGCAGGATGGAGGAAAAGGACTAGCGAGATAGAAAAGCAGAGAGTCTGCACTGGCAGCCCTGGCACACTCTGGACCCCTTACTGTCTGATCGTCCTAGGGCCTTTTTGACGGGCGCCAACACAACAGGGTAGGGAGACAATTGGACAACAGCAGGGCTCATGACAGTGTGTGTGTGTGTGTGTGTGTGTTAGGGGGTGGCTGTACTTTTTTCAGAGAGAGGAGAAAATGAGTTGAAGGACTCATTGAGAAAAGAGTCCACAGTGCTGAACTCAGAGATGGAATGATGGAAGAAGCGAAAGATGATATTTTAGAATTTGTGGAAGGAGGAAATTAGGAACATGAATAATGGATAATTATTCTGAAGAACAAACACAGAAAACAAAAGGATTATGATGCAGAAGAGCAAATTAAAGAGGGTGAAACTGTATTGTAGGCAGAATAGATAGGGTGATAACAGAAATGAGGTGGCTAAAGAGGAGAGAAGTGGAGAGATAAGTGGGGATTGCAGAAAGGCATGAGAGGGAGTTCAGTGAGAAAAGGAGGAATGTCTTTATCATAGCTGCAGATCATGTTGTGTGCACATTATTCCAAGTGAACCATCTGCTTGAGATAGATAAGCCTTTGAGAAAGAGAGAGAGAGAGAGAGAGAGAGAGAGAGAGATGCTGGTACAATTATAAAAGGATAGACTACAGAAATGATATTCATTCAATATTCAATATATAATATATCAATATTCAATATGGACAGCAAGAAGAAGCAATACCTTCTCATATTAGAATTAGATTTTTACACTCACATGTTTTTAGTTTCTTTTTCGTTTATCCATTTAATCTCATGCCACTGATATTCTGTACTGTTCCTGTATAGATTGCATTTGCCACTGTAGGAGTTCACAAGGCACTATTTTTCAACAAACTGTAAAAATGTATAGGGTGAAATGACAACAACAACAACAACAACAACAACACTCATTTACAGAACATGTCTCAACTGAATACATTTAATTGCATGTTATTAGAGATATCTGTGTATTACTTAACGTACACAGAGATTTGTATGGTAGATGCTCCACATAAATAGATTAGAAAATGATGTAGAATTGTTGATATGGTTTAGTCTTCCGTGAGGAGATTTTGTTTAGCATATTTGGAAGGAGTCTCCAGTGTGTAGCAGATACTGGGCTGATAATGTGGCCCACCAGGGGGTAGAGTTATAGGTTGGGGGTTCTGGGGGGATTAGGGGATGCCAGTTGGATCATTTTACAGCTGCCGGACCCTGGGCACCCCCTAGCCTCCTAAACAATGAGGATTAAACCCCTCTTGTTCTTAAACTCTAAAAACAGCAGGGTGACGAAGACTGTATTCCTTCCTTTACTCTTAGCATTAAGCTGCACTGGAGGGGTAGGCGAGCATGGTTTGGGTTTAGGAGGTAGGGGGTCCATCACAAAAAATAATCCTTGAATTTTTTCCCCGTTTGCAAAGTGATATGTAAATGTTTATATTGATGGTGAAATATAAGGCAAAAGACTAAAACCAACTTAGCGAAGATATTCTGTTAGTTTGTCTTAATAGTGAAATGACTGAAAACGTTGATACTACCCCCAGGCAAGATTAATCAATTAACCATGTTACAAAGCTTTAGCCACAAAACAGCTTTTCCAAATGAGATTACCGAAGTTTAGACATGGGTTTACAAGACAGGGCACTTCCACATTTATAGATATTTACTACAGAGAGGTGAACAGTTAATACATGTAAATCCAAAAATCAATACAGACAGAAGAATAAACAGAACTATATACCATCTCTTCTACAGTTTAGGTTTTGCATTCAGGTTCCTCAGCATGTTGACAGCTATTACATCCTTTATACTTCTCTTTTTACAGATTGTATTAATAATCTGTAATAACGTAGTAATGGCACTCTAGTAGCGAACAATATCGGGGGGTTTTTCCACAAATTGAAAGATTTAGAAGTTATGCTTGACAAGGATCTCTTTTGCTTTGCATGCATCAGATTTATGGTCAGGATCAAGTACAGAATATGTGTAAGAGGAAAAGGTAAAAAGTGGATTAGGGGAACCACATGACAAGCCCCTTTGGTGCAGCTGAATTTCTCATCTTAAATCCAGCAGCACGTTGGTGATGTGGTGCTGGAGAAAGGCAAGAGACATATAAAAGGCTCTCTTTTGTAAGAAACTCAGTTAAAAAGACAGAAAGGGTTTTTGCTTCGCCTGTCTTCATGACCTATCAAAGGCAATCAGTGTGTAAAGCCTTCAGAGCATTGCTCATATTGCAGGCTCCCTCTGACAATGGTGCATAATGATGGCCGCCACACTCATCACATCCAATTTAAATCGTCATGGACAGGTCCACTGAGAGGAGCAACGGCAGGGGAGGGCATGGGAGCTAGGGTTTTGTCCAAACTGTTCAACATTCATGTGGGAATGGATAGTAAGGTGGCACAAATTTGGGGAAGGTCCTTGTTGTTCATGTTTTCATCCTTCTTGTTTTTCATCAACAAGTACAGCCTGTCTGATTGCTTTACTTGTAAAAGCATTGTCTATCAGGATTGCATTAATTTTTCTCAACAGATTATTTGCTTAACGGCTAGCACTTTTGAGAAGGTGGATGAAAATGGTTCAAATGGTCCAAAATATATTTAAAATATTTTTTAAAAATTAAATAAAATAAAACAATAGTTGAAAAAGAGCAGATACTCAGAGAGGCTTGAAACTCTAAACCTTTCTTTAAGGTCTAACTGTCAAACAAATCCTGAATGAAAAAGAAATCCTGGCACATATTTATTCTTCCATACACACTATTTAAACTAGTGGCTCTGTGTCCATTTTCGGAAGCTTGGATTTTTCCACCGGCCCTCGTTAATCCCTCTCCTCTTCTTCTGTGCTGGCTGAAGCCATTGGGCCATCTTCCCACGTGCATCCCACTCCATTCTCAATCCCATTCCTTTTCAAGATACTGCCTGAGTTGCAAGATAATATTTACCCGTCAGCCCAAACAATGACTGGCTCTTGGCAATTAAACAGTGTTTCTAACAAAGCGATCCGTGGCACACTGGTCTAATGGCATTACTTTTGGGACAATTTATCCACTGAATAGTCAACAGGATTTTGTCTCTCATGGGGAGAAACTCCGCTTTACCAAGTTACCAGTATTACAGGGTTTTTACTTAAGCTTATATTCAGGGTTTACAGATTAGTGACCCCCCCTCAAAGGTAGTAGAAAGAGAGGTGGAATCATGGGCCTGGGGTACTTGATTGATTCTATTGCTTTTGGCTATTTCTAGTGACCTGCAGTGTCTAATTCCAGGGATCATGTCTTATGTATAGTATATGATCTGAACTAAATATTTTATTAAAAAGGCTTCAGTTGGAATAGATTGCAAATGAGAAAACATTTCAAGCACAGCACTATTTATAAAAGATATCAGCAAATTCATGCCATGTTTGTGGACTAATAAAAGAAATAACACTGAAGTAGCGTCATCATACATTTTTTCTACTCTCTACTCCTTTTAATGTAATTCTACTTTACTTAATTATCATTTAATTGACTTACATATATTTAATTATATATTTTGTGTTTTGTATATTGTTGTCAGTAACTTAAGGCAACTCAAGAACAACCTTTTCAAATCAGAAGTGAACAGCTGTATTTTGACATGTCTATGATTTGGTACAAATTATTTCAAAGATCACAATATTTCACTTCTTTATGATTATATAAAAGCCCTTGGCCTGGATTGGCACTGTGGCTTGCTCTTGTCTCTTTTATTAACTTCTACTTTAATTTTAGTCAAGTAGCACATGGTGACCTCTGAACTCAGCAAGGCTCAACTTGACTTGATGCTTGGAGACCCAATGGCACAGCCAACTCTATTACCACACAGTGAGAGGCTAATTACTCCATTAGTACTCCACAGAAGCATAGCTACACACAGCTTGTCCCTGTTCTCTTTACCAGCCATTTTAATTACCAGTTAATTGTCTGCCTGTCTTCCAATTTTCAAACACACTGAATTTATCCTGTTGTTATTTCAGATGGATTGTTGTTTGTGCTTAACTACTGTGAAAAATGGAAATGTTTTGAGTGATGTTACCTGTGTGTTTGCTGTTTATTCATTCATTCATTCATTCATTCATTTATTCGTTGAACCACTTTATCCTGGTCAAGGAATCTAATGCAAAGCAGGAATATATGCAGGATAGGACATCATGCTATCACAGGGGACTGGGATCTTTTTGGGTGGTGGGAGGTAACATGTACAACTCCATGCAGACTGTAACCCAAGCTCAGGATTATATCCTGGACCCTGAAGCTGTGAAGCAACAACACTGTCTGCTGCATCACCATGCCAACTGTGTTGTATTTTTGTGTGTTTAAAATTGTATTTAAAAAAAAACAAAACAAAACACACCCTAATAGACTTTTAATATACAATAATAACTTTCTATTACAGTTCTGTGAAATGATCAGTGAATTGAATGAATGTGAAATGACTTCTATAGAACACTCTGATGATCTTGTTTAACTTGGTGATGCAGATAGGAACTTCCTAAGCATTATATGAGGAAAGAGTAATGGCCATTCACTGAAGAAGCTCCTTAATTAAAACTTATAATTAATTTAGTAGCATATTTAAATTGTGTGTGTGTGTGTGTGTGTGTGTGTGTGTCTGACTGGTGGATTTAGGTCGGCTGTTCAAAGACTGGCTTTTTGCATTGTTGGTCTAGAGAGGATTAGGGCAGGAGAATGGACCTTCTAATTAAAAAGGATAAGTAGGCAGAAAACTAGTGAGAGGCACATGGAAGGGTAGAGAGAAAGAAAAAGAGTGAAGGGCCAGTTTGAACGAGAGGAGAAGAAAAGAAAAGAGAAACAGTTTTAGGCCTCACTTCTTCGGACAGACAGCTATTCAGGCCAGATTAACTTTACACTTCACTGTCTCACTCCATCAATTCTTTGTTCTTGCTATTTTTAATCACTCTATTCCTCAGTTTGTTTTGTAAATACACTGAGCAAATGGAAAATTTACAGGGCACTTGTCCACTTGTGTTCTTGTGTGTGTCTTAAATAGAATGCATGTTTACTCAGGCTGAGAGCATGGGGCAGTAGGTGGGCTGTTTATTGTAGGATTTCTAGATTGTGGTTTTGTCTTTCCCACCTCCATACCACTCAACTCCTCCCTTCGGTCTGTAGGTGTTCAATTAGGCCAAGCCTTGTCCACAATCACAATCTCTCCTAATTCACAAACAGTCATTTCCCAAAGACGACAAGCAAATATCACGTTTGGTTGCATATAACCATTGAAAATACATTACAGCTTTTTAAGTTGTTTTGAATTATAATATTTAAGAATTATATTTGAATTAAAAGATATGTTAAGAGATATGTTATTAATGAAAATGCAAGGGAAGAAAATGGATTGATAAATAAGTCAGTAGAGAAAAGAGTGATGGCCACAACCCAGGTTTTCTATACCAAATAGCAAATCTATACCATTTGTTTGTTTATATGTTTGTTTGTTTTGTGTATATTTAGGGCAAATTTTTTAGTAGGCTAGTCATTGTTTGGCATTTGTTTCAAGTCATCAGCAAAGGCAAATTTAGGAGGTTTGTCCCTGAGCTGGGCTTTGATAGATAAAATTGAATTACTAGCTTTTAATTATTTAGGATTATGGATATGTAAGAGATGTGCTTAAAAATAGGCTTGTGGATTCCTTCAATATAATCCTTACAGTTGTTTAACTCTGGTTGACTTGAACTTAATGAGAGGAAACCTTTCCTGAAAAAATCCTGGGCTGAGTTCTCTGATTGTGTATTTGTGTATTTGTGTATACCAATCAAGTGGGCTGTCAGACAGCCTTTTCCAGGCAGATCATTGATGGTGGCTGAGTGTCATTTCACGTTTTAAGCACAAATGTCTGGGTTTTATCTCTGTCAAATGAATTAGTCTTGGCTCCTCCTGTACCCTTGCATCTTCCTTTCGATATAGAATGTATCTGTAATCTGTCAATACCGCAGGCCTACCAGTGAAAAGTGCTCTGGGGCAATGTGCAGGAAATAAGAGAAAAGATCATTAAATTATCATGTTGAGAATAAAATGACTATATTTCATAGCAGAAATATGTCTCACGTTTGCCAAACGCATCATAAAGTTACGTTGTGGTGCGACTATAGGGTTAAGAGGCGAGCCAAAGCCTTCAGTTTATGATGCCATCATTAGAAAAATTCAGCACAATATCATTCACTAAATATAATGAAATATTATTTAATTTATTATTAATCATTATACCTGTATAAACATAACATTAAGGATAATATACATGCTTCTTCTTCTTCTTCTTCTTCTTCTTCTTCTTCTTCTTCTTCTTCTTCTTATTATTATTATTATTATTATTATTATTAGAGAGAGAGAGAGAGAGAGAGAGAGACAGAGAGACAGAGAGAGTCTAGGACGGTGAAGAAATATATTAATACGTAAAATTAGAATTATTCAACAGATATTTAAAGTATTTAAATATGATTTAAATCAATTGTTACATACAAACCTTTACTTTATTATTATTATTATTATTATTATTATTATTATTATTATTATTATTATTATTATTATTGTGGAAAGTGAAATCCTGGGGCTAGTTAAAGTTTGTCCTGAAGGCGTTAGAAAAACAATGCAGACTGTTGTATTTTCATGACGCAGAAAATGAATGAGCCCGAAAGCGCAGTCACGCGCAGCGTCGCGTAATTAGGGCAGCGCGTGCGGCCCAGATTAGCTCGTTAATTTCTTGGGAAAATGCAATAATTAATTATTGAGCGGATGTGGAGCAACTGGTGGATGATGTTTGGGGTTTCGGCTAACAGACTGGGCGAAGCAACCGTTAAGTTTTCTAGAGGATTTCCACAAAATCGCCTGTGTTCAACATGGAAAGGGATTATTCCGCAACTGAAGCGGTGGTTTGAGTCACTCCACTGTTTACTGCAGCTCCCCATTCTGTTCTGTGTGCGGTCTAAATGATTTGCAATGCTTTAATATTTTATATGACTCACTCCATAAATCCGCTTAAAATATGTCTACGGATTTTTTTTTTTAGGTTTCTCTCATTTTCTTTCCTTTTTTTATTATTACTTTATTAGCACTATTTATCAGTGCTTATAATAGGGGTAGACAGACATTTGATACGTTAACTAAGACGATGGGCTGTTTGTTTAGCTTAACTTTGAATAATCCTTGTTAATCAACACTTTTCGAAAGTCCCGCGTCGAAAATCTAATTACCGGGTGCAATTAATTAAGGGAGAATTACCTGGGGAGTGTCAGTAATGTGTTGACTAGAATTACCCGAGGTTCCCCGCAAGTTTCTTGTCATTTCCCAAGCTGCTGTTAAGCATATTAATGACAACTGATTGAAATGTACACGAGATGGTGATTCAAACAAAATGGCATGGCTTCAGGTTAAGTTGCAGAGCCACAAAATGAAGAGCTGGGCCTTACAGTTGGGGCTCATTGTTTATCGCCAAAGGGGCTTTTGTTATCGCCATCATTTATCTGGTCAACAGTAGCCTTTGTCTTTGCAAATGGCCCCCAATCAGTCTGTCTACTTTGGAAACAATTAGCTTGTCTTGAAACCCCAAGGCCACTATGCAAATGCAGAGACATGTTGCGCTTTACAGTGTGCACCTTAAAGTGGACTCTGCTTGCGTCCCAAACAGCACATTAGCGCACTTAATAACAAGCTACAAGTAAAAAAAACAAAAAACAAACAAAAAAAATGCATGGAGAAATTAGAGAAATAAACAAACATTCAAACAAGCAAATAACTTGAGGAGTCCTGTAGATTTTTTTTTAGCAACAGGCAATGTTTTGGAAAGAAAACAAAGAATAAAAATAAGAATACACAAAACATTAAGTATGTCATTTTAACGACTTAGTTGACGCCCTGTTTCGTTTTTTCGTTTTGTTTTTGTTTCCAAAGAAGGCGTGTTGCAGTGATAGGATGTGTTGTAGCCCCGCCCCTTTCAAATACATACGGCGTCAGCACCTCTCTCCCTTGCTCCTTGTCTTGTGGCCCTGTCCTTGAGCACTACAGACTAAAAAGAAAAGACGGCCAGAGACTCTGCTTTTTTGTTCCGACTGGCTGCAGTGAACACCGAATCGTCTCTTTAACCAGAGAGATCATGATGTCCTACCTGAAACCAGCGCCGTACACAGTGAACGGACTCAGCCTGGCTACTACTGCGATGGAGCTGCTGCATCCAACTGTGGGCTATCCAGGTAAAAACTCTTTTTTTGTTTTGTTTAGAAATGATTTACCCTCCTGATTCCAATAACAAATATTAGTATAAATTAGGAAAAAATAGTGATTTGTGTTTTTTCGAAAATGCAGACAACTTTTAAGTCAATTTTTGTATTTCTAGCCACTTCTTTCGTCACTTTGTATAATCCTGCTAAATGGAATCTGGGAATGGAATCGAATTGAGTAACTATAATTAGTTGTTCGATGTCTGGTGTTAATTTCGATTAAAGTCAATTACTAGAAAAATTCGCAAATATTTATTTATTTCAGAAAATACCTACGTACCGCTTTTTGCCTTAATCTACCACAGTCTTGAGAATAAACAAAAGTCATAAGCTAATAATATATTAATAATACAAATTCCATTCTTTTTTTCATTTATATCTAATTATCTTAACAATATAACTGATATTTGTCATGACAGGAACTCCCCGTAAACAGAGGCGTGAGCGGACAACCTTCACCCGCGCGCAGCTCGATGTGCTCGAGGCGCTGTTCGTCAAGACGCGCTACCCGGACATCTTCATGCGCGAGGAGGTGGCCCTGAAAATCAACCTTCCTGAATCTCGGGTACAGGTGAGCAACACAAGCATATTATTTTTAAATGTTCAAAAAAGGATTTAATTTATATTTTCAAAAAATGTTAGTAACAAAATCAAACTTAATTTAATTATGGGAATTAAATAATAAACGATATAATCTATCCTTGGCAAGTATTTTGTTTTAAATGTTTATTTTAAAATAATCACTTTAATAATAACACAAGTCATGTCTAATATGATACCAGGAGTTGTTTTAAAGTTCAAAAGTGAACTACAGCCAGATGAATATTTACAGGCGCTATAAAGATTAAAAACATTGCAGCAGTGTATCAGTATCAAACTAAATGAATAAATTTATTTTATTTCGACCTAATTCAACAGGTGTGGTTTAAAAATCGAAGAGCGAAATGCCGTCAGCAGCAACAGCAGCAATCCCAGACTAGCACGCAGAATAAAACCCGACCTGCCAGCAAAAAGACTTCTCCAGTCAGAGAGTTAAACCCGGAGAGCAGCAGCCCGTTCAGCAGTACCACAACCACCTCTTTACCGGGCGTGTCCACCAGCACGGCCCCAGTGTCCATCTGGAGTCCGGCTTCTATTTCTCCGATCTCAGAGCAGCTCTCTTCCTCTTCATCCTCCTCTTCCTCATCTTTACCTTGTATGCAGCGCTCTTACCCGGTCACCTACACTCAGGCGCCCGGATACAGTCAACACTACGCGGGCACAGCGTCCTATTTCAGCGGAATGGACTGTGGCTCCTACCTCGGGCCTGTGCATCATCAGCTGACTGGCCCCGCATCCACCCTGAACCCGACAAGCACGAGTACGGTCAATAATCACCTGAGTACATCATGTTCACTCGCACCCCAGGGCTACGTAACGTCCGGTCTTGGGATCAACGCGCAGTCCGACTGCTTAGATTACAAGGACCAAAGCGCCTCTTGGAAGCTTAGCTTCAATACCGACTGCTTGGATTACAAAGATCAAACCTCTTCGTGGAAATTTCAAGTTTTGTAATAACATCTAAAAAAAATAAAAGAACAGAACTGTTATTAAATTATTAAATTCATTCGATAAATACGATATTGTTCGTTTGTAGAATTCTCCCCTCCGAAACAATGCAATGATCGAATCTCTGCCGGAGTTTGTCACATGGTTTAACTCAGGCTATTAAATTATATTTTTTACTAAAAACGGGGAAGTAGATATTTTTCTTACAATTATGCACTATTTTATTTATGACAAGAATGTTTTAAAAATGTTTTTTTTTTCCCTCTAGAAGACAATCGATGTATATAAACATAATTGTGCCCAGATTTTCTTTTCATTTTATTACTTTTCTTTTTTAAACTGTAGCCAAAATGTTTTTGAAACTGTGAACTGTAGTAGATCATTTAAGGAATCCTCCAAGGATCATTATGCTGTAAGTTTTGATAGACTAGATGTTGTTGTTGTTGTTGTTATTTTGTTAAGTTTGTTATTGATGACGCTAAATTATTCATGGATTTGTTATTACATTTTTGACATATATTAAAACCATTCTAATTTGAAGACTTCTACCTCACCATTTGTATCTTCTTTATTTTAAATAATATTTTTTTTAGATATACCGAATTCAAGACAATCAGTGTCAGATGCGTTTACAGTTTTTAGTTTTCAGTAGACTTATAAATGGGATGTAATGCTGGTAAATCCAGCTCATATTAGGCGGGATGACTGACATAACTGACTGTCACAGCCATTTCTGACGCAGTCTATGGCACTTTGTTAATAAGGCTGAAGCCAGCTGTTACTGAGGCACAAGTCAGAAATACTCGTGTTGCCAGTAATAATAATAATAATAATAATAATAATAATAATAATAATAATAATAATAATAATAATAATTAGCGGAAGTAAAAAAAAATAAAAAAAATTTTTTTAAGTGATTTTAAAATAAAAAATAAATCACTTTATATTATACTTTATATATATATATATATATATATATATATATATATATATATATATATATATATATATATATATTAATCTCTCTCTCTCTCTCTCTCTCTCTCTATATATATATATATCGCTTGGTGCCTTTGAAATCCCGTATTTGGCTGGCATATAGAATGTGTGAATTATGGCTGTTTTTCTGTTTGTTTGTTTTTTGTTTGTTTGTTTTAGCTAAACACTTTGGCGTTAATTCAGCATTAGTGGTTGTTTTGTGTAGATCTACTGCCCAACCCTCTCTGTTTAAGGGTTTTGCATGTTTCTTAAGAGTAATGCAGAGGGTGGAGTTCGGCACAGATCTCTGAGAGCTTTCGCTTTTGTAAACCTCCTTCACAAGCTTTTCTTTTTCACCCGCGGTGACTGATAAACTAATCGAAGATTTAGCTTCAATCCAAATCAGTCAGAGAGACTTCATCAACTGGAGTCAATGTAAAAATTGTTTAGGTAGTTTTAATAGTAAGTTTAAATAATAGGTTTAACCTTGAATGTTAGACTTTGCAGTTGTTTTATTAATTACTACAATAGCAGTATATTCGATTTTCCTCAATGCATCACAAAGATTATTCTAAGGTTTTATTTATTTTAACTATTCTACATAAACTTTCAGCCAAAAGGACATCATGTGAAGAAACAGCAGAATAAAATAAAATTATGAGGAAAGCATATCATATAGCGTATATCTAATTGCTGAAAACGCATTAGGAGATTTTGTTATTATTATTATTATTATTATTATTATTATTATTATTATTATTATTATTACTACTACTACTACTACTACTACTACTACTACTACTACTACTACTACATTTAACGAAATTTTGTCTAGTTTATTACTTTGAGGATTACAATGAATTAATTGTATGTAACTCATTGATGCAGATATCACGATAACATCGAATACATGAAACTGTGGGGAAAAAAGGATGTATAAGGTTTTGTTTTTTGTTTTTTACCAGTTCTGCATATCGGGTTTTGGCCACATGTACCATCACACGTGCTGCATCTTTTCCTAAAAAAACAATTTTTTTAGCCTCCTCTTTTTTACTTGTTTGGATAAATAAACAAATATCTATATTGTTATGTATTTTAACCAGCATTTTTGACAATTAGGATTTTCTTTAAAAAGCTTTATAGAGTCGACGGCATTATCTCTATACAAGAAATCTGATAATCGATAAATAAAACAGTAGTAAATTTATAACCCACTGCTGCTTGTGTATGTATCAGTAGATTTATTAACTACTGGTAAACTGTTTCTGCTGCTTTCACAAGAACCCAGAAAACTGATAAAAACAATCACGTAAATATGAATCGGTTCAACGAAAAACATTTCTTAATCCTTATCAAACAGCCTGAACAAACTTGACCGGAACATGTTCATCTTTTACCGGACAATGTACTATGGGTTAGCCTTAAATATATGCCGTTTTTGTATTATTAGGGAATCTTGTGTAATACCAGAAATATTAAATCACGTGCCATAAACTCTCGGGCTGGCCGGTGTGGAGGGAAAACAAATAAAATAAAAACAAATATAGATAGATATTAGATAATAGATGTTATAATGTATTGGTGTCCTTTTTTTTTTTAAACAAAAAAGGAAGAAAAAATGAATTATAGTACCATAGTATGTGTTTTCACAAATCTCAAATAGTATTATTTTTATTAATATCTGGTTCCCAAAATCACTGAAATACCGTACCATCGTGATATGAAGTTCTAAAAAGAAAAGTAAATCTCAAAACTAGCATGTAAAACAAGAGGTCAAGTGAGTTTTGTGAACTTAAGAGTATTATTCATGTGAACTTACTTAGGAAATCTGCTCAGTCAAAACAGTGGATATAGGAAGACACTAAAGCTGTAAGCTGATTACAAGTCTTTTAACATGTAAAAAGAATTCTACTTAAGAGAAAAGCTTTAGTAAAGATAAGACTTAGGCAGGGTTGAGGAGGACTATGGAAACATTTAAATTTGGGATTAGGACCTTACTAAACATGCGTTCAAGACCAGAACAATATTTGGATAATCATAACCTGATGTATGTAATAAATTTCTTCAAATCAGAGATGGTCCTGTCAAGGGTGTTTTCTGGCTTTGAGCACGGTGTCACCAGGATTTGCACCATATTGACCATGATCCTGTTAAAGATAAAGAGGTTACTGAAGATGAGTGAATGAATGAATCTCTGTTAATGCAAAATGTATTTTCATAGGCTCAGCAAATGTCTAATATGTGACATTTGACGTGTATAAGGTTGTTGTGGATTATAGTAGTTTGGGTATTTTGTTAAACTAACCATCTATTACTATATCATAGCACACAAGCAACAGACAGAGACAAGAACATTTTTTAAAATGGTAACCACTCAGATTTGATGGTAAACAGCACAAATTACAATTCTTAAAATTTTTCCATAGAGTTCTGATGGATTTAGTTATATTGTACTATATTTTTGAAAAGGTCTACAATGGTCTGTTACCAGGAAGAGGAATTGGGCTATAATCTAAGCCACCAACATGCTGAATCAAACAGTGAAAAGGATCCATCCATGTACACAGACATCAAACTATTAAGAAAAATAAAAATACATTTCTTCATAATTTATACTAATCTAAGTGTTGCTCCTTAGAGTTTACAACTGACTTTTAATCAGGTGCCCCTGTACTCTAGCCTGCTTCACATGTCCACTCCACAGTGTTGTCTATAGGCCCATGAACCTTTAGAGCAT
This sequence comes from Hemibagrus wyckioides, assembly GCF_019097595.1. Lineage (NCBI taxonomy): Eukaryota > Metazoa > Chordata > Actinopteri > Siluriformes > Bagridae > Hemibagrus > Hemibagrus wyckioides. Next base: position 12,234,394 of record NC_080734.1, on the reverse strand, counting down.
CAGAGTGTGAGTCTCCCAGCTGACCTGGATTACACTATACTGTCACTGTGATAAATTCATTGTAACTTACATGTCATCATTATATGTGATTTATTTCAAGGAGCCATTAAAAAATTACCTATACAGATATATGCATATATTTAGATCTTAATAGGGTCTCTTTTTTCATACTTGGATGTTATATTCAGATACCAGAACGAGATGTAAAATAAACAATTATGGCTTGAAATCATTCAGTTTTTAAACATGCACACACAGATCCACACACGAGCAGATGGGGAGGTCATAGAGGAGGGATGGTGGTTTTTGGGTTTGTCAACAGATGCCCCTTGCCAGCCCTCCCTCTTTTTCTGGCCCACCTGTTTATGGTTGTGAATGTCTCATGTCTCTGTGTATGTTTGGATGTAAAGCTCATGAATGCTGGCACGTGCAGGTCTGTGGACCCTTATGTTGGCGTGGCGGTCATTGTGTACACTTTATTAATGGGGAGTGTGTGAGAGAGTATGGTAGCGTGGCAGAGTGTGGCGTAGCCATGCCCCCCTGCCTTCTGAAGCATGGTGAGCGTGTCCCCTCTGCCCCCCGTTGCGACCACACGCCTGGCCACCTGCTCTGGGATTAAGGGTACACGCGGATTACACACGTCACAGTGGAAATACACTACTGAAAATATGCCACACAGAATAACAAAGTCCTTTCCGGACAACCCTCAGAATTTCAACCCAGCAACTAGTCACCTTCTAATATATTTCCAATTATTATTATCATTATTATTATTATTATTATTATTATTATTATTATTATTATTATTATTATTATTATTATTATTATTATTATCACATTTCAAACTGTCAGTCAGTTTTAATTCCAGTTACCGGTTCAAACAGTTGATAAATTGATTTTAGATTGACTTATATTATTGATGTTTAACAGAAAGATGCATGTGAGAAGAAGACAGGAATTACTGAACATCTGTTGATCTTTTATTATTATTGAGTCAATGGAAGCAAATTATGACCTGAGCATTCTTCACTCTTAGTGAAGATAAGAAGGCAAATAGCCAGATTATACAAACCTTACAAAATGTATAAATTTCAATTAAGTAAATTTAAGTATTCCAATTAGCACTGAACATGAATGTCCTGAAAATGTGTCATTGTTTGTCTAGATTTTTGTGGTGCTTTTGTCTGGTGTGTTTGCCGGGAAGTTACACCTCATTGTAGTAGTGACCAATTAGAACCCCATGGCCTACATTTAGAGACAAAAACACACAATGAGTTATGAATGAGTGATATGGGAGAGGGGGAAGGGTAAGAGTAACAACAAGAAGAAAAACAGAAAAAGCAATAAACAATACAACTGGCAAGTGTTGGAAAAACCACCAGACACAAAAGCTGGTGTCCTCAAACATTGCACAGTCAGGAATCCCTTTAAATATAATTAAAAAGGGGGGGGATCCCCCTTTATTTTTTATTTATCAGGCTCATTATTTCAATTTGTAAAATAATATTATAATAGATATTTACTGATATATATTATAGACAGTATATTAGAGCCATAGGTTTTCCATCACTTAAACACATTATGTTCAAGCTCAAAGTTATTGGGGTTTGGATTATACACAATTATTTGAGCTGAGTGCTCAGATAGATGAATTGTAATAATAACATTTAAGAATCATAAATGTTCTTTCTCTTTTATATGTTTTATGTATTTGTTTTTAACTTTTTTTTCAGATTAGGATTGATAAAACAATGACAAAATCAAAATAACAATCATAATTATATGGGGAAAAAACTCAATCATAATTATAACAGGTTTAATAATGGTGGGTCCACTAAAACAAACAAACAAATAAATAATAATAATAATAAAAAAAAACAAAGAGTGAGGGAACCACAAAAAAATACTAGACAGAAATACTAGACAGCCATGAGAAACAGCCCTATTTCTGTGGCATGAGGGGATGCTGCATCGGATGCTGTTCCCCTCTCTTTCCTATGTGACCTCTTTAGAAATTTACTGAAGCATGAAAGGAGTAATTATTTTGCCTGTCCTCAATTATGCCACCAGCATTACTGGTGTCTTCTATTTTATAAGGAAATCTTATATTTGAAAACAATCTCTGATTAAAAAGTTGATAATAAAACACACTGAATTTCTTAAGAGACTTTTGTGTGGGGCAGGACAGAGAAAAAGACATACCACTAATGTTAAGATTAAAATACGGTTCATTCTTAATAGTACTGACACTGAATTGATATTACAGGACAGTCTGGTAAATCCCAGAGGCCAGGAACATCATAAGTCACCTATGTGAATAACACAAAACAAACTTGAGCACTGAGCTTTAAAAATCTTGTCAATTTTAATAGCATTTGTATGTTTTTATGAACAACAAACTTGCAGATAATTCAGAAGCTTCAGTATATATAGTTTGCTATAGTTTCATCTCCACCTTATTTCTTTCTCTCTCTTTTCTCTCCCCTTCACAGTTGTAGCACTTTGGTCAGAATCTGATTATAGGATGTGGTGTCACACTGTACACAGTGAATCAGAGACATGTAGTCTGAGAAAAGAGCAGAATAGAGTTGATGGTGATGAGAAGAGATAAGATTTGTGATGTCACTTTGACTCCTTTTTCATCTGCCTAAGCTGCCGTTCTGCTCCAATCTGATTGGCCGGTGCTTTCATCACTTGTAAATGAGAGGCAAAACAGTGAGATGCTTACTTTTGACTGCTAATCTCGGGTAGTCTCCCTTCTTAAATCTCACTTTGGGATTTTATGTTTGTTCTGACTTACTACTTAACCTGGTCACCTTTCTTTAAACCAGTCATTTTCCTAAGGAACCTGATTAGTCTTTCTCTCGAATATACTATAGAATAAACCTGCGTTTGCTTACAAGCAAAACCAATGCTGTGCAGTTTTCAAGCAAATCTGATGGAAATTAAAACCTTATAAACAAATTTGACTGATTTGACGGGCAAACAAGGAGGCTGTGCACATACGTGTTTGTGCCACACATAGCTTAAATCTAATACATTCTGCCAGAAGAAACAAAAACTAAGAAAGTGACATAAAGACACATTTGTACTGTTTTTTTTGTGTCTACATTTGTGACTTTTCTATTATGTAGTTTGCTGGCTTTGTATGTGGTATTTTGGGTATTTCATATTATTAAAAGTATTACTAATGAATTAATAATAGACATAATAAAAAGGTTATAAATCTTTCAATAGCATTTTACTTAATATAGCAGTCAATAGGTTTTAATCAAACAACAGGTTTATTAAAAAAAATTGGCCAATTTATTATATGAATGTCACCAATAAATAGCCTATTAACTCCCTTAAAATTGTACATCCATCTTCAGGCTCAGACGTAGAATATTCACTCATTTAACTACATACACATAATTAAAATAATGTTGGACAAATAAGAAAGCATTAAACTTGAAGAATAATGACGTGTGAATCCAGGTCAAGGCGTACTACACCTGAGACGATGTTTGTTCCTGTGACCTCTGGTAGAAAACGTGAAGTAAACAACAGTGACTCTCACCCTGCAGCTGTTCTACATTTACATTTAGATTTACATTTAGTCATTTTGCAGATGATCTTACGAAGAGTGACACAATATGTAAACAGATGAAGGCGCAACAAACAAAGTACAAACAGGCTCAGTGTGCACAGTGTCTGTTTCCCGGGCAAAACCTGTTTTCGACGTACGTATTTTGATTTAATGGCCATGTCACATGTGAATGATCCCTTGGGTGGCCACTTGGCTTTGGACACTTAAAAACTACTTTCTTGATGATGAAATGCTTTACAAGCGCTAGACTGATATAGCTGGTAAATAAAATGGCAGACTTTAAGAACTGTAGACTTATCATAAGACCATAAGGGGATGAAGATAGAAAGAAATGATATAAAATACAATAAACATAAAGAAATGGATGCAGACAAATGCAAGGAAGATTTGTGCTAGATTTTTGGATCTTTGTGGATGAAGCTGAAACACTGGGTCATTCACACTTGATGGAGAAGCACATAGCACTGAAGTGTCTGAATACTAAAATAACAAAATCTCAGATTATAAGCATACGTAGACCTCAGATGAAGGCCTGACTGGTGTCCTAAAGGTAAAGACCTGAGCTGCGTGTGGGTGTGTAGTTCTCTGTGAATCAGGCAAACTCAGACTTAATCTGACTTCCTGCATACTGCAAAGCTTAATTTGTAATGCTTATATAGATTTTAGGAAGACATAGTTTTGATCATTTGTTTACCAGTCACTGGTTACAGTTTATGGATCCAACTATCTATCCTTTTTCGGTACTGCTCATCCTACAGATGGTCACTGTGAATCTGGAGCCTTTCCCAGGTGAACAGGGCACAATTCAGGGGACACTCCACACGCCAGGTGCAAACCCATTGCAGGGCACAATCACACACACATTCTCTGAAAACATTTAGAGATGCCAATCAGCCTGTACCACATTACTTTGGACTGGGGGAGTAAGCATAGGAAACCCACCAAAGCATAAGAAGAACATGTAAACTGTGCACACAGGGTGGAAGCAGGAATTGAACCCCCAAACCCAATAGTGCGAGGCTAAACATGCTAATCACTAAAACACTGTCTAGTAATAATATTGTCACAGGATCATAAAACTTTTTAGTCATGCACTCAGAAAAACAGCTTTGGCCACCCATTTCATGTAACCATACATTTCCTGTGTTGTCAATTAGGCCTTGAGCTTAAATTCCACAGACATCTTTAAAAACGTAAAGATTTATTCCAGTATTTATTTACTGTATCAGATTTTCAGTGGTCAGATGTTAACATACACTTTGTTAGAATTTGTTGGCCTGTTAATTGCCTGAAATAAATGCATGGGGTAGCTTTCACAAGCTTCTCACACAATGCCATGTTGACACAATGCCATTTTTCCCAGGCTTCACAGTTGGCATAGTATTCTTTAGATTAAAAGTCTCACCGTTTTCCTCACCATTTTTTTTAACCTGACCAGATAACAGTCCTCTAATTTTCTTTGTATGAGAGTCTGTCAGGTCACGGTGATGTAGGACTCTCTTAATGGTTAATGTACAAACATGATGTCAAAAAAAAACTTTGGTTGTCCTCTCGGGCTGTTTGTGCCAAAGTCTATTTACTTCTGGAAGAAAATATAGGCCTCCTTCCTGAAAGATGTGGTATCCAAAGATTTTTATTTTGCTTTTAAACATCCATAAAGATGCCCAATTGCTTGTTGGAAATTGTCCCTAAGGAGAAACCTGTCTTGTGGAGGTCCACAGTTTTTTTCTGAGGTCTGGGCCATGTTGCCTGGACTTTCACATAGTATCAAGGTCAAAGAGACTCTGGCTCTAAAATACTGCCACAGTTGCACCCCAGTTAACTAATAGAAGCTTCTGAAAGTCATTAAATCAATTTCTGGGAACTTCCAGGCTGTTTAAAGAGAGAGAGCCAGCTTATGTAAATTGTACGGAATTCTGATATAGTGAATTAAAGCTGTAATAAATCTGTCTCCATTTAACAGTTTTAAAATTACCTTTGATCGAACAAACAAGGCAGATTCCCTATACTGACTTGCTTACTTACTTATTGAAAAGAGACTCATTGTAACATGAAATGTGTGGAGCTTTGAAAAACTCCACACACATTTTACTAATCTTTAGCCTAAGTGTATGCAAAGTATTACTTCAACTGTAGTCTCTCTAAACATAATGCAGTGTTGGTCAAGTTCTACACTTAAAAAAAAAAGACATTTTCAAGAAGTCTTTGGATAATTAACTTTTATAAATGAGTTTTACTTTCACTTCCTCTTAGGGAAACACTGAGTTGTAAGTATCTACATAGAAACAAAGGGTTCCTCCAGAAGGATAACCAAAATAACCTTAAGGATTCTAGATTTAACCTTTAAGGTCTAACAAAGAACAGTTATGCTTGCTTATTTCCTGTAGCTAGATTTTGTGTTGAATCTGTTTCTGCATGCATACCAGACTTTATTATTAACTTTTCCTGCAACTATGTATGTTACTATCTTAAAATTGCTGTGTGTTGAGCATTGTGTCCCTCTCCTCTCCTCTCCTCCCTCTCCTTTATGTCCTTCTGACATAAAGTGACATTCCATTACACTTTCAAAAAAAATGTGCTATTCATATTGAACACTTGAATACTATTTTACTTCTGACTAATTAGAAATTTATTTATTTCATTAGTAGGATTGGAAAAAATGATGGATTCCTCCATTCTGTTTTATTTTCTGTTCTTTACTAGAAATTCAATTTCAGCTTTTATCTATCTATCTATCTATCTATCTATCTATCTATCTATCTATCTATCTATCTATCTATCTATCTATCTATCTATCTATCTATCTATCTATCTATCTATCTATCTATCTATCTATCTATCTATCTATCATTTACATTTACAAGTACTCAAACCTTAATCTTTGGCTGGATACTTATATTTAAATTGCATAAAGTGTTGTCACATTACCTGTACTTAAGTTTAATTTCTAAGTACTTTATTTCACCCCTGACTGTATCCTCTTTGGCAAGGCGTGGTAACTTGTAATAGACTAACAAAACAGCAGCTACATTTTACTCCTCCACCCCCATGGTCGCTCTCTTTTTACTTTTTTGTCAGAGGATTTGCATTGGGGCCTTTTTTCTGCAATGTGTCCTCTACCCAGGAGTTGTTCTTCACGCTCAGCTCTTGCAAAATCATTCATCCTTAACGCATGTAAACAGCAGAGAGACAACAACAACAAACAGGAAAGGTCAAAGTAACCACAGTGCAACATCGGAACATCAGGATTCTTCTTCCATTTTCTTTTAATAATAGGATCATTTACGTGAGTTTGTCAAAAAAAAAAAAAAAAATTGGGCTCTTTTTTATTTATAAAAAAGCATGCATTCTTGACAAACATATAAAGAATAAACGATGAACAATATCATTGAACAGATATAAATTGTATAAAATATAAAAGATACAAAAAGATTTAATTTTAAGGTTAAACACAGTGGTGGTTTTAGTGGTTTTAGGGTTTTTGAGTTAGACATCAGACAATGCACCTGAGCCCTTGGATTGTGTCCTTTATCAGTTGTAGGTTGCTTTGAATAAGAGTGCAAATAAATGTTTGTTTGTTTTTAAAATCATTTAATATTACATTATTCTACACTATGGTATGTTAAAAGTAAAGTGCTAGCTCAGACACATGTATGAAGGAGAAGGAGAAGACCCCACCACTACCACTACCACCACTGAAATGTAATAACATTAGGATTCATTATTGCATTACAGCATGGGTAGGACCTGGCCAGACAGACAGCATCAAAGCCTTCCATGTCCAGAATAGACTGTAAACTGATTATTTTGGAGAACTGTGTAATATTAGCTCAGTTGCATAGGCTATGTTTCGAATCCAGTGTGAAAGCATAGTGTTGGTCAATATACTATGATGAACATAATAAAAAAGAATCACTTCTCTTCTTTCAGAATGGAGAAAAAAAGCATATGCCTATATAGAGATTTAACATTTGTATGAATTTAAGGGAATGTCATTAAGACCACATCTCAAATTAAAATAAAACTTCTGTGAGGCGTCAGGTAAACAGCAGCGGTTAAATTAGATTCAAATGTAAACATAGATGGGCGGGATGGTGGTGAAAGCAGGGTCTCGGGTCGATCCTGAGATCAGCTTACTGTCTGTGTGGAGTTTCACATCATGTCCCCATGTCTGCATGAGCTTTCTCTGTGCTTCTATAAATATGCTGATTGGCTTCTGTAAAGTGTGGATATCTGTGTGATGGACTGGACTGACCTTGTACCCAGTGTAACCTTAGGCTCAGGGTTAGGACTCATCATTGAAAAATCATTGAAGATAAATGAATATATGTGACATTGGATCAAGGGATTACATTAACAAACATACTGAGTAGAAATAGATGCTAACTACTGCCTCAATCCACATAAGGTAGAAAGATGTACATTTAAAATCTAAAATATATTTAAAAGCAAGTCCCTCTGTTTTGATATTTCTTCCACGCCATATGCATATGTACTGAAAAATTGAAAAATTACTGAGTGCATAACAGTGACGAAAATGAATTGGACATAAAACTGGGTGGATAAACGAGTGTGTTATTAGACTTTGACTTGCAGCAAAATATGAGTAATGAGGGAATTGCCTAGAGTTAAAGTTCTTTTTGCAGATTTTAATGAAACATTTTCAGTTGTTAAATACTGAAGCAGTGGATGAGGAGCATGGGGAACAAGGAGTGATCAGTGAGACTGTGTGGCCAGTAATGAGACTTGATAAGGACACACAAATACTCCCATTGAGACCACATCTCACTTCACCAAACACTTCAGCCCTGGGACTTGTGACACAGTGTAATAATTAATATCGGAAACGTCACACTAGTGTCTGCATGAACTCATGTTAAGACATTATACTGCAAAAGGCAACACTGACTTTTCTTTATCTAAGCACTTTAAACACATATAAATATCTATTTTGAAATTATACATTCAATTGAATGTTTTACACTCCACTCCATGTCAAATCCGCCTTCCTTGTGGTCATGTGTCTGAATCTGGTGTCCTCTAACTGAAAAGGCATACTATACTATATATACTATATAGGTTTCAGAGTTTCATTAAGTAGGCACCCTTATCCAAGTTAACTTACAAGCCTGGGGTTAGTACCAAGTTAAATAACTGCAAATTAAATTAATATATATTTAAATACTAGGTTTAAAAACAACTCTCTCTCTCTCTCTCTCTCTCTCTCTCTCTCTCTCTCTATATATATATATATATATATATATATATATATATATATATATATATACACATCAGGGATAACTTTATGTGTTGGCCCTCCTTTTGCTGCCAAAATAACCCCGATGTATTCTGACACCAGCATTAACTTCTTCAGCAATCTGAGTAACAGTAGCTCATCTGTTGGTTCGGATCACACGGTCCAGCCTTCTCTCCCCATGTATATCACTGAGCCTTGGCCGCCCATGACCCTGTGACAGGTTCACCACTGTTCCTTCCTTGGACCACTTTTGATAGATACTGACCACTGCAGACCGGGAACACCCCACAAGAGCTGCAGTTTTGGAGATGCTCTGATCCAGTCATCTAGCCATCACAATTTGGTCCTTGTCAAACTCGCTCAAATCCTTACGCTTGCCCATTTTTCCTGCTTCTAACACATCAACTTTGAGGACAATATGTTTACTTGCTGCCTAATATATCCTAATATATCAGTGTTATTCACTTCACCTGTCATATATAGTTGATGATTTATATATACATATAAATCATCAATCAAGCCCAGGCTAACTTGGTCATTGCAGGTAGTCAACAATATTTTTTGTTACACTGCCATCTAGTGACATGTTAACTTTCTCTATTTCTGCTTTGGTTTAAGGCTGTCTCCATTATCCACAATGCTCTCACCTACTCATCTGGGTTCTCTCTCAAATACACAAAGCTAAATACCTTAATCAACAGACCACTGAGCTTTCTGAGCAAATTCTCCACTTTAACTCAACTGCAATGCATTGGGGAACTGGAAGTACTATGTTTAATATCACCACTAGTCCAACATTAAATTTATCATTAATATGATAATGTCACTGGGAAATAGGAAGTGAAGATCTTGCTCTATTTTAGGAGCAAAATTCCGACTGTTATCGTTGTCACGGCAGAAATGCTTTCTCTTAATAAGGGCTATTGTAACTGCATGAGCAACGTCCCCTGTGACTTCAGCACAGGATACAACAGGGAATAATTAAAATACAACACCAACCAGCATACTTGCACCACAATCACCGACTATATAACAAATACTTCAATATAAACATTTTTATTACGTTTAAGGGTGAACCTTTCCTTTGAGACTTAATTTTGTGGCTTTCCATGATACATTTGTATGTAAGGATTTAATCAGTGAAGAAGTCTTTGTTTTGTTTTTTGGCCAAAAGAAAGCAAAGTTGCCAGGCAGATTATGAATTAGCAAAAGAAGCAATGAATTAGTTTCAGTTGCAAACAAAAGAAAAGGCAATGTTGCCATCTACTGGCCAAAGTTGTCAGAAACATAAGATTTGCCACAATTAACAACAGAAAACACAACTAATAAAGAAAAAACATTTTGGAAACATACATTTTATTAAGTTTTTTTGACTTGGGATTGTCAGTGCACCTTGGGTTCAAGCGTAATTATGTATCTGTGTTTGCTGTGTGTTTTGTAGCTGTATTTAAGGCCTGCTCAGTGGTATGTGACAGTGGAAAGGTCAAGACCACCAGTTTGTAAGAGAGGTTTTTACAGAGGTCAAACACAAGGTGCTGCGTTTTTCACATCATTCGATACTGACCATACTCAAACTAGTCACTTTTGCAACATCACTGAATGCAGTCTTTAAAGTATGACACATAAGGGATTATTTCATTCAGTGTAAGACTAGATCAGTGATACATCTGGCATTGCATGTAGTTGGGTTTATATTAATACCATTTTAAAATATAATCACTCAGTACAAATAATAAATGACAAAAACTTTGGATAGGAATTATATATTTAAGGGCATATCCTCCCAGAGAAATCTGTATATGCTGTGTTTCAAGCAAGGCAAAATTTTCAAGATGACTGGAGATACAGCAAAGAACTGGAATGCGGACAGTGAACCAGACTAATAAAGTATTTTACATATCTTGAATATGCCCCAGATTTTGTGTTCTCTGAGGTAAGACCCTGTTGTGAGAAATGGCGAATAGTGAATTATATTAGCACACACACACACACAAGCACACATATCTCCATACCTGCTAATGGTGACCTGGTGATAGAGTGTATAGAGACACTGGGATGAGTGTAAACTCTGACTTGTGTAAACCTGAGATCACCCATTATCAGCTTGCAGAAGGATCAAGATCCCTTTGCAGGTTAAGAATGGGGGCAGAAGGGCATTTCTGAGTCATTGGGAAGACACTAAATCATCTTTGTGTGTGTGTGTATACGTGTGCGAGACGCTCTAAAATTCTACAACAAAGACATGAACTTGGTCTTGGTTTCCAGGAGTGAGTAAAATAAGGAATGCATTAACTTGGCAAAAAGAAGAGGAGTATAGTACTACTTGATATAAGTTTTAGTTGTTTAAAGGAGTAGTGGTTATTGACACAATGCATCAAATAGGACATACAATGCCCCTTGGGGAAGAAAAAAAAGGACAAAATTTAATTCAGTTGTATGAAATAGTCATGACAAGCAAGAAAAGTGAAAATCAATCACGTTATCTCTTTGTTTATATAAAAATATGTTCAGTTGAGGTCTCTTCTCTTGCATGTGAGGTAAAGTAGAGTGCGTCTGTCTTAACACTGTATACATATTTGCAATTTAAAAGCTTTCTCCTGTGAAAAGCTCATCATAGACATGCATAGTGCAAAGCCTGCATGTGTAGAAGTGATTCAGTGGGTGATTTTCGACATTAAGTTACCAAAACAATTAAATACTATCAAGGAGTGCAGTGATGCTCCGATAAAAATATATATGAAGCATTTAAATTTAATGATAGCACCAAGAACAGCAGAGTTATTATCTAGGCCCTAGAATAGTACATTCATCATACTGCTTACTAATGTTGAGGGTTTCCTATAACATTTTGGAGTGTGACACAGTGAGGCATACTTTTCTGCTGTGGGCTCTCCAGGATTTAAATCATATTTGCACATGAAAATAATATATTTATACATATATATATACGTGAAACACTTGTTATATAAAAACTGACCTCGGGTCAAAGTTTAGTAACACAACCAAGTACAAAAATATTACATCTGGACTTTTTTTTTTTTTTTTTAACTACTACTGTGTATACTGCAGCTACAACTTCAACTGTTGTTTTAATGCTAAAACAATCATAACAATACAAAGAACAATCTAAAAAATAAAAATCACCAGGGCTACATTTCTCATGACTTGCTAAAGCCCTTCAACGACTACAGTCCGAGTTCACCACACATAAGATAGAATCAGGTAGTTCACACTGGAGTCATTGCATCTTTCCTTTCCGCTTTAGCTTAATTCTAGGAATGCTTATTGCTTAAGATGGGTGTTGTATAAGGATGTTTCCTTTTTAGTGGTATGTGCAGTGAAAGCACATATAACGCACTGAGGAAGCAGTAAAAGTGGCCATAGATGGAGGTAGGAGTCCATCAATAGCATGGACATTTTACTCCCTAGATTAAAGGCTAGATGTAAACTTTCAAGAAGTCACAGGTTTCCGCAGCAGTTGCCCCACTTCCTGTCCTGAGATCCTAATAACTAAAACATCAAAAAGATGCAATCTAACTTCCCAACAACTTATTACAAGCATCCAGAGGCCCAGTAATTAGTATGCAATAGGTGAGTATTATGCTGCAATCTTGAATTGAAGAGGTACTTGGTACTGTAAATTTGTTTCAGTTCCATAGATTCTGTCTGGCACTGGTTGTGTACACTGCCGTCACAAATTAGCAAGTTAGTAAATAAGCTCTTGCTAAACCCAGAAGAGCCTCTTTTTCACTGGGCTGCTGATTTTTTTAGTTATAGTTATTAATATAGTAATTATGAAACTCCATAGCTTCAAGCTAATTTTTCTTCTATCAATTAGCCATTTACTTCAAATATCATCGAACTTGAACAGCTTCTGTAACTCATCAGGGCTCGCTGATGTGGCTCACTACTGGGTCAGTGCCTGACTGAATCCATGAAAGAAATATGGTGATATTACTAGCTAGATAAAACATGTTGTTCACCAGGCTAACTCAGGGCTGCATTCAAATGCAAAATACACATACTGAGTTAATTGTGTGCATATACTAAGGAAAGCTACGGTAGATTTGCATGTGATTTCAGCATGTGTATCTACAGTATGAACACACTCCCAAGAAAGCAATCCTATCATGCTTTGTACCCTCTGCGGCTACTTGTCAATCGACAGGCCCTTGAAAGATGAGGCGGGTGAAGCCAGGTGTGCCTGTCAGAGGTGTAGAGCAGAACGGGCATATCGGCTGGAAGGCGTGGGTCCCGTGGGGCAGCGATGTCTCAGCCCAATACTTTGCCGTCCTCTCTGAGCACACATGGCCGCAGGGAACAAAAGTGTGGGTGGGAGCCCCTGCATCCACATAGAACGCAGGCTCACAGCCCAGCCACAAGGGCACGTAGGGCCCTAGCGATCGACATAGAGGGCACTCCCGTCTGCCGCCTGTGTTGGGGCCTCCCTCACGCTCGCGGCTGTGCTCAGGCTTCTGGCCCCAGTCATGTCGGCCATGCACATGGCCACAGGTAAGGTAGGCCCAGGGCTGGCGTTCCTCTAGGCTGTGGCTACGTGGTAGGCTGGGGAACGCCAACGTGCTCAGGCCCACTGGGCATTGTGGACGTGCTGCATTCAGCTCCAGACGCAGTGCGTCCAGGTGACGCAATGTAGGAGCTTTGAGAAGGCCTTCAGCTGTGCGCCACAGCAAAGTTGCACCACACAGGTCTACCAGAGAGCCATCCTTCAGAGCGCTGCTTTCACCCTGAGCCTAAAGAGAAATGAGAAAAAAACTCAATTAAATTAAACACTCAAAAGACTGTTTAAATTAGCAAACAAAATAAATCAGAAAATATACTGAATAACTGCAGGGACATTTAGCTGTTTCCACAATATTTTGAAAAAAAAATGTTTACTGATGAACAGTGACTACTTATTTCAAAATAATACTTTTCTTATTGACTTCAGAAAGTGCTACTACAAAGGAAATTGGTTTTGGCTAGACAGTTGGCTTCTTGTACGTTGCCTTGTCTGGGAGTTAATGCCAGCCTCGCTCCACCAGCTAGACATCACAGATTAATATCTGTGTCATGAACTGTGCCTCAAAGGAAAGCCAGAAATCAAGCAAGCAAACAAACACAAACAAATAAATAACTAAAGTTTATGGTACATTTTTGGTTGTCTTAACCCTTACTTAGATTTACAGTACTTGTGTTTTAAACAAAATACCTGGAGGTATCAAATATATTTTTTAATTATGAGCCTGTTTACATTCAGCACCTGGGCTTGCATTAGTTCATAAATCGTGCCTTGAATTGTGTTTCCTGTGTGGCAGGCTCTGGGAGGGAGGAAAGTAAGTGGTTAATTTTATATTTTATATTACTTACCAGCTGGCCACGGATGGGGCCGGACCTGGTCTCTCTCAGAGTGTAGACATTTCCACAGACAGAAATCTCCCTCCACATGCCCTGCTTGGATTCTTCTGGGAAATCTTGTGGATGCATCACCAGTACTCCATTGGTTGTGAGGCCATCCATCTGACCATCTGGGTTCTTCCACTTTGTTGCTTTTTCCTACAGGAAGAAATTGACATTTGAAAGATTGTACATAAAATATGACCGGAGCAATGCAATGTTATTTTGATCATTTGACCATAACACCCATAGATACTTGTTCAACATTCTAGAATAACCTCCACTATCCTGGGAAGTCTTTCCACTAGATTTTGCAGTGTAGCTCTGGGGATTTTCTCATCCCTGTTCATCACAATAAAATCAAATATAACAAATCTTTTGTTTTGCAAAATTCAACAGCAAGTAGGATTTTTCCTTTCTCCAGCTGTTGAACAATAAATAAAAAAAACTGATGCAATGCTAGCCTACTGAGCTGTCCAGCTAACAATAAAAAAACAGTATGCTTAAACTTATTGTCCATTCTGATTGGTACACTTCATCTTTCCTAGTTTTTTAGTACTTTCACACAACACAATTAATTAGCTTTCATGTAAATCAAGAGATGAAGTAAGAGACCAGTGCTTAACCCTGACCAATTCACACTCTTGACCACTTGAGCTCTGAAAGGAAATCTCTCTAGACATTATTATAAATAGAGGAGTCTGCTAACACTTACAATAAGTGTGGCAATCCATTATTGTAAGTACATTACAGAAGTGGCACATGGAAATTATGCTGCACTCCAGTCTGCTGACTGCATGAAGAACATGATGGACAACCATATGTTGCACTCGTTGCACAAATCTCAAAATGACACAAATATTTCCAAAAGGCGCTGAGGAATACCAACCCCAAGGAAAATGTTTTTGGAGGAGTCAAAGCCAGCTGCATAAATTCGGGCAGTGTAGGGGGGGTTACGCTCACACACCACCCTGCAGGCAAAGCGCGAGATGGTGCTGGGCGCAACAGAGTCCTCACTCTCTTTTGATCCTCCTGGTGTATCAGTCACCACAAAGTCTATGGGGCTCTCAGTGGAACGGCCAATCTAGACATAAGGACAAAACAGTGATTTATGAACCATTCACAACCATTTGCCTCATTTCAATTAATGTCCATTGCACACCAAGGCATTACACGCCTGCTATCTGGAAGCTCTAAATGATAAATGGCAATCATATTTTGTTGAGACAGTTTTTAAAATGACAACCAAATGAAAAAAACAGTTTGAAAGCATATTTTGTATGTTGGTAACCTATGGTACCTTTGGGGAACCAAACCAAAATACTACCATGTGCAGAGAAGACAAAATATCTAACAGGAAAATCTGTGCTGGCAGAGAGAAAAAATAATTTCTTATGCCACCAGCATAAATGATAAATCATTCAGTGTTATTCAATGGTCTTAGGAACATTAAATAATAATTAGACAAATTGTTTTCTACATATATATTTTGCATAATGTTTTGCATACCCATTTCAACTTCTCCTAATCAGATCCAAACATCCTTTCTGATAGCACGCAAACTAACAATCACATGATATTGCCAGAATCTCAAGTCTGCTTTTTAGGTGTGTCCCTTCTCTATCATTACAACAACTGTTCAAAAATTGCTGCGGCTAAATTGTAGGTGTTGTCACGTCTTCGCCTATTAGCTCAATGAATAAATATTTTACAGGAGAATTCACAGTGTCTCACCTGGAACATATCTGTGTCATCATCATGACAGTATTCCACCACCACAGTCTGATTCCTAGAGAGCGTGAAGGAGATACTGTGCTGCCCCCTGCTATTAACCGCCTGAAACAAAAGGTCAAATCTCCTCTTTAATTACAACCTCAATGATACATCAGTGCAATGCATAAGATACATTTTAAATGAGTAAGTGCAATAACCATCAGGATGAGCAAAACACCTGGAATAAATCTACTGGTCTTGAATGTACTTGTGTTGAACTACACTACACACCTTGCTGTCTTGTGGATTGCTGAGGATATGCACAGTGCTTGGCTTGACACCGTTAGCCTTTGCCCTCCTGTAAAGAGCAAAGCGACTCCTTTTCCTCCCCTTATCTCCACCAGGAAGGGAGCCATTGTACCTGGAGAGGAATAAGAACACAAACATCAAACACAATTGCGCGATAATAAAAATCTTTACCAACAATCTGTACCAGCTGATATTTCTTAATTATATTATCAATATTTCTATGGCATCTGTACAAATAAACACTCTCTCTATTTCTCCCCTTTTCTGTCTGCCGGCAATCATTGCTGAAATATTTATCACACTCATTTATCTCACTCTGTTCCTTTTGCCCAGTTTTATTACCCAAACCTTTAGTTAGAATGAATGGTTTTGATGTATGGAGTAAATTCATAGGGGCACTGTAAACTGTGAACGTTTATTTTCTTTCCTTTTTTTTAAATCCTTTGATTGGCAGGTTGAACACATACAGAGAAGAGGGTGTCAGAAACCAAGGAACTGAAAGATTAGCTGTTTGTCTATAACAATAAACATTTGTGCTACGACAGGTTTTGGGGGCGGTACCTGGCCACACAATGAATGCCACCATGCATGTAAGAAGCGTGTCTAGTCTAGTCGTGCTCTGAGGTTAGACTCCAAGTCTTCACAGAATAAGCAGGGGAATTCTTCTCCAGTGCTTGGATTATAAGGCGAGGATGAAAACACGATGAGAAGGCTTCACTTAAGAGGCTTTTAGATAATCTCAGATGCACGTGGTGCCCCATAATAGGTAAAGAGATCTCTCCCGTGTTCCACACGCTGTGGTTCTCAGAGGCATCTGAATGCTCTAGGCACACTAACTCAGTTTGGCATTTAGTCTCTGCAGCCTCCAGTTTGCTGCTGCCAGAGAAAGGCTCTTTTGTTCTTCCTGCAGCTATCAGTGACAAACAGCACAACTGAGGCGAAGCATGGGAAACTGCAGAGACGTTCAGCAAGTTTGTATTTCAGTAGCCCTAAAGGCAATCGCAACCCTGTCCTATGAGCCCTGACATGTGTATTCTGTACATTTCAGACAACCAGGGCTGTATCTAGTTAATAATGAATCTAGCTAAATAGCAAGTCAGATTTTAATCTGCACTAAAGTTTGTACCATGGTCTTACACAAACTCATTTCGTATGAAAGGTTAAATACATTAAAGTTCAGGTTCGGGGCTGGGTTACAGCGTTCCGTATGAATTTAAATTCATACTTATTTTTAATAGGAAGAGGTCACTATATACATCTGATTTTGAGGTGTACTATATGGATGTTGGCCACATTTGTGAATCGTCTCCGTAAAATGTCTGCGCTGCTTGCAGTGGTGCAAAAGCATTGACCGTGTCCAGACTGGTCAATGTGCCAGTTCAGCACTGCACAGTGAGACAGCAGAGACAGAAGAGCAGCACAGCAGAACCAGTGTTCGCCTGAGTGCACATGCGCACATGCTCACCCACACCCACACCCTCAGTCTCTCTCTCTTATTCTCTCTCTCTCACACACACACACACACACACACACACACACACACACACACACACACACACACTGAAATATTTAAACACCATTCCTCCTGTATTTTCATGCTGACCTAAAAGTCTTATGTATTATTAGGTATAAAGTGAAATATCACTAGTCATGCGCAAATGATTATAGCTTAGAATACAACAGCAAAAGCCAACAGCATCCTATCACAGACAAACACAGACCTAGTACAACGTCACGTGAGACTCACGGACAAATCTTTAGAAACAATCCAGAACAAATGTGTTGGTAGAAGTGATTCAGATGAATTATATGGATTTCTTCCTCTGCACATCTGCTATGTAAACTTTCCTACTGCAATATGCATTTTATTACCACAAGCTAATATTAAATTACCTGCTTACATTTTAATTCTGGGTAAGCAGCCTAACAAAATGCTTGCCAGTGTAATATCTCTATATATTCATTAAATAATATGGAATAATACTGAACACTGTTTGGTTTCATGCAGGGTAAAAATACATGACCGTTTACATTGTACACAAACACAAATCTCTTATGCAGCACATTGCATCAGCCAAATAAGGATTCTTTTTTTATTTCTGTGTCACAGTATTGTCTGAACATGTCCTGCTATACGTCATCAAGCCAAGAGTTTGACTCAGTGTTGATTTATTATTTCATTTGAACACAGCAGGTTGGTCCTGACAATACAGCTCTCTGTATCCAGTGCAAAGTAGATCATTCCCATTAAGAAATTTTCTGAACAAATCAAAAGACCACCAACTATTATTTATAAAATACACCTTAATGTATTCTTTACAACAGTTTTTAAAATAAAAGCTCTAATTCCTCCCCTGATAGGTAGTTTTTTTATAGTCTACTGGTGATTTTGGCTTGTGGAGTCTCAAAGATTTGCAGTTGATTTACACAGCGATGACAAGCAAATAATGGCCACTCAGTAAAACATATTAAAATGTATTTTCTGTTTAAATAAAATGTATAGGTCTGTCAATATTAATAAATCTATATATATAAATATATAAATATAGACAGCTAGAATGCCCAGGCTGTAATTGCTGCAAAAGGTGTTTTTTTTTTTCATTAAGGCAAAGTTTGAAGAAAACATTCATCATTTCCATCAAAATCATTATTTCTAACTCATGTCAGCATGTCCTGTTCTTTTGCTATATTTCCTATTCAGACTAATTTCGTGTGTGTTCCAAGTTTGTGCTCAAAGTGTGTGCTCAAAGTTTGAGCGGTAGTGCGCATGCATATATATATATATATATACACACACAGTAATACCTCACATATCCGTGAGGTTACATTCAGGACCCATCGGGAATGACGAGGTTTCGCAGATGTGCGGTGGAGTCACTAAAATTGCTAAAACTGTCCTGTAAATGCTTATTTTTTAGAGTTTAAACCATAAATATGACCCCAATCATGCTCCCAAAACACTTTAATTTCATTTAAAAGTTAGCTTAATAAATTACCCTTAAAAGAGAAATAAATGTTTGACGCAAAAATAAAGTACAGTATCACCTACTAGGTATTTGTCACACAAGCACATATATCCTAATGTTACCCCTATAATTCACAGAGCTATGGTAAGTACACTAGCTGGCTTTTTCTTTGTAAAGAAATGTAAAGACAAATTGTACTGTACAGTAACTTATTCACGCTCACGGAATATACGCGTGTGCTGAACCAAATACAAGGTGCGGGGAGATGAACCGCAACATCACGCATACAAAGCATCGTAGCTACCAGCCAATCACCAGCTAGGTAAAACTGTTAATGCTCTGTGATTGGATACTTCCAACCATTCCAGCCAATAGTGTGTTGTGATGGCTGTACTGTACGTACGTGATATCGGCGACATTTGATATCATTAAAATAAAATTTATATTTTATTTATATTGATATTTTGTTGATTTTACTTTTATATTTATATTACTAAATTAGTAAACTAATTTTTTCTTAATAATTTCGCATTAAAAAGCATGAAAATGTATAAATTGCCACGAAATTTGCAGGATTTTGCGAGGATTTCGCGGATCTGTGAAAAATTCATGGATGCAAATTAGTTAAGTTCCAATGAAAATTTCGTGGATCAGTGACGTCACGAATCGTGAGATGCAGAAGTATTACTGTATACACACATATATATACACACACATACATATACATATATAAACAGAACATACTGAGACATTTTTTACTTATTATTAGAAGCCCACAGTCACTCTCAGGTGAAGACATCAAGGATGGAGGATGAAAAATAAATCTAATATACCCTACTACACTAAGTTAAAGCCGTTTTACTGTGTTAGAACAGAGGTCTTCCACATTTATTGCAGGTCACACTGTACAAGATAATGGCTATAGTCTTGGACAAAGTATTTGGCAGATGTGTGCTGTAAGTCATTTACACTAATTAGATGTCATAAAGTGACGACATGCTGATAATACTGCAGAAAAGAGAAGAAGCAGTTGGCGTGGCCGCCTCACAGCTCCGGGATCCACCATACGAACCTGATTTTGGGTTAATATCTGTATGGAGTTTTGCATGTTCTCTCTGTCAAAAGGTGCTAAATCAGCTGCTGATGAGCAACATCACATGAGGAAGTGTGCTGTTGTACTGAATATCAGCACGGCTGTGCTTTGGCTTCGGGTAGTCACAGCTGTGCTGATATTCAGAATAAAAGTATGATTGCGTGTATGATATTCCTTTCATACAACAGCTCTATAAACAAGAAATAAATATGAAGCAGCTAACATTTTGTTACTTTAAAGGGTTTTTTTGTTTGTTTGTTTGTTTGTCTTAACGACGATATTTTCCAAAGACGCCACTGATGGACTGAGCAACAAACAGACTGACTGACATCTCCTGGTAGTATCTATTGCTAGAATAGTGATACAAATAGTGAAACATTCCAGTGCTGTTATACTAAACCTCAGCACACTTGGAAAGCCACTTCTCCAATCAAATTAGTGGACCGGAACTAACTGTGTAATCAGGCAATATTGCATGAGTTGAGAGCTGTTATACTGAATGTCAGCACAGCTGTGTTTCGGCTGTAGGCACAAGGCCGCAGGTAATCACAGCCCTGCTGATATTCAGTACAACAGCATCACTGGGAGTGAGATCTGGCTTTTACACAACAGCTCTTGTGTATAAACAAGAAATTAATATTGAGAACCTGACATTTCAAACACAATATGACCAAATATTTTGTTTATTGCCAAACAAGCCACAGTTGCCCTGCAACACACAGTCTGACTGACAGCCTGCAGCAAGTG
The DNA here is from genome assembly GCF_019097595.1 of Hemibagrus wyckioides. NCBI lineage: Eukaryota > Metazoa > Chordata > Actinopteri > Siluriformes > Bagridae > Hemibagrus > Hemibagrus wyckioides. The sequence continues at coordinate 12,213,326 of NC_080734.1, read as the reverse complement.
TAGTAATAGTTTCAATGAGCTGTTGCTAGAATTGTAATTTTATGCATCGAGCCCAGACAAGAGGAGTGACAGCCTTTAACAGTGAAAGACCAACTGCTTTAACTCGCAACCTAGGAATTCTTTCACAACTGGTGATTTCTGTCTGTGAGAGCAGAATATAAAGCAGTTTATAGTTAATGATTTTTATTTCTTCATATGAATACATTTAAAACATTACTATTAACCTGTTAACTCTATCATCTGCTCAAATGCCTAGCTAATGAAATAATTATTAATTTTAAAGCATTATTTGGTTACTACATTTAATGATTCGGTAGCAATAGTGAAACTAATAGGACAGGCATATTTCTATATTATATAAACGTCAAAATTAACAAAGATCTTGAGATAAAAATGAATCTGATTTCATTCTACGTTCCTTTCTGCATGAACTGGGTTATATGGTTTCCTGTTTACTGAATGTGGTATTCCCTGTTCCTGTGTGGAAAATGTAAACTAAAAATAGCTACATAATGAGCCACATTTTTTACCCTCCATTTTTCCCCCCTCTAAAATGCTCCTTTAAGTAGCACTGAGAATTTAGCAGTCTTTTAAATACATTTCGATGCACACTGGTCGCAACATAGACTTGGGGTTTTTGCATATAGAAAAACGGATAGTAAGAACAAAAATGTTTAACATTTACATCCTTAAGCATTAACATCCTTCCCTATTGCCCTGATCAAGTTGAACACTTATTTGCAGGTAATTAGTAGGCTGTGTAAATATTTTTTAATCGAACACCATACACAATTTGCACAGTATTTTATGCACATAAATGCACATTACAATCATTGCGTGAGTGGCTTATCACAAACTGCTCAGAGCAGACATAACTATAATTAAACAACCTGAAAAAACACACATGGCTTCATTTTCCCATTGTTTACTGTATCACATCGTGACAGACCTGGCAAAAAGACCCACTAATTTGCACTGCCACCCATGGAGACTGCTAAGACCATCAGGAGACAGACTCAATCCTAAACAATCTAATATATAATATACTATATATTGTGGTAGATACAACGCACAATACATTATTTCCTACACAGTTTGGTTCAACTGTACCAGAACTCTAAAATTTAACTTGGGCACAGAGCCTTCCGGTCCAACCACGTCAATAACTTCTGCAACACACTGCAAGTTAGAAATCATTATAGCTTCTGTAAGATGAACATTGATATCAATTAGAGCATAACTTCAATCATTCCCTGGTGGTCTAGAGGCTAGGATACGGCACGCTCACAGCTGAGGCCTGGGTTTGAAACAACCCAGCCACTGGGGGCTGCACAAGTCAGTGCACTCTCAGTGCTGGTCCTAAGCCCAGATAAAACTGTAAGGGTTGCATCAGGAAGGGCAGCCGGCGTACAACCTGTGCCAAATTAAATATGCGGATCAGTGATCCACTGTGGCAACCCATAATTGGAGCAGCCTAAGGAAATTAAAAAAAAGCATAAACTTCAAGAGGTCTTCGAACTTTACCTGGCCTCAAAATCATTGCAGGTTTCAAACCATGATTTAAGATACAGTTTTAGCTTCATTCCTGTACACAAATTTTGGACAGAGTGCAAGCATGTTTTTCTGCTATCTGCGTTTACTTGAGGCATAATTTGATTGCTGTTAGAAAAACTTTGGTTTTCTATGGTTTTGCTGCTTGACTGTATTGTAAACAGTGCTAAAACAGATGAGAAATGGTTTATAGTCCCACTCTCCAGTGATATCCAGAGGAGGATCGGTTCCTTATTAAGTGCGGTTCCTTTGAAGGTTTCTTCGTCATGTCTTGCAAAGGAGATTTTCCACATGACTTTCACCAGTTGTTTGATGCAGATCCAAGTCTACATCTAAACCTCTCTTTAACTGCTTTGTCACAATGTATCTTGAACGTACACATGTATGTATCTTAAAAGTGCTAGAGGAATAAAAGTGGACTGAATTGAACTGAGTCTACACTGTAAAACCGGCTGTAAATTTGACACTAGTTAGTGCAACTGTAAAACATATTTACAGTAAAATACTATAATACCTTATGTAGCATAAAATACACATACTACATATATAGCCTCATTCGGCTGATGCTTTTATTTATTTATTTAATTATTTTTTTTAAGTAATTGTGTAAGCCTTACAACTGATTCAGGATACAGCGGCGAAAAAGGTTATGGGGTCTTACTCCAGCAACAAACCAACTGCTGGAATCTGAGCACACAACCTTCTGAACGTCTTCCACATCCAGCTTTTCACTGATTCGGACACTTCCACCTGTGAATTAACTCACAATAAAGATTGCATGGAGCTAGTTGTGGTGGCTCATGGGTTAAGTCTTTGAGTAACAGAACAGAAGGTTTGTGTTCACATCCCAGCTCTGCCACACACTACCACGGTTGGGTCTATGACTGTTGAACCTTCAGCTCAGCCGCATCAATAGTGAATCTTTTCTAACCAGATGAGCAAATGTGTGTCATGGTATACTACGTAAAATGTTACAGTACTGTCCAGTAAATGTTTGATCATTGTTTACTGTAAACATTACAGAAACCTGGTTTCTGTGAAAGTTACAGCCACATTAATGAGTGTATGATACACTAATCATGTTTCAGTGTGGTGATGTGACTCATGATACTACAATGTGGTGCTTTATAGTAACATATTTAACCACTTATCTTAGGACACACACTCTATAGTGCATATGTTTGTTACTGAGTAATATATATAATACTAATACATGACACACACGAGGTTTTATCATTGCATATTTGAGTACTAGTAGTTGTTATACGCTTGACGTTACACCATAACAACATAATTACCATTACTAGGATACTTTTGCTGTTGGTTAAAGCCATTACTACACGCTCCTGTGAAGCTGTAATAGCTAAAGTGTGTTGGAAATACGATTATGTGAAAGGCCAGACAGGGTAAAGTGCCCATGTGCTGCCTTTACACTTGATAACATCACGTTACTCACCCCAGTATGACCAGTTCGCCGTATTTCACCGGATCTTTGGAGCGGGCATGTTCGTTCTGATTCGGCGACAACATGGGACTGAAGCTAACGTCGCTTTTCGCACTCTTTCCTGCTCAAGAAAGCCTGGAACAAGTAACTTGAATAAGAACTAGAGTGTTGAATGATAGGCCTCCGTTTTAACAGCAGGATACGTGCCAAAAATAGTAGGCTGGTTTCCTTAGCCACATCGCTGTTGTGTTAATGAACGGAAGACCAGGAGCACCTCGATACGAACAGTCGAAGTGGTGGAGGATGAAAAAAAAACGGGCTCGCGGCAGAGTGGCGCGTACCATGATTTTCAGAGGTGCGCTAAACACTTGGTATGACTTCTGAAAACATTTGACGTCTTATTAAGCCATTGTTACATAGTTATACGCGATACACACCGTTATAATCACGATTCATATCGCAATTAAAGACCGACTCTTTAGTGGCTTTCCTGAAGCATTTCTTTGCACGCGTTTGCGCCCCCTCGCAAGTCGCACGAATGGTGCGTTCTCAGTGCGAAGCTTGCCTTTAACATTACGTCAGTGTGCGATAGTACGCTACGGAATACTATGTGATAAATCCCAGCTTACAGTTACAGAAATTGTAATCTCTCCACCCTGTTAAAAGAGTCTCGGTGATTAATTGTTAAGGCTTTATGACAAACAAAAACGTTCGAGACTGTTATAGCGCTTATTTCCGTGGTGAACGCACGAGTAATTTGAAAGAGAGCGTGGTCCATTCATAGAATCGTGATATAGAGACCTTGGGTAGAAATTGAATCAGTGTAAGAGTGAGGTCTGAATCATATTTGGACTGCTGTGAAATATCATTTTCTATGCCGCTTATAAACGATCTAGTCACTTTGATAGTCTGATCTCATATTGCATCAGCGCTGCATATCACAGGAAATCCTGCATTTGCACATTGCACAAAAAGCATCTTATCCACTGGGAGGCGCACACACTGACACAGCTTTCAGAGGCCACGTTGACGTTCAGTCTGCACTAATAGCAGTATTTCCTGGCGTTGGAGTCCCCATGCACTGCACATTTAGGTGTTTCCCCTGTTCCCAACACAATGCAGCTCTTCAGCTTATTAAATCTTTAATATTCACGAGGTTAAACATGTAAAACCTCTAAAATATCCAGTAGAGGAAATATTCTGTTAATGTAGCTTAAATTTAATGTTAAGTACTGTAACAAACACAGATTAGGCATAACATTATGACCTCATATTGTGTTGGCCAAAACAGTCCTGACCCATCATGCACTGTGTATTCTGACACCTTTCCATCAGAACCAGCATTAACTTCATCAGCAATTTGAGGAACAGTAGCTCGTCTGTTGGATCGGATCACACGGGCCAGCTTTCGCTCCCCATGTGCATCAGTGAGCCTTGGCCGCCCATGACCCTGTCGCCGGTTCACCACTGGTTCCTTCCTTTGACTGCTTTTGATAGAGACTGGACACTGCAGACCGGGAACACCCCACAAGAGCTGCGGTTTTGGATATGCTCTGATCCAGTCTAACCATCACAATTTGGTCCTTGTCAAACTCGCTCAAATCCTCATGCTTGCCCATTTTTCCTGCTTCTAACACATCAACTTTGTGAAAAAAAAAAATCACTTGCTGCCTAATATATCCCACCCACTAACAGGTGCCATGATGAGGAGATAATCATTGTTATTCACTTCACCTGTCACTGCTCATAATGTTATTCCTGATCGGTGTATTTGAAAAGAGTCCCCCTTATGAACACAACATAGATGTATCACATGAACAACATTATTTAAATATGAATCACGTTAGACATGTATGTATGGAATCCCCAAAACAACAAACAGGCTTGTTCAAGAGTCTAAAATATAAATCAATACACAAATTGACTATAGAACCAGTTACAAAATAAAATATGCTGAATTAATTTCTAAAGTCTCAAACAGTCAATACAATACATTTATTTATTAATTCTAACTGATTTATGCATGTTATCATCACAGTGGATCTGGAGCCAATGACAGGCACACCATGCATATACACATTCATTCACAGCTAGGGGCATTGTAGCATATCCAGTCCACCTAGCTGCATGTTTTTGGACAAAGGGAGGAAGGGAGGAAACCAAAGAATCCAGAGGAAAGCCACCCAAACACATTGTGAGAACATGCAGAGAAAGCCCACACAGAGAGGAATCTGAATGTAGGATCAAGCCTGAAGCAGTTATGTAGTAATGCTACTCACTATACCGCTGTGCCAACTTCAGTACAATACATTAATAAGAATTTTACTCCTTCCACTTTTGATTTTTCACCTTCATATTTTTTCAGTTTTATCAAGTTCACCACGTTTAGTCATTTATCTTATTTCCTGTTTTACTCAAGCAACATTGCTTTATGCCCTCACCACTCATAGCAAGGGGACGTGGCTTATTTCCAGGATAGCATCAATGGACCATTGCTAATAGTCTAGTTATACCATTAAAGACAATAGATAGAAGTCAATAAAAAAACAACAGGGTCGATCTTGTGAGGAAGGTCAGTTCAATGAGAGACTTTTCACTGAAAACTTAAAACCATAGAGTCACATTACTGAATCTATATACTAAGTAACCTATAGTGTTTCAGTGTTGGGCTTATAATTAGATCTACTTTGGAAGTTGTCCAGTTGTTTGCGGCCAAACAAAATAGGTCAAAACCTAAAGCCTGTTCATATCTGCCTTACAGTGCATTATTAATCATGCTTCCCATGGTATTAATATACTACAGTACATTTGAACCAACCAGACTAATGGAAATTGAGTCCATTCCAGAATATGCATGTCAGCATCCTCCAAGAAGTCCTTTTGTTGTAGGAATATAGCTGTGTTCTCACTTAAAGAAGCTTTTTATAGCAAATTCTAGCTACATATGACTTCTCAAACTCTCAGCACCTTTTGAAGTGAGCTTGTGGGTGTTTTTTAGTTAGCTTGTGTTTCAATTCCATTACAATTAACTGAATGCCAAAATTGAAATAGCATTACAAGCTAATAATACATTGTAAATTTAATGGATATTGGTATATTTAAGTCAGAAAGCAGTTCATCTGACTTGCTATCCACTCCTACTGGAAAAAGTTTTAATAAATAAATAAAAATGGCTAATAAGCTGATGGTGCTAGGATAAAATTGGTTTAGAGTATTGGCAGAAGCAGGAGCAGAATGTATCAGATCTAAGACCATCTAAGGCTTACATACATGAACATCTCTTAGGAAGTTAATTACATTTATTAATGTCGGAAGGGGACCACAATATACTGTATACTCTAATATTAAAAATAATAATCTTCCTGTGCAGTAATAAGCAGCTACACATTCAGAAGAGCAAACCCCAGATGGAAACTTTATTGCATTGTTACAATTAGTGGCAGTGAGCAATGGTAGTGCTTGCATCCATATTTCTATAAATGCATATATTTATAAGTCAGGGAATAGATTTATTATGTTTATAATCTAATAAAACTACCTCTGCAGGTATACAACAAATTCTGTGGTTATTATTAACAGGAAATTGTATATTTGGATAGTTGTATTTTGGGTTGATATGTATTGTTAAAACAGATCAGACCAGATTTTAGTACCTGCTTGGTCACAATGGAGGCTTAGCAGTAATATAGTGAAATGAATACAGTATTTGACTTGACAGTCTTAATAAAGCTTATGGTCTGGTATAAAATGTTTCTACAAATCAGAAGAGTAGTTATTTTGTTTCAGTCCACTGCAGGACTTTTTTATTGCTTGATGTATAGGCTTTAAGTTATGTTTGTGCTTTTGCCTAGAAGTCATCTATTCATCAGTCAGCACAAAAACGGTGCAAACAGAGCAGGCTGCATGACCCAATAGGCCAGCTTCCTATTTCAGACGAAACACTGGATGCAATTTTTTTCCCTTCACTTTTAGACAGATGCACAGTATATTACACAGAGTGTAAATGTCTGGGTTTTACTGTTAATAAACACATAAAATAATATATCTATGCTTTTTTTAGAGTGTGTGAATTTGAAATGACAATAGAGTTATTTGGTATTTCCTGTTTCCCAGACCAGTACCCCCTGCAGCTCTTAACACACCCCTACACCATTCACTCAGGCTTCACACCTAAAGACATGTGAACTGTCCTGGAACAGTGCTGGAGGCATGAACATCATTCTTCTTACATATATTTCCACAGTTTTAATGATAGTGATTCTAACACTGCCAAAATCTCCCAGCTTCATGCTGAGATCTGTTATATGACTTACACATTTCCATACTCATCGCACCATTCAGTGAGCCTTCTTGGCCTGTGGATGGGGATATTGTTACTCTAGCTAGAAATGTTTGATCCTAGATGATCAGCCAGAATAACTTTGTATACATTTACAGTGAACTTTCCCTCTAAGGAGACATGTTAGGCTTAAACTATGACAGCAAAATCCTTACAGCATAGCAGAGGCAACATTTTCCTTTTATTTGTCAACTGCTTGTGTATTGCACCAAAATCTGCTCCAGATCATTTTATTACTCACAGCTCTTTCAAAAAACGCATTGTTTAACACACAGTTGATATTGGATTAGACTGAAAATTCCACCAGTGGAATTATTAAATAATCATTAGTATTTTATTTAGCACCTTGATCTATGCTTGTCTTGTAAATCTACACTGATTAGGAATAATGGTGAACCAGTGACAGGGTCATGGGTGGCTAAAGCTTAGTAATGCATGTGGGGAGTTAAGGCTGGCCCGTGTGGTCCAGTCTAACAAACGAGCTACTTTTGTCCTAAATTGCTGAAGAAGTTAATGCTGGTTCTGATAGAAAGGTGTCAGAATTCACAATGCATGATGGGTCAGGGCTGTTTTGGCAGCAAAAGGGGGACCAACACAATATTAATGTTATGCATGGTCAGTGTATGTATTATAGTAAATGGATAAAAAGTAGGACAATCAGAATAACAAAATAAAATATCTTTAAATATATTGTTAAACATGTTCAGCTTTCAAAAGCAAGATGGTAAAATTGTCTCTCATATGCAAATCATGACCTCTCTTTTCACACCTCGAGCTACTTTGTCCTAAGGAACTGATTGAGATCGACACAGTTTGCCTTAAAAAGAACCTTTTTTTCATCATAAAGTGAAACCTGAAACCACTTTGTTCTAAGAGATCAGGCCTGTTTGGAGGAATGTAGTTCAGCCATCCCGAAGTTGTCTTAGTCCAGCAAATTGTGCGCCTGATCATTGCCAAGTCTGACAAGACCCAATTTAACAGGTGACAAGCTCAATATCATTTACACCAATAACAGTCTTGACAACACATTTTGAACATATAAGGAACTGGTGCTATATTAGAGCATTATTTCTATATCATTAGGTAAATATGATACGTTTATATATATGATATGTTTATTTCATATTTGATCTATAGTCAGATGTCGGTGTGTAATTATATACTTACACTATTGAAACAAGATTTCTTCAAGGGTTTTTAGTTTCTACTTGAAACCCCTTCTGAAGAAGGAAACACTCTGTTATAAGGTTCTATATATAACTTTTAAGGAGTGTCACAGAAAATAAAGCCACAAGGAATTTCGATTGAACTGTTTTTGTATGCACAGCAATAGGTCTAACATGCTTGCAAACCCTTCTGTACTAGTTACACTACTTTAGTTAGCACATTGAATAAAGTAGGTATAACTATCATCTGCTTTTTGTCATGATCTGTTAAACAAAAAGAATCCCCTATTCATCACATTCATAATGATTGCCCAGGGTTGAACTTTTGGCCCTCAGACAGTGTGTGTGTGTCAACAATGGTCCCATCTGTCACAGCTCCAGCCTGACCATGTGTTCTGCTGGAATCGTGCTGCACATCACCTTCTGTCATACTGGATGATAGCACTGATAATCGTTCTTTTGAAAAGCAAAGCAGTTGACATCACTTTCTGTATCTGTCACATGTTTCACCATGCTTCACTCATACCCCCTCTACTGTGCACACAAACTGACAAAGTAAACTGTCAGCTGTCACAAAGCCCTGAAGGCCTTATAATTGTTTGCATGAGTAACAAGGGTAGTACTGTTTCTGGCTGCTGGTAAGTGCAAAACCCAGTCACAAACTGAAAATGTAGCAATAAACATAACAGCAAATCAGAAAGCGCAGTAGCAAAATCTATTAATATGAACTTCTAAACAGATAGGGTTGGTCCTTCTTAAATAATAATGCATATTTATTGCTGATTAGACAAGGCGTATGACTATCGCAAGCCTGAAATAATTAAATACAAATTTACTTTGTTTGTTTTAGCGAGTAGTTAATATTTCTCCTGAGTGCCTGGGCTTTCGTTGTTCAAATATTTATATTAATGCCATGCAGAGAGGTGTGTAAAATATGTTCATATGAACTGCCTTGATAAAAATAAGCACAGTAACATCAATAGACTTATTTAGGCACATTTCCTCTTACTGTCAACATCCTCCAGCACTCCGTTTACCACGGTCTTTCTCAGACTGACACATGCTGTGACTAAACCCGTGACCTACCCTTTCCGTTTGAAGTTAATCTTGATGTGTTACTGATTTTGCTGCCTTGGTTTTGTTTTTTTCTCGTGTGTTTTCTGACTTTGAATTGAATTTTTTTGGTTTGGTAATACATTTTGCCATCATAGGCTAACATATTAGGGCATTCCAGACAGTCATAATGAACAGATTATACAGGTATAAATTGTAAATCTAACCTGAAACTGGCACAAGGACTGTCCTAAATAAAAAATGAACATAAATATTTGTCTACCACAGACAGTTTCATGAGCACTGTGCAGAGTTCTTTTTTTTCTATTATATTATGTGTAGAAATGGTATGTTATGTGGTCTTTTTTTGCACTAGTTTTGGCTCTACTATCTACAGATCTCAGTGCAGCCAAAGGGAACTTTTGGATTTAACTTTTCAAATAACTGAAGTCGTATAGTATAGTGTACGTCACTATTTTTCCTTCTGCAGTTTAAAACTACAATAGCATACCTACCAAAGTTCAACTTACATTATCACTTGTATGTTTAAACAGTTCAGCCTATCAGTGGTTGCTCAATGACATCTAGAAATAAAGTGATCTATAATTTAAACTGATGTGGCTGGTTAAAAGAATTGTTATATTATGAAATTATATCCTACACAAAGTTCCCTTTGGCTGCACTGAGATCTGTATATAGACTTGTATATGCACCTCAGCAACCTTTGACACCAGTTGAGCACCGTTAGTCAAATAAGCAGTAAGAACTCTTGATAATGATTTGCCTGAAGGATGGGAGGGAAACTATCTTCAGTGCTGTTTGAAGCACTGCTCTGAAAAGAATAGCTGTAAATTCAAGTTCTTGATCAGCCTTACACTGATCAATTACAGTTACAGTGTTAAAAACTGAGATAACATGTGCACTACTACTTTGCGTAATATATCACATTAATGACTGGACCTGATTTATAGGAAGCCAGTGATCTGACTCAGCAGTCACAAGAACAGCCGGCCTCTCACTACAGACACGATCCATGCCTTTGTAAAACTAATGCAACCTCCAACAAAGTGTATGCTAACTTAACATGGCTGTCTTGACCAGGTGACAATAAAACGCTTTATTATACACATCATTATTGGAATATTTGTCACAGTATAACTTACCTAACAGGTAAATGCGGTTCCGTGTTTTTGTGAGTACGGAATGTTATTTGTTAGATTTGTTGGTCTTTTCTCTATTATAATGGTTATATATGTAGTATTCTGGCCTCGCTTCTGCAGGTATGGAACCGGATTAAAAACTAGGAGTGCTGCCTGAGTGAACAATACAGGGAACTAACAAAGCCTCGTTTAACCTCATTGTTTTGAGAACTACCTTCTGACAGAGCACATAAATCCACACCCTCCCTCAGTAAGTAAAACAGAACTGCTGAGCATTTTAGTGCCTGCATTTGCAAACTGAACAAGAAGAAACAGCCGGAAGCACACAGCACTTGTGTCTTTGTAGCACATACATACAGACATGTACTAGAAGTGACTTTAACTGACTATGGTTTTAAAATCGTTGTAAGGAGTTGATAAACATGCGGATAGTATTAACTATACTTAATTAGGTAAGTGGTTGCCAGCATTAGTCCTTGAGTAATTTCCTGCTCTAAAACAAACATAGTGACCCAGGAAGGGCGGCTGACAGTTATCAGATTTGTTGATGAAATACTCTATGTGGCAGCCGAGAAAATAATGTGCTCAGGGTTGGAAACCAACCGAATAGTGGTAGATAAATACCAGCCATGGAGAACTCAACCACCAGGGTTAGAGCATTATTATCTGCCTAATCCTTATTTACTACATGACTAATGCAAGAAATATTGCTCACAGATTCTCAAACTTTTTGTAGCCAGGGAACCCCTTTAACTGTAACATTCAAGACTCACTCGCTCACTCCAGATTTATTCCAGGAGAAGTATTTAAATACATTCAATCAAATTTTATCTATTTCGAGCTTTCTTTTCCTGAACTTTCCACTGACAGAACATTAACGCCAATTTTACACAATTTATAATCCTCCTTGTTTTTGACTTGTTTTGGCTTGAACCTATTTAATTCAAGGGACCAGTCAAACAGGTTAATGCCGATATTAACTTAAAAAAAACATATAATAATACATAGGATTGATAAATTCATGAGAAAACGGCTATAATGCACAGACCAAAGTGAGGTTCTTATAGGGGTCACTGGCCTAAAAAAGGCCTTGGACAGAAGTAGCCAGTCAGTATAAAACAGGGCTATAGCTTTCCATGCTTCACATTTTAACACGAACACTAACAATGTGTCACAAAGCTCAGAAGTACATATGTACATATGGAATGACCTTGTTCACATTCGGAGTAACGTATGCTCATTTGATTTGTTTAGGAATTTATTAACCCAATGTTGGCCGTGTGTCCTTTATCTCGATCGCAATCTGCCTGGCACAGCTCTTTCACACAACAACAGGTCAAACTCCACAGCAGCTTCCACTTGACAAATATATTCAGTGATATGGTGCTTTGGCTTGTTATTCCCTTATTACAGTATCAGAGTGTAGACTGTGAGATCAGTCTTACATTTTAACTACACCATGAGCAGTTAAGCCATAGACCTCCCATGACTTCATTCAGTTGTTCCTACATTTAGAGGATGATGTCATCTAGTATTCACAGTTCTTCTTCTAATCGCTCTCAAATTGGTCTCAGCAGTTTCCTATTAAAACATAAAATGTTTATAGGAGCACTTTAACGTTTCTTCTGTCAGGTACATGACTAATTTCTGGATAAAGCTATCGAAATTTACCATATCTTCAGTCTGATCACTGGAAACAGTGAATCATTTATGAACACAGCAAACATAGACTAGATATCAAGACAAAAGAATGTCATGGTATTTAAACGTACCTTGTTAATGTATATTCTACACTTTGTGTTGTCTATAAAACATTACTGCTGACCATTCCTTTTATGTGGATGAAAATAATTTGATTTTTCTGATCTCTGTCAAAGGTGCAAACCTGGTTAAGACACATTAATGAACTGTTTGGGGGCAGAAACAAAAATGCAGTGCTAAAAGCTATTATTTTAGAATTCTAAAAAAATCTCTGATATATTTGACATACATTTCTTATTTTAGATACTGAGTCGATTAAGTTAAATACACTTGAAGAAGAAAAAAAAAAAGAAAAGAACAAGGCACCCAAGTAACAAATGAACTGATGAACTTTGCGCTTTGTTTAATTCGCTTATACCAAGCAAGAGATCATGTTGCATATAGAAGTCTGTGGTTATGATGAAACCGTCCATCCACAAAGTACAAAAAAAAGAACTCAACAGTGAATTAAAACAGGCCAATGGTGACCTAATACTGAAACCAGTTTCTTCTTACTTTACTTAAATTGCTCCTGAGAAAAAAAAAAACCTTCTATCCTTTACTCACAATCTCAAGAAGGTGCACTTTCATCGTTGAACTGGAATATGCTTTTTGTTTCTTTTATTCATTTCTTTTATTTTTTCTTCAGCATAACAAATTGCTCTAAATAATACAAGAAAGCATTGATTGTAATTTGTTAAAACAAAAAATAGGCTTGTCTGACTGCATCGTGCAGCTGATGAGTATTGTATTTGCAGATCAGAATCCAGAGCACCATGAAAGATCCAGATGACTAAAGGTAGTAGGGTTAGTAAACACTTTTTTGGGCACAAGGTCAGAACAGAAATGCTGAATCGCTCGCTTCAGCAAATGGCCCTTGTACTTGTTCCCTCACTGACACCATTACATGCACTTCTCCCTCTGTGAATTCTGCCCAGCACACAGTCATGTTAGCTCATCTCTTGTGAAACACCTTTTCTTTGTGCTTCCCAAGAAAAGAAGCCAACACAATTTTAATACTCATTTACTATGAAATCTCCACTCCCTCATACAAGAAAGAAAAACTCAGCCAGTGTCACAAAATGAGGGAAAACATATCATGTAGCCACAAGTTTTTATAAACATGGAGTTCACGTTATTTTCCTGTTTGAACTCCTTGCATTCGAAAAGACTAGTTTCAATCTTTACATTTCTGGATTCTTGTAACATGATGACATGAACAAATTGGATTACGATGCCATTCAGGGACAGATAACATGTCTGGAAAGAAAGAAAGAAACCTTGGAGTGTGTGAGAGTTGTGAAAGAAGGGTGGGTGGCACTCCCACTACATTCATGGGCAAAATCTGGCTTCCTTGAAAGCAAAATGCAAGCAGAATACCAACATAAGAGTGGTGCTGAGGTTAAAAGAAAATATGATCAGGCATCAAACAAAAAACAAAAGCAGTGACTAAAAAGAAATCTTAACGAGAGCAAAAGAAATCTACATCTCCATATATCCAAAAAGAACACTTTTATGTAATGTTGAAAGACAATAAGTGTCATTTGAATGTAATAATTTTCTAATAGTGCCAAAAGCAAACTTAAGAGCCAGCCAAAAAAAATTGGTACATAATATAAAAGAAAACTGTTACAGGGCAAGATGATCAACAGAAACAGGATTATAAGCAAACTTTCTTTTTGCCAACATATGTAAGAAGAATGATTTATTAAATGCTTCCATTTTTTTTCTCTTGCTCATTTTACTTTTTTTTTTTTTTTTTTTTTTAATCTATCTATTTCTCTTGCACTGACCAGTCCATCTGAGCAGTGCATTAAGATTTATAATTTGAAGTGAGCCAGGTCAGGCCCTCGTATAGTCCGTCACCTGTGGTAGCACACGAGGGCTGCACGTACCAATTCCTGTCTCGGATACGGGTCAAGCCGAGCTTCTCTTGGATCTCGTGTGGTTTCATTGCGTCTGGCAGATCTTGCTTGTTGGCAAATATCAAGATGATGGCGTCCCTCATCTCACGGTCATTGATGATGCGGTGCAGCTCCTGTCTGGCCTCATCGATGCGATCTCTGTCAGCACAGTCCACCACAAAGATGAGCCCCTGTGTGCCTGTGTAGTAGTGCCGCCAAAGTGGTCTGATCTTGTCCTGCCCTCCCACGTCCCACACGTTAAACTTCACATTCTTATACGTGACGGTTTCCACGTTGAAGCCCACAGTTGGAATGGTGGTGACCGACTGTCCCAGTTTGAGTTTGTAAAGGATGGTCGTCTTACCGGCCGCGTCAAGTCCAAGCATCAATATTCTCATCTCCTTGTTTCCAAAGATCTTTGAAAGCATTTTCCCCATTTTGTTGGTTGTGCATATATATTACGTTTATTACAGAGGATTTTTGGTAACGTACCTTTGGCTAGGTTATGTGCTACTATAATACTTCAGCTTTTGGTGTAACACCACAGTTTGAGACACTGTAACAGACTGCAAAACTATTGCTTCGCACCAAAAGGTATGGCTCTTCTATGATACTGAGTAGAACTTCTGAGCTAGATCAGTCTGCATACTTCAGAGGAATAAAGGATACAAGAGGGTGTGAATATAAGCGGACTTCCTCAACCTGTCTCGATGCCCTGATGGCTCAACCCCTTCGGAAAGACAGGTCCATAAAAATCCGCTTCTTAGCTCTTAAGACTGCTCAGCTGTCCTCGGTGCACAGTGTAAGTGCTAAAGCTGTGTATGTGTTTGAGACTTCAGATACACAGCGGCCCGCTCGCCTGCTCCACAGCAGCTCCGACTTCCTCCTTGTGCGCCGGCTCTACCCGCTCGCTTCAGACACTCGGCACATTCAAGCGCCCGGGATTCCCTTCAAGAGTTCATGGTGACTATTGTGTACTTAATGGCGTAGCAGCAAACTGGAAGCCGTGAAACCAGCCAAGGAAAAAAAAACTCCAAAGGTCATTGATTCATCCGAGTTTCCTTTCTCCGTGTCTTTTCTCCCTGAAACAGAAGAGCCGTTGAGAAAAGGGAGGGGTAACAAACAGGGACAGAGCACAACTTTAATCGGCCGCTCCGTCGCCTACTTTTCCGAGACACATAAACCGATGTGGAAATGACAAAACCGCGATTCGGAGTTGAGGAAAAATCATAATTACCTTCCAAACGCGGCGGACTCCCCCAAATCCGTTATCCCCCTTTCTCTTCTCTCCCCCTCCAGTCACTCGCTTCAGTCCCTTAGCCGCGCTGTGTTACCGGAAAAGGTGCGGACCTGCTTCACCCGCCACTTCCTCTGAAGCGCTCGTGCGCTACGCCATTTAGCGCTCGCGCGCTGAAGAAGCCCGAGCACAAGTCTATTTGGGGTTGAATGAAATGGACGCCATTCAATTTCGATCCTCTCGAATTTCACCTTATTTCTGAACTGCCTTGAAAGGGTATTGAACGTCCTAAACGTGTACTAGAAATATATTACATGATTTTTTTTTTTTTTTTTAATAATCACGTGGTTCTTTTTAATGAGCTATATCACAGACGTACCAACCTACCAGAGGAAACCAGCTCGGTGGCGTCATTTTACGTGAGGGGGCAGGACTCAGTGACGTCACGCCGAGTTTAAATAATGCTTCGAAAAAATGATGCCTCGTGCATACAAAAAGTCTTTTTTTGTTGTTGTTGTTTATTGTAAACATTAAACTGGTAACAATATTTTTTTGTCTAAAATTATTTGAATAATGCTTTACACTCCTCTGATGCAAGAAAGATTTCTGTTATTTATACATTATAATATCTGCTCCATGGTGGGCCAACAAAGGAACAAATTAATAAAATTAACATAAAAGTAATAGTAATGCAGATAAAAAGCGACAGAAATAATGAAAATAAAAGAAAAATGAAATATATAAACTGTCGGTATCATAGATAAAGAGTTGGCAACAGTTGGCATTTGTAAGTTGAAAACTCATTGTTTGCCAGTGTGTGTCTAGTTTCTGTATGTGCATCACATATACCTTTAAGTTACCTTTATTTGTTTTCTTTTGACATGCATTTTCCAGTATCCCTACATAATACATGAAACATTTATATGCATATATGTTATAGGTACTGTTTTGATTTCTCTGCATTGTGTTGACCTCGTTATGTTGTTACGTTGACACCTGTTACCATGCATCACAACAGACAACAACTGGTTGCTACGCACACTGTCTAATCAAGTACAGCACTGTCTTGCAAAGAACCCCTGACTAACAGTCAGCTGAAAGTCCTGTATAGGTTTGCTGATGGTTTTTGTGACCTGTTGCACCTTCTTTAATTATCTTGTTTATACAAACTGTTTAGCTCATACCCCTTTCGGCACTCTTTTATCTAGCATCCTCAGATACACAGTTCTACTGTAAATGCCCGGTTAGTTAGTGTTCTCAGTTTTATTTTCAACTGCATTTTTTAAATAAAGTTTTTCAATGAGCACAGGATTCAGCAATCAGTTACTGAATTATTAGATTGTCACCCAACAACTTTTTTTTTATTTGATACTAGTGCATGCAAACAAATACACAATATTCAATGTGCGAAACAAGACAACACATATGTGGTGGTGCACTGCTAAGTGTATAATAAAGTAAATAAAAAAATAAATCCTTTTTTGGAAACAAATATAAAAATTCTTCTATATAAAGTACAGTTAGGAGCTGAGCTCTATTTTGTTAACATAGAACATTATTTTGTTTTCCTTTTGTTATGAATTAATCCTGCTGTTATTATCAAGTAGCTGCATCTCAATTGTTAATGTTGCTGCTGCTGCTATTATTATCTCCACTTGTATTCAATTTGCACATGTTACTGTACTATTGTTAGGCACATAAGTCAATATTGCAACATAAGTCATTATTGTACACTTGCACATACAGATACACAGTCTATATTTCTAATTCCGAGGCATTGTTTTATTTTTTATTATATTTGTGTGTGTGTGTGTGTATTTTTTACATAGTTCTGGCACTGTCTTGGCATTCACAGTGGACAGCAGAGAAAGAATTTTATTGTACAGGGAAACTTGTTTTCCTCACTGTGCACGTGGCAATAAACACTTTGAATCTTGAATCTTAATGGGAGATTAATTTTTAAGGCCTTGCATTCTAGAAAAGTGTTTGCTTAGTTGAATATAGAACGTAATGCACTGTGTAAACCTTTTTCTAATCATTAATCAGCAGATAATTAGGTAAAACAGGCCCAAAAAGAGTCCAACACATTCGCACCTGGTCAGCTACCCGCCCATTTAGTGGCTGCAGGCGTAGTGCGCATGCGTGGGATGGTTTTTTGCCCTTGTGTAGCTACGCTGTGGTGAGCGGAAGTGTAGAATGAGAGCTCGGTAACTCGACCACATGTTGTTGAGCAGATAACTTCAAAAGTTGAGAGAAATTCTTCTGCAAATATAAATTTCATGGAACAATCTGGTAGGTAAACACTCATAGGAATGCTTTGGATTTGTTATGAGTGCATTTTTTAATGCGTGGTTGAACTTAGTTGTGATGCACGCGACGAAAATTTGTGTATAGGCTAGTGCTGCTAGCGTTCAGCTTTGTGGCTAAAAAAACTAGGCCTCAAGCCTAAGCCGATACTGTTAGCTTTAAGTGCACGGCTCTCTGTTGCGTAGCCTGCTTATCAGATTTTTATCATCCATAATCTTTCCTTAGGTCTCAATTATATTTCTGTTTACTACAATATTATTGCGCACAATATTCGTCCTTGGCGTTAGAGGTAACTTGCTAAGTGACGAGCTATCTGGTGATCAGGCTAACTTTGTTAGGCTAGCTGCTAGGTAACTATTAACCAGCTTTGCCGTGTAAAACTGCTGTAAATGCGTTTACGGCATGGACAGATTCATACAACTTGAATTATGTAAACTATTTGCAGATTGCAACACAAGTATGCAAGCCCCCCAATATGGATCTTTAACAAAGATTAGGACGGCTAAAGTGCTAGCTCGTGTCTGATAAACCCGGGCGCGAGGGCTGTTTCATTTCGGCTCGTCTTGTGCACGTTTAGTGGGAAGAACTTGCGCTTGGGAGCCATTTGTCTTTGTAAATGTGCGAAACGGTTAGTTGATTGCAAATTTTGCTAATGTAAAAATCCTCCTAGGAGGTGTTAGTCTCCCACGTTGGCAAATTACCATCAATACCCCGTTGTTTTTGACGGAGTTGGATCATGAGTCATTGACTCTCGGGGCAGGCTCCCAGGTGACCGGATCACAGCTGAGGGTTAGATATATATTTGGTCTGACCAATTAATAACATTCCCAGCTGTCGGATGCTTATGGACACATTTGTAGTAGACACGGGTAGGACCGCCCATTTAACTACAATATTCACTTTGTAGTAACTCGTCCACTTGTCTTCATTCGTGTTCACCTGGGGTGAACGGGTTAACTTTTTTCCCCCTTTCTGCAGTTGTTTTAGTATTTGTAATCAGCTGTGCAATGACTGGAATGAGGTAGATGGTCCAACTTGTTGAAGTTTAATTTATGATCAGTTTGTCACAATCTTACATGTCACTGTAACAGAATATTTGTAACATCAGGCTACATACACTATATTGCCAAACTTTTGGGACACCCCTCCAAATAATTGAATTCATGTGGTGTTTTTCAGGTGTTGGGCTTGGCTCTTTAGTTCCAGTGAAAGGAACTCTTAATGCTTCAGCATACCAAGATGTTTTGGACAAATTCATTCAACTTTTGAGGGAACAGTTTGGGGATGACCCCTTCCTGTTCCAACATGACTGCACACTAGTGCACAAAGCAAGGTCCATAAAGACATGGATGAACGAGTTTGGTGTGGAGGAACTTGACTGGTCTGCACTTGAGTCCTGACTTCAACCTGATAGAACATCTTTGGGAGCCAGACCTTGTCCAACATCAGTATCTGACCTCTCAAATGTGCTTTTAGTGGAATGGTCAAAAATATTTCCACAAACACACTCCTATACCTTGTGGAAGCCTTCCCAGAAGAGTTGGAGCTGTTATAGCTGCAAAGGGTGGGGCAACTCCACATTATATTCATGTGCATGTAAAGACAGACGTTTCAGTTTTTGGGATGGCTCAGAGTCTCCGCTCTGGTGTTCTGTCAGGTTGAGTTCAGGACCGGAAAGTTCATCCACACCAAACTCGCTCATCCATGTATTTATGGGCCCTTGCTTTGTGCACTGGTGCGCAGTCATGTTGGAACAGGAAGGGGCCCTCCCCAAAGTTGGGAGCATGAAATTGTCCAAAGTGTCTTGGTATGCTGAAGCATTAAGAGTTCCTTTCACTAGAACTAAGGGGCCGGGGCCAAGCCCAACTCCTGGATTCATTGATTTGGAGGGGTGTCCCAAAACTTTTGGCAATATAGTGTACATAAATGTGATTGCAGGGAGTGCTATTCCACAACAGAACTATAGTGTGGACTTAGAAAAATATACCAAAATTAACCTTTATATTTCTCTCTACCTCTAACTGATCTTTCAGTGAATCAGTGCATTTAAATTGCTGTTTGTTTTAACATCAGTTTTTACAGCATTCTTTTTTGTAATTGTCTAGATCTGCAACTCCCAGATGAGGCCATGACGGGGATGGTTGGTGCAAATGCCTCTGACAATGGGGATGCTTGTGTTATGGAAGGTGCGGGAGACAGTTT
This sequence comes from Hemibagrus wyckioides, assembly GCF_019097595.1. Taxonomy (NCBI): domain Eukaryota; kingdom Metazoa; phylum Chordata; class Actinopteri; order Siluriformes; family Bagridae; genus Hemibagrus; species Hemibagrus wyckioides. The sequence goes on along the minus strand of NC_080734.1, from coordinate 12,193,223 downwards.
CGTCCCTGACCTTCCTAACCTGCCTCCTGATGCTCAGTGGACAATGGACCAAGTACCTGACACTTTTGCTGCTCTTGGAAATCAACAGAACCCAGAACAAGGCCAGCTGGAGCAGTATCAGCCGTACTTGATGGATGGGCATTCGCAGTCTGCAGCAGAGCAAAAATCGGGCCTTTCCGAACAACACGATAATTCCACGTATGCTGATGGAAGTCAGCCAGACACAAACGGACAGGCTGCAGAGGGTCATCTCAAAGAGTCTGAGTTGAGCTCAGAAAAGCAGGCTGAAACGGGCAGTTCAGACAGCCCTGCAAATATGGAGCTTGAAGATGGGTCCAAAGAGGGAAGTGAAGTAGGAGATGCCTCAGTGCCAAAACCTTCACTCCCATCTGACTTTGAGAGGCTCTATAAGGTAGTTGAGGACGATCCTGAGGACTTTAATGGCTGGGTCTACCTCCTGCAATATGTTGAACAAGAGGTGAGTGCTATATAATCCAGTGAACACATTAAACAAAGATCATGTCATGTTCATTGTAGGTTAATAGACGTGTGTGTTTTTTCCAGAATCACCTGCTGGCTTCCAGAAAGTCATTTGATGCATTTTTTCTACGCTACCCCTATTGTTACGGATACTGGAAGAAATATGCAGACATAGAAAAAAAGCATGGTTGCATACAGGAGGCTGATGAGGTAAGATGTCTCTTTGTTGTAAATACACAGGCCGGAATGTTTTTTTGTTTACTTTAAATTTTATCCAGTGCTGTTACATGTTTGACTTGGACTTGACAAGTTTTTCTTGTCCTCTCAGGTGTATCGCAGAGGTTTGCAGGCCATCCCACTCAGTGTTGACCTTTGGCTTCATTATATAACTTTCTTAAAGGAGAACCAAGACACTAGTGATGGAGAAGCAGAAAATCGCATACGAGCGTAAGTACATTAACAAGTGTAGTAGATGGACTGGTTTCTAGCCAAATAAAATGGATCCTGTTTCATTGTTTGTATTCTAGACCCTATATGTCCTTTTCTTTCCCCCCAGTGCCTATGAGCATGCTGTTCTTGCTGCGGGTACAGACTTCCGGTCAGACCGTCTATGGGAAGCTTATATTAGCTGGGAGACTGAGCAGAACAAGCTGGCCAATGTTACAGCAATTTATGACCGTGTCCTGGGTATTCCAACTCAGCTGTACTCCCAGCATTTCCAGAGGTGTGTTATAAATTTGTGTACAATATGTCTGCTCTCTGGGTGAACATAGGAGACATAAAACACTACAGACATGTTTGAATAAAGAAGCTTTACATTAATGTGTCTAAAAATGTTTTTTTAATAATCTTCCAACTTTTTACTTTGTACAGATTCAAGGATCATGTGCAAAACAGTAATCCCAAGCACTTCCTGTCTGAAGAAGAGTTTGTTCAGCTAAGGTTGGAACTTGCAGCTGCCAATAAGCCCAGTGGAGAGGGAGAGGAGGAAACCCCGAGTGAAGAGCTACCGCCAGGCACAGAAGACCTTCCTGACCCAGCAAAGGTAAGAGCCTTAGCTGGAATCTTTGGGTATTAAACATGCCAGGGATAGGGAGGATCCTACCTGATCCTGGAGAGAAGCAAAAGTGTACAGGTTTGAAGAGGTGTCTTTCCGTTAGCAGCCAATGAATACCTGAGGATCCAAGTTGGCATCCAATCAGGGAGTCGATCTAAAAGTGGGATGGGACCGTGACAGAATGACACCGTCCCTCAGCCCTTCTTCGGCTTGGGCCACAGCTGATGTGCAGGGTGTGCATACCATACTTATCCCAGCGCAAGATGCTGCTAATTTCTCTCGAACTCATGGTGATGTAAAACCTTGGTAGCTGAATATGCAGTTTGCACGTCACTCGAGATAAGTTGAGCATGCGGTAATGCGATGGCACATAATTGTCCGTTTCTCCTCTAGAGAGTCACAGAGATCGAGAACATGCGACATAAGGTGATCGAGACGCGTCAAGAGATATTTAACCACAATGAACATGAAGTCAGCAAGCGTTGGGCCTTTGAAGAAGGGGTAAGTGTTGAATTGAACTTTCTCAAGTTGTGTGTATCTAGAAATAGTAAGTAAATATACCATTATAAAGTAGCAAGTGTTTTAATTTTCTTGCTTTTAATCCTATTGAAGTTGGTTAGTGTTTCTACTGTGCTAGTGGTTTTGAACAATACATTTTCACCCCTTCCTACAGATCAAGCGTCCATATTTCCACGTGAAAGCCTTGGAGAAGACTCAGCTTAACAATTGGCGGGAGTACCTGGACTTTGAGCTGGAGAATGGGACGCCGGAGCGTGTAGTGGTTCTGTTTGAGCGCTGCCTGATCGCCTGTGCCCTGTACGAGGAGTTTTGGATAAAGGTAAATAGAGCTCCTTTCGCAGAGACTTACGTTCCTCCTGTCCCCCCCATCAACGTTTTCACTTCCTCAGTAAAACTTCCTGCACTCTTTGCGTGTAACGTTGATATTTGACTGTATCTGTTGTATTAGGGGATGGCCAGCTTGCCACACAAGATTTGACTCCAGCATATGCCAACCTCGTTGCATCTCTCCGTCTCCCACTACCTTACAGAAACTTATCTTATTGGTTCCATGAAGGTGCTGATGGGTTTAAAACAGAAATTCTCAAAACGATCTTGTCAATGGAAATTCACCAGTGCAGGAATCAGAAATGAAAGCTTAATTTCTGTGTTCTTTTCCCATTTCTACCTTTTATTCCCTATCCCTCTCTTTCTCTCTTCCCCCCCCCTTCTCATCTTTCCTTCTTTACTTCTGAAGTATGCCAAGTACCTGGAGAGCTACAGCACAGAGGGAGTGAGACACATCTTCAAGAAAGCATGCACCGTCCACCTGCCAAAGAAGCCTGCCATCCATGTTCTCTGGGCAGCCTTTGAGGAACAGCAAGGTGAATTTTATTGTACTGTTGATGTACCACTTTGGCCATATGAATGTAGCTGTGGTACAGCTACAGATAAGAGGCCTACTGTTAATGGATAAGATCACAAGTTATTAGAGTGCAGGGTTTTTTTGTTTTGATTTTTCTAAGCACAGGACGTGTTTAACCTATTTAATGAACTATATTGTGTTAATGTGTATATAGTATAAGTAAATATTATGGCAATCATTAAATGTGTATAATTCCTATTTGAGGAGATGTACTGATTTGATTTTTTTTTCCAGGGAACATTGATGAGGCTAGAGGCATCCTGAAAAGTCTCGAGGAGGCGGTTCCTGGGTTGGCCATGGTGAGACTACGTCGTGTGAGCCTTGAACGTCGCCATGGGAACTTGGATGAAGCGGAAGCTCTGCTGGAGGACGCCATCAAGAATGCAAAAAACACAAGTGAATCGACCTTCTTCTCTGTGAAGCTGGCTCGGCAATTCTTCAAAGTACGGAGGAGTGTTGGAAAGGCCAAAAAAGTATTGCTAGAGGCCATTGAAAAGGATGAGGTAAACTGGCTTTTCACAAAACGTGAATCTACGCTTTAATCATCTCTCACATAACTGAAGAGATTAACTATGATTGATGCAGGAAAATTGCTAAATATGTATAACTTGATATGCTCACTCCATCTCTGATCCAATCCCCTAGACCAGTCCCAAGCTCTACCTGAACCTGCTGGAGCTGGAGTACAGTGGAGACGTGCAGCAGAACGAGGCAGAGATATTGGCATGTTTTGACCGGGCGCTCAGCAGCACCATGCCGTTAGAATCGCGCGCAACATTCTCACAGCGAAAAGTAGAGTTTCTTGAGGACTTTGGAAGCGATATAAATGTGTGAGTTCAGCATTTCTTTAAAACTTTTTTTTTTACCACTTATTAGTTATCTTTTAGCTCCTTTCACCTCTACAAATGTGGCTTCCAGCTAGCTTGTCTGAGTCAGGAAACACGACTGAATTATCCCAGCACCATGCGCTTATAACCACCTTCAATTTGCATGCATGATTATATAAAATGTGCTTTGCTTTTCTCTCACAGGCTTGTAGCTGCTTATGAACAGCATCAAAAACTTATGAAAGAGCAGGAGTCCACAAAGAGGAAAGCAGAAAATGGGTAAGTTACTCCTGAAAATGATGTCTTGGCAGTGCATTCATTAATTTTTTTAAACATATGATTAACACTTAATATTAAAAGCTATTCATTTTTGGCTTGGAACTGGAGAGTTCATTTAACAACGAAAAGTTAAATATTTTTAAAATGTTTATTTACTAAGGTCACAAGAGCCAGATTCAAAGAGACAGCGCATGGATGATGGCTCAGCAGCATCTGGGCAGATGATGCCAGACATGCAAGCTAATCATGGCGGATACAACTACAACAACTGGTATCAGGTATGTTTTCCAAAGTATTATATAATGGCTTGGTTCTTTGGCTAGGGATTTGGTCTCGGTGTACAGTCTGTTAAGATTTATTGCATTGTCTTGTAAAACTTTGCTGAAATTGCTTTTGTGAGATGCAGTTCTCTGGTCTGTTAATACTTGTGTTTGTTTGTTTTTTAATAGCAGTACAACAACTGGGGAAGTCAGAACACCTGGGGCCAGTATGGCCAGTATGGCCAGTATAACCAGTACTACCCACCACCCCCGACATGAATGGCATGCAGTCTGATGGAATGATGCTGAAGTCCCTTTTACCTGTTCTTATTGCTACTCTTTACATTCTCAGTCGTTTGACATGTTTCTTTGTGTTCTGAGCATGTGCGTTGGAATTGAAGTTTCTTTTTCTGTAAAAAGGTGCGGATGTTTAATTTTAGCCTGGTTTAGTGTGGTCTCTGGAAATTTAGTTGTTTTTGGATGAATTAAATTTGTATGGAAGGAAGTAGAAAATTCTGAAATCCTCTTTCTGCCCTCCTAATTGAGACATCACTGTTTTGAGAGCCAAATGTGAAATGAAGGCTTTTTATTTTGAATTAATTTCATAATAAAGAGATTGCTGAGACATTTGTCTTGATTTTAATGTGCAAGATGGCATATACTACTAATGATCTTTTGTGTTGTACTTCTCAGTAGTACAGTCAGTTGCAGAAGTAGGTGATTTGTCAACTCCACATTATTGCACAGATGTTTTCCCCTGTGTAATGAGCACAATAATGATCTAATACATTTTACAGAACTCCTCTAACAAACAGACAAGCTATTAATAGACTATTAAATGCTTGATGGCTTTTTGCAGAGTACAGCATACCCCAAATAAATACAAAGTCGCAAATTAATAGTCTAACTGGAAAAAGCTGAACGCTTTTGGCGTTTGGAGTAAGTGAAATATTTAGCTATTATTTACTTGCAATATACTTAGTTATCTTCAGTAGCTGCTTGTGGTGAAGCCAGAACCTTACCTCAGCTCAGTGAATTCAAGCATGGTACCGTGATCGGTTGCCAACTGTGCAATAAGTCCATTCGTGAAATTTCCTCTCTACTAAATATTCCATAGTCAACTGTTAGTGGTGTTACAACAAAGTGGAAGCAGTTAGGAACAACAGGAACTCGGCCACAAAGTGGTTACTAGGAGAAAAGTACTCACCTGACTGCATTGTGCCAAGTGTAAAGTTTGATGGAGGGGGGATTATGTTGTGGGGTTGTTTTTCAGGGGTTGGGCTTGGCTCCTTAGTTCCTGTGAAAGGAACTCTTCAGTGTACCAAGGCATTTTTGATAATTTCATGCTCCCAGCTTTGAGGGAACAGTTTGGGGGTGGGCCCTTCCTGTTAAAACATGACTGCGCACCAGTGCACAAAGCATAGTCCATAAAGACATGGATGAGCGAGTTTGGTATGGAGGAACTTGACTGGCCTGCACAGAATCCTGACCTCAACCTGATAGAACACCTCTGGGATGAATTAGAGTGGAGACAGCGAGCCAGGCCTTCTTGTCCAACATCAGTGCCAGACCTCACAAATGGTCAAAAATTCCCATAAACACACTCCTAAACCTTGTTGAAAACCTTCCAAGAAGAGTTGAAGCCAACTACATATTAAACCCTACAGATTAAGAATGGGATGTCATTAAAGTTCAGAATCAGCTTTATTCGCCAAGTGTGTGCAGGCACTAGGAATTTGTTGTGGTTTTTAAGGTGCTCTTGGTACATATATACATATCTGGAATGAGAACAGTAAATATTAAAATAGTTAGACCTGATAAATAAAATGTGTATGAACCTGGAACAAAGGATTTATGTGCAGATTTGTATATCATACACTCTATATACAGCTGTATAAATAAAGATGCTTATGTATTTACATGGTACTTGAGAAAGAGGCAGTAATTAGAGATGGAGGATGAATTACAGAACACATGTAATAATTCCTGTGTTAGCTGTTCAAGCTGGAGATGGCATGGGGAAAAACTGTTTTTTGTGCCTAGATGTCCTAGTGCCCAGAGATCTGTAATGTCTTCCTGAAGGGAGAATTGCAAACAGGTTGTGGCCGGGGTGAGAGGGGTCTGTGATGATGTTACCCACCCGTTTTTTCACTCAGTTGTACAAGTCCTGAAGGTTGGGCAGGTATACACCAATGGTCCGTTCTGCTGTCCTAACAGTCCGTTGCAGTCTTCTTACATTTGATTTGCTGGCTGACCCAAACCAGACAGTTATAGAAGAGCACCTGTGGCAGGTTGAACTTTTTCAGTTGACGAAGAAAGTACAACCTCTGCTGGGCCTTGACAGAGGGTTGTTTAGAGGTGCAGACATTTGTGCAGAGAGAGAAAAGCAGTGGGGAGAGAATGCAGCCCTGAGGTGCTCCGGTGCTTCAGTGCTGATGGTACATATCAGGCATATAAAGGCAGACGTCCCAAAACTTTTGGTAATATTGATTGTATATGTATATTTATATGCAACTGATTTCCACCTAGAACAAAGATGTAAATAAACAAACAAACAAATAAATAAATAACAAAAAATGAAGTAAGGGTCACAAAGTGGTCCCTGTGTACTTAATGCATGTATGATGCTTATGTGATTGTACTGTATACTGAATACTGTAACTGATCTTAAAAAAGAAAATATAACGTGGCAATAAGGACATAAATGTAAATAATTTTCGTATTTTTTGTATTGTTTATCTAAAATTGCGTATTATTAGTTTGGCGACCTGATGGATTTCAAAGTCCATAGCAGTGACGTAACGCCTTCCCAGAATTCTAATCTCTGCACATGCGCACATCAGACACCTCGCTGGTCCTTTTCTCGCTCCGTGTGGACCGATTAGCACCGTGCGATGTAAGGCCCGTCTCCCTCGTTATACATTTATTATGTTTTTATTCTTATTCTCGGGTTTAAATAGCGCTTGTATGCGTATATAAAGCTCGGAATGTGGGCTATACAAGTTTCCAGGGTCATGTGCGGTATTTTGGGTGTATTTATTGTACATTTTGTGACCGCGTGCCTCATGCGTGTAAGGACTGAGCGGAACAGTGGGTTAAAGAAGCTAAAGCTAAAGCTAGCACAGAGCTCGGCATGTCTACCGCGAGTCATTACACGACACCGCCTTTATTTTCTGCCGGGTTTCTTTATATAAGCTGTTTATTTGAATCTAACATTTGAATGATTTAAAAGTGTTAATATGTAGTGGACTCGGGGTGTGGTGAGGAGCTGCCGATAGCTAGCTCACATTAGCTAACTTTCTGTAAAAAATGGAGCAGGAAGTGAAGAGGAGAAAAACACCTGGAGAGCCTGTTATGTTAGTTTTCTTCTCTTTGCGCTTTCTCTTATGATGTCTGTGGTTAATTTTAGACTAATTTCCTGCTTCAGAGGTGAACTTGTTTACGACAGAAGGCTACAAGATGCGCTGAATAATTCATGACGTAGAATAAACTAACGCATGTGTAACATCTGTATACTTATACACACTTAATCATGTTTCGTTGTTTTTCTTTACCTCAGCAATCAACATGCAGCTCTTCGTTCGTGCACAGAACCTGCACACCCTTGAGGTGACAGGACATGAGACTGTCCAGGATGTCAAGGTGAGACACTGAGCAAGTTTTGTTGTATGAAAAATATAAGGGTGAGTGTTATTTAAGGAATCACAGATGGGGTGATGCAGTCAGACATACCGGGCGATGGTAGCTCAAGTGGTTAAGGCTCTGGGTCATTGACCGGAAGATCGGGGTACAAGGCTCAGCGCTGCCACTGTTGGGCACTCTTGAGCAAAGCCCCTGATCCACTTTGCTCCAGGGGTGCTGCATCATGGCTGACCCTGTGCTCTGACCCATTTACATTTCTGGCATTTGGCAGACGCTTTTATCCAGAGCGACTTACATTTTATCAAATTTTTATACCACTGAGCAATTGAGGGTTAAGGGCCTTGCTTAGGGGCCCAACAGTGGCAGCTTTTTGGACCTGGGATTTGAACTCGCAACCTCCCTTCAGTAGTCTAACGTCTTACCCTCCATGGATGGGATATGCGAAGAAAGACTTTCACTGTACAGTACTGTATATATGACCAATAAAGACAACTTAATGAAGTGGATCTATTGTTTATTGAAGTCCTGCATCCAGACAGTATTGAAATTGGCACAGGAGCAGTGTGTTTTTAGTGGTTTGTGTTTTCTGTGCATGGTGTGGACATTTGATCCAATTAGTCAGAGAGGCAGCGGAGTAGAGAAGGGATACTGACTGAAGTTCCAGAAACAATTTGAAAATACAATGAAACAATCGCAAAAAGTATACACAAACATCTATTTTTCATTTCCTGACTTAGGAAACGTTTAATTTCTGAGGGATTTTTGTGTATGGACAGGACTGAAAGTTTTGAGACTGCAACTGAGGAAAATGGGTAAATTGTTCTGTAACTTTCTTAGAGGAGCATTGAGGAAAGAAATGGACCTGGTTGATTTGGATGAATGTCACAGCCTGTAAAATAGGAAGTTACCTCAGGCCTCTGAGTAAAGTGAATTGTAAGAATAAGGTGGTTAAAATGGCCTACAAAAAAATTAAAATCACCTTTTAAACATTCACAGTTGAGAATACAGATAAAGCTGTGGTTACAATTTATGTTCTGTTAATGTATTGTCATCCAGCATCACATGTTCATGATGTTAAATATGTCATGTCTAATAAACGAGCTGTATATTCTGGCCTTTTAACCAGCATTGAGAGATGTTGAACAATGTGGATTGTCCCCAAGCATGCTGATGTGGACATTACAGACTAAATGTGGTGTTATGTTTCCCAGGCCCATGTCCAGACTCTGGAGGGTCTGTGTGTAGAGGACCAGGTACTTCTCCTGTCTGGCACTCCTCTGGAAGATGCCGCTACCCTTGTGAGCTGTGGAATTTCCGAGCACTGCACCCTGGAGGTTGTTGGCAGGCTTCTGGGAGGTAAGTACATGAATTCTAGACACTGATGTGTAGAACTGTTACTGCAGTATCATTTGCTAATTATGAATGACTGCAGATCGCTGGAGCCACATCTTTGTCATTTAAAACAGTTTAAAGCAGGTGGAATCTGATGTGGCTCCTGCTTAGTTTAAAAATAAAACATGGCAGCCATTTACAGAAGTGATTGGTGATCATTGTAATGAAGCAGTAGCAAATGTTTACTTTTTAATAGTGTTCAAGAAGAACAAGTTTTTGCTTAAACAGGCTATGTCTTTATTTTCCCTTTCTAGGTAAGGTCCACGGTTCTCTGGCTCGTGCTGGAAAAGTACGAGGACAGACACCCAAGGTGAGCACAATAGCCCTCAATAAAATGGGTGTGTTGTGATGTTTGGAACTGGTCCATGTCTCTTCTAATCAAAATAAGAACTCCTTATCTGTTCTGAAAAGCAGTGTGTCATGCATTTTCTGGTTTCAAAAAGTTTATTTTTTAAGGATTATAGTGAGCATTCTTCCTGAAATACTAAAGAGGTTAATAATTCAGTAGTTTCAGATTTTTTTTCTACAAATTATATGCAGATATTAGTCAAGTTAAATAATGCCATATAAGGGGTAACCAGTTTACTAGAAGTAGGCATGACAGTGAAAAGGCAGCAGCAGATGTTGCATCATCTCTCTGTATTGCTCATTTTAGGTGGACAAGCAGGAGAAGAAGAAAAAGAAGACAGGCCGTGCCAAGCGTCGCATCCAGTACAACCGTCGCTTCGTGAATGTGGTGCCTACCTTTGGAAAGAAGAAGGGTCCTAATGCCAACTCTTAAATAGTTTTCTGTAACATGTGTTCATAATAAAGTTGCAGGTTAAACACAGTTAAAGTATTCTCTTATTATTCATATTTGGCATAAAGATGAATGACTCGCAGTAAACTGAATCAGTTTCAAAAGGAATACTGTTAGTATAAAGGCAACTCTACTGATGAAGGAAGTAAACGAACACAGGCAGCTTTACAACTTTTTTTTTTATTAACTTCTCAAAGAAAAACATGCAAAGTAATGTGAATTTATATCAACAATCAGTAATGTCCTGCTCTGCCTGAAGAATAGAGGAATTATGCAGTGTATGAGTCTGAAGAATACTGTGTTGAAGACTTGAGTTCTGCTGTAAGGGATAATCCTCCTCTGCCGATGTGAACATGTTGGCAGTCCTAATCAATGGACACCAGTTCAACCTCGAAAAAAAGTTTAGCATTTGGTGGGATTCTGGTTAGTAAATTAAGGAAAATAGTAAAATAATTCTGTGAACTTGTTCAGCTGGACACTACAATTAAACATAATCTAAATGAAATAATGAAACATAACCTAAGAACAGATTTCAATGTACAAATGTAACTGGAGACTTCAGAAACAGGGTCTTGTCCTTGATTATGAAGCACAATAAATGTAGTTAATAAATAAATAGAAAAAAAATATGTTGATGGACTAGTTGGCTGCTTAAGGATGCAACCTAAAATCAGCCTATCAAATATTTAACATAGGTCTAAACTTATAAAAAAAAAAAGTATGACCTTGACTATAAGAAACGACAAAATGTTAATTAAAAAAATAAAAATTTTGCTTTTTATCTAGTTCTACACTGAATAAGCTATTTCATATATGTTTACATAAATTCCACAAGACACAATAATAACTGAATTTACACAAATCAATCAGTTTAGCCGCTCCATTTTTAATGCTGTGTGTTGTTACCTGGATGATCAGCGATTGTCCTGTTTTGTGATAGCCCCTTGTTTGTCCTGAGCAGTTCTTCACTAAAATCCTCCATCCCCTGTACATTATTTGCTTTTCCAGTATCTTCTGCATATTTAACCCCTTTCCAACAGCAGCTACATGGTTTTGTGACCCCCCCCCCCCCACACACACACTGACAACAACTGAGAGACTCATACACGGCTATTACAAAAGGTGCAAACGTTCTGTGATGCCAATAAAGCCAACACACCACATTAAGAGCCACTGTAAATGTACACAATTGAACAGGATGGTTGGTGTCATAAGAAATAGCCTATTTTCATTTATTACTGCCCTGCAGAAGCTACATAAGATATTCACATGTCTCCCAGAAGAGAAAGTTTGCTTCTGTAAAGCCTACAGTAATACTGGAGTCTCAGATAATGAACTTCACCTGAGCTACCAGAAATATTGGTACAGTCATTAAAATGGTGAATGGCAAGTTGTAGGCTGGTGTTCAAAACAAGATGACAGTGCTATGAAAGGATACTTAGAATCAGGAACACCCTTTTTACCGTAGGCCCATTCTGGCTCAATTTCCAAGCGTGCAGTCTCACCTTTGCTCATGGTCAGCAGCCCTTCATCCCACTGCAAATGCACGAGTGAATGAGTATAAATAATAGTAAAAGATAAATAAAGAGCCATTTATATGATGAACAGTGAACACTCACCCCTCTGATAACTTTTCCCATGCCGACTTTAAAGGAAAGTGGTTTGGCCTGCTTCTTTTTGCGTGCCGCTGCAATACACAATCAGGGTTAATTACTGTTTAATCATCAGTCAGGGCTTGGTTCTTCATAGGTGGATTACTTACATTAAATATCAAATGTTTATAATCAATACATAATCTTAAATTGTGCAAAATATTTATTTTATTATTCAGTTTATTATTCAACTCTGAAGTTCCTCCATACCAAACTCGTTCATCCATGTCTTTATGGACCTAGCTTTGTGCACTGGTGTGCAGTCATGTTGGAACAGGATGGGGTCATCCCCAAACTGTTCCCACAAAGTTGAAAGCATGTAATTGTCCAAAACATCTTGGTATGCTGAAGCATTAAGAGTTCCTGTCACTGGAACTAAGGGGCCCAAGCCCAACCCCTGAACAACACCACCTGAATTCAATCATTTGGAGGGGTGTCCCAAAACTTCTCAATATAGCGTATCTGGATAATACTAGAAATGCTTTTGTTTCCAGGGGGCATAGTAGGGTTCATACTTTAAAAAAAAAAAAAATCCTGGATTGCATTTAAAACTGAACACAGTTCACAATATTTTGAGGACTGAACAGATATGGTCATTATGTTACACCCCATTTCTATCTACACAGTGAGATGCTGTCATATACACACACTATACGACCATGCCTATTTGTGAATCTTCTGCAAAACATTTTGTTACAAAATTGGAAGCACACAGTTGTATAGGATTTCTCTGTATGCTGTAGATTTAAGATTTTCCTTTACTGAAGCTAAGGAATCCAAACATGTTCTAGCCTGACAATGCCTCTGTGCACAAAGCGAGGTTTATAACACATAGCTTGCTAAGATTGAAGTGGAAGACCGTGAATGTCTCACACAGAGCCTTGACCTCAACCCCCACAGAACACATTCTTTTATACTAATAACATATTCATGGATTTCACTATTTAACCAAACATCTGTGAATGTTTTTAACCACTTAAGTGCTACCTAAACACAAGAAATATTGCTGTTAGGATGGCTGTCCAACCTGAAGGGATGTTGGTATCAAAAACAGTGCCATCTTCAAGTGTGCCAGTATACCAACATGACACTGTGTCACCCTTTTTGGGAAAGTTGGTTTTGTCTCCTTTCTTTAACACTGCCTTGGTGAACTTTGGAGGGCCCTGTGCAAAGAAACACAAACGTCTGAGGAAAGAAAGAACTTTATCTAATGCTAAACTACATTTGACTCAGAGTCAAGTGCAACTGCATATAACAAATCTTTTCTCTACCTCATCTACAACTTCTGTCTTTGTTTCTTTGGACTTCTCTTCAATCTTCACCGCTTTCACCTCCTCAGTCACCTGCTCCACTTCCGTGCCTTTAAACCTCTGAAAAACATCAGCACAAGACCTCAGCTTTTAAATCCACTGACAATCTTTTGCAAATCTATACACCAAACTGAGTGAATATTTTCTAATTCATTTGGATAAAATGAAATGCCTACTGAAATATTTTCTCAGAGATGATCGATGAAATGAAATAGTATTTACCTTGCTCTCAAACAGCTGTTTGTAGGCATCAACAAGCTGCTCCTTTTTTGCAGTCTTTGCAACATTCTTGATATTTCCCATGAGCTTGTGTTCAACAAGAAACTGGAAGCACAAAGTCACACTGAGCAATCTTTTTGCCTTTCCTCACACTCGTAATTATACTGGACACATGGGGAAAAAAGTGTAGCTGTGCGTTTGGAGATGTTCTTTCATATAGGATATACACTGCAATACATTATAACACTTGAAGTTTTTGATGGTGAATCAGAAAGATTGCAAAGACTAAAATATGTTCCACAAGGCTCTCTATACTTCCATAAGGCTCTCTATTATATAAAACTTAGAAATCATTATTCTATACACTTCTCAGCAGACATATGTAGGGACTAGGGAGTCCTTATGTGATGCACTCTATGTGAAGTGGAGCCATCTGACGTTAGCCTTAGTGTATGATGTGCGGAATAAAACAGCACTTAATACAAAGCCTCGCAAGACAAATGTGAACTGTGAATACCGAATTTGATGCATTGTCCTGGAGAAATTTGATTAGGTCTTTTTTTGGTATTTCTTCACTGTTCAGTTGCTCATCGCTCCACTCTCGTGCTGGTTCAGCAGCCATTTTGCTTTCGAACTTGGCGAACTCCGACCTCTTACAGCACAGCCAATCAGATTGCTTTGCTTTCTGTTCGTCTAAGGTCTATTGAAGACTTGTACTCAGCGTTGTGAACATGGTGCCTTTATCGCAACATTTGGGACTCGTTACACCCATTTAGAAAATGTAGTGAAGTCATTCTTGATACTAAAGCTCCGAAGCAGGGTTTGTTTTATTTATTTTTTAAACACCTTACTTCCAAACTTTGTATCATACACGGATCAAGCATAACATTATGACCACCTTCCTAATATTATGTTGGTCCCCCTTTTGCTGCCAAAACAGCCCTGACCCATCATGCACTGTGTACCTTTCTATCAGATCCAGTATTAACTTCTTCAGCAATTTGAGGAACAGTAGCTCGTCTGTTGGATCGGATCACACGGACCAGCCTTCACTCCCCATGTGCATCAATGAGCCTTGGCCGCCCATGACCCTGTCGCCGGTTCACCACTGTTCATTTCTTGTTGCACTTTTGAGAGATACTGACCACTGCAGACCGGGAACACCCCACACGAGCTGCAGTTTTGGAGATGGTCTGATCCAGTCGTCTAGCCATCACAATTTCATCACTTGCTGCCTAATATATCGCACCCACTAACAGGTGCCATGATGAGGAGATAATCAGTGTTATTCACTTCACCTGTCACTGTTCATAATGTAGACTTAGAGGACGACAACAACCACCTAATTAATAAACACAATAACATTCTACATGAGCTGTATCTGCATCACACAACTCCAACTGAGTGTATATGACTGTAGAAAGGACATTGTTCATAATCACATTCTCTGGTGTTGATAATAATTTATAATCACACTCTCCGGTGTCACCCAAATGAAGATGGGTTCCCTTTTGAGACAGTGACCTCTCCAGGGACAGGGACAGGTTCTCTCAAGGTTTCTTCCTCATACCATCTAAGGGAGTTTTTTCTTGCCACAGTCGCCTCAGGCTTGCTCACTAGGGATGATTTTGTTTAACATTAATCTAGGACTTTTGTGCTATGTTTTTGTGCTATGTTTACTATGAATTGAATTATGCCTGATAGGTGTATATACCAATAACACAGTGCATACAGCACTGTCACAGAGGTAGCAGGAAATACCAGTAAGATGAAGTGAACAGCAGGGGGCAGTATTGAATAATAGTGTGGCATAAACAAAACAACTCTGACAAGTCTGTTCACATTTATTAATTACATTTAAATCAACAAAGCAAACAATACTGATGGAAATACATTCGTAAATCTGAAGTCTGTGTGTGTGTGTGTGTGAGCAGAGGTAGAAGAGAAATTAAAGATTAAAGCACACGTGATCCAAGCCAGGAGTTACACTTTCACTAAAAATGTATACTATTTGCATTTTATACGTCTAATACCACCTCTTAACAACTGGAAATAATAATAATAATAATAATAATAATAATAATAATAATAATAACCACTGTATTACTAACTATTAACAAAGCAATTGTAGTTCAGTGTCAGTTTTAGGCTTTGATATATTAATGATTATTTACAGACTTATACAAACATTATCATATTTTATAAGCCAAACAAAAAAAGTACAGTAGAATGATCTAGAGAATTACAGTATAGTATGTTTCTCACAAGTTACATAAAGTTGCAAGGCCTTTGGGGAGTGTATCGGAAGTCTCCGTAAATAGGAGAACAATGTCTTTTTGTTTATAGTTTATATGTAGAAGGTTGTAATGGACAAGCAATTACATGCATAACACCAGTTAACCCGTCCTTATCATAAGTTGGAGAGATGACTTTATGTTTACATTTAGTTAGATTTAGCTAAAAAAGTGTTAATGTATGGAGTCTTTTGGGACATTGTATATTCATAGTTATAATCATATTTATCCGTAATATTCTCAAGCTGGGCCCTGCCATGGACTGGCAACCTGTCCAGGGTGTACCCCCTGCCTTTCGCCCAGTGTGTGAGATCCCCGTGACCCTAATTAGGAATGAAAGTGGGTATAGACAATGGATGGATGGATGGATTCTCAAGCTGTACTGAGTATGAAAGTGTGAAGCATTGTTTTGTAATACCTGCTCAGTGCATAAGGCTCTGGTTTGCTGAGCACAAGATCAGGTTTTCAAACTTCAGCAAGCTGCCATTTTTTCAACAGTTTCTTAACACAATCTGCTCTAGGGCTGCTGAATCATCGCTGACCCTGTTTGGATGACCAGCTTACTTTTTTTTTTTTAAGAAAACAATTTTACTGTACTGTTACTTATATGTGATGAATAAAGCAACATTTTATATAATAGGAAACTGCAACTGTGCAATTCGAATAAGATAATTATTCAATGGCAAGTAGGTGTTGGTCCTCTTAAAACATGACTAGCTAACGTCAGCTTACAGTAGCTAGGCTACATATTATTGTTCAGTACCCTCCAAATGTCTATTACCTTCAACCCTTACAAAAGAAGCACAGTTTTGTGCATATGCGTCTGTAGATTGACACTAATATATAAAAGCCATGTCATAACCCTACACACCCAGTTTGATTTATGTATGGCAGTCAAAAAAGCATATACATGTTTTTCAAAGTCAGTGGCACAGTAATTGTAGCTCC
Organism: Hemibagrus wyckioides; assembly: GCF_019097595.1. Taxonomy (NCBI): domain Eukaryota; kingdom Metazoa; phylum Chordata; class Actinopteri; order Siluriformes; family Bagridae; genus Hemibagrus; species Hemibagrus wyckioides. The sequence continues at coordinate 12,176,641 of NC_080734.1, read as the reverse complement.
GTACTACAGGCTAGATCCCTTCAATGCTGCTTCTTTTTCATTCACTTTGTATTCCCTCTTCAGCTTCTCAATCCACCGACGCATAAATAGCCACGTGACCCCCTAGCCAAGGAGTAAAACGATGACCCCAAATATGGCTGGCACCCACAGAGGTACACCGTTGGGGCAGGGAGCTAGGAGTTGGGGCTGGGAGTTGCTTGTAGATGTTGGTTCTGGAGTTGTGAAGTAATCAGGGTGGCTGTTCATCTTGGTATAGATGAATGGTCTGACAGTCTGACACAGAGAAAACGCACAAAAGACATAATCAGTCAATAAGACAGTCTTATTGTAAATAAAGATCAAAGCACTTCTTCCCTCGACCATAAAATAAAATACACACCATCATCATCATTAGGAGATCTTGATATATATATGTTTTATTAATTTTAAATATAGCAAGAAAATTTAGCATCAGCAACAAAAATTAATTTTAAACTTAAAGGAGTGTTCCCTTAGCTATAGAGTTTTAGCAGGATTTTGTATTGTTAATTTCTTTATGTCCATCACTGACCTGTCACACGAGTTTATTATTGATCACACTCACCTCTGATGGACAACTAAGTTTTGTGCGGTCGTATGTAAAGTTGTTGAAGGTCTGTTTATTTCCCACTGGCTCCAACTAGACAAACAGGAGAATAGTGTGCTATGTTAATGAGAATAATAACTAATCTTTATTATATGCTTTATGAATGTTTTTGGAAAGTGGGAGGAAAGTGGAGAACCAGTGAAAATTTATGCAAACATGGGGTGAACAATACTACAAGCTCAGGATTGACCCAGGGACCATGGAGCTGAGAGGCTACCTGCTGCACCTCATGCTGCTGTTAACCCAATTTCCCATTAGACTGTGGTAAGATATTTGTCCATTTGAATTTCATACTTGCTGTATATATTTTATAATTTTGTGATTTAAAAAAGAATGTAATCAGTGAGTTGTAACTGAAATTACTGGTTTGCGGTTAGCTTTGCTTAAACTATCAAATATAGGAGTGCATTAAAGGGAAAGGAAGCACAAGAATCACAATAAGATCAACTTTCAACAACAGCAACTACAATAACAATAAAAATAATTTTCTAACTACCTAGTAAAGGAACAATGATCCACAGGTTGTCACATACAGATGTAAAAGGTACAATGGGCACTTAAACATCTGTTAGATAGAAACCAGTTCAGTTCTGTGTCTTACCATGTTATTCCAAAGAGAAATGGCCATCTCAGCTTGTGCCCGCTCACTGAAATGGAAGCAGTCTAATGTAAAGTAGCTGAGATCAGGATTTCCATCCTGGAATATGTAAAGAAAAGTAAAAAAAAAAAAGGAATGGTTAGCATTTTCTAATCTTTCAGAGTGTAGCTAGAGTTCAAGACTTGAAAACACACTCACTTTATCTAAAGGAATGGTTGTGTTTTGAAGATAAGGCTGAAGGACAACAGTGAAATCTTTACGGCCATCGTAACGTTCCCCAGATATTAGCTGGTCCAGCTGAGTCTAACAGGCAGGGTAGAGGGAGAGAGAAATGAAGACAAAGATCAAATATAATACACAGTTAGAAGACTTTGTCTTGGGGTTTTGTGTCCCACACAAACATGAAACCCATCAATCCTTGTCTGTTGTGAGAATTGTAAATTGCTCTTATGTTACACTTGTGTTTTTTCACCTTCAGTTGTATGTACAGAGGCACAGCATTTTCCTGAGGACTCGAAATTTCATCTAAATATAAACTTGTGAAAAGAGCTGCTTTACAGTGATATCCACTTGTTTAATGTGGTGCTGCCAATTTAAGTGTAGTGCATGAAGATGTCCTGGCATATAAATGTGCATGAGTTGGAGCAAAGCAGTGAGTTCTAATAGTTCTAATAATTTTTTACTAAGAGTTTTAATAGTTTTAATAGAGTTTTAATACTTTTTAATGTGCCAGAAGTTACATGGTCCAAATTGACCTCTTAAAAATTGATAAAGAACACATTTCATTCAAGTTACCTGATATTCTTGATTAATGAGCTTTAGCTCTATCAGCTCTGATGAGTTGTCAGCTGGAGTCATGAGGCATGGACAAACATCTCTGAAAGCCACAAACACATAAATATGAAGTGAGCAGAATTGCAAGAAACTGCACATGGCCTGACTACAAACACGCTCCGGATGATAAACATCAGTAGATCTAAGCCACTCTACAAGATCAGCTATCATGTCTAGTTTTAAGTAGATTAGATTAACTGTACATCTACTGTTGGCTACGTCTACTGAGCTCAAATAATTCTATATACATGTGTTGTACCAAGTGTGTGTATCACTCTAGTTGGATTAGACCTATTGTAAATATTTGAGATCAGACTTGCTACTGAGCAGGTAGATCTGCAAGATATGCTGCATGTACAACTGTAACTCTACTGGATCAGTTATAGTTCAAGATATAAAAGATCATATTAGACAAAGGGGACTCATTACAAACACATTCATAAACCAAGATCACACCCACTTCTGACTTCCCTCCATTTTCTCCACTGCCAATTCCTATCTACTAGACAGAAGTGTGTCCTGAGAGATTAGTGGGTCAGGGCACAAGCATGATTTCTTCTAGCAACATAAAGCCAGCTATCACTTTAATTTTAAAATTGTTGATTATTCTATATCACAGGGCAGTGTAACACAGCTAGAGGAAAGCATGAACTGCCCTCTTCTGCATACATGGGCTCACAAATGCTCATGAGAGGTTAGTGTTGCTCTGGTTAAATGGGGAGAGAATAATGCCATCCATTCCATCTGGAGAGTATATGGGTATTTTTGTGATCTAGGACTCCTGATAGTGGATGTCTGTGGAGTGATCAGAATTCAAACTTGAGATCTCCCAAGCAAAGGCAGGGCAAACACCCTTTTTCAGATCAGACTCACTACTAACACATACATGCAACTGCAGGTACATTATCAGATGTAATATGTCTAAATAAGCCCTATACCACCAACTGTTCAGACCAAAGTTGTCAAAATTTTCAAAAATTTTTTGAACAGATTTTACAAACCTATTTTAGGCCCAGACTGACCTAAAACATCTCCTTTTAAAGCCCTGTAGGGTCCTGTCTTATTTAGCTGAGCTCTTCTAAATTTAGTGAGGGATTGTCACCTATAGACCCCAGGGCCAACAGTATCCTTTTTATATGAACTAACCACAAAATCCTTCAATCCTTCAATCCACCAAAAAGCTATGTTTTGTCTCATTGCCTTAGCGCATCCCTAGATCTCATAGTAGCAATATAACTCACCATGTTCAATAGACAAATTAAATAGACAATAGACAATTTTATCTTTCAACTACAATTCTTGTACTCTCATGTCCTGTACTGTGTTAGTAAAAAATTAAAGACAGAGGATTTCAACTCAGACAGCACAGAAGAGTTAGATCTTTATACAGAAATGATTTGGTGGGGGTTCAGAAACCTGGGGAAAAAGCTGCAGCCTAATGAACTCTTCTTGACCATCCTCAAGGCCTCGATTTCTGGAACTGTGAGAACATTCACTAGAACACGAGGCACCTGCATTGGAGGAAACAAAGGGCAATTAACTGAAGATAATCATAAGGTCAGTGATAAAGATAATAACCCCTAATCATATAGTAACTGAGGTGTAAACACAATAACACCTCTTCAAACATTTTAAAGGCTACACCAGGGCTAGACAGTGTAAATCTCGTTCGCAGAGTTCAAACAGCATCCTCAATGCATTTTTCACGTCTCATAAAATTTCCATGATTCATGTGTAAACCTAGACCTGGACTCACTGACTAGTTGCGCCAAACTTTGATTGCAGGAAATATCTACAGTTTTTCTCTATTAAGGAAGAGTAAAGTACAATAGAGTACTTTATATACAACTGTAATATATGTAAGTCTAGTTGTATGTTCACTTCCAGTCAATGTTTTTTGAATAACTACAATTTCTTATGTTTTATTATAGATTAATCACAGACATTGCTAAAAAACCTATGAAAAGCAGATTAATGATTAAAGAAGGAAACCTGAATCTAACTTACTAAATTGATCAGTATCAGATCTTTGGGACATATAATAAATTGTTTATTACATGCAGGGGCATTTGGTGGGATAATGCATTAAGTCTACAGATTAAAGACTTGAAGACAATTTGATATTACCAACTCCCTAAAATCTACAGATTTTGTATGTCACTTATAAAAATGTACAAATAGCTAAAATTTAATGATTAAAGAAACAAGTCCACTGAGTTAAGCAAGTGTACTATGATTAACTAGTTAACTTGTTGACTTAATGGGGACAGTCCTTGTTACCACGGTCCTAGAGTATCATGTTCTGACCTCTTTATACAGCAGATCCAGAGACTTCATGAGGTGAAGGCTGTAGTTCTGAGGTGAGAAGTTGTTCTGCGTAAATGAGATAACACATGAACAAAGTTTTAGTTTGAAAAAACCCCATCAGTTATCTATTTCAGGAACAATCTCTAGGCTTCAGACAAGACAAAAAAGAAACATACCTGGTCCATACAATACTTGCATAAATCATTGACTCCAATAAGCACAGTAATCAGCTTCCAGTCCATGTCAAAATCTACATTCTGCAGAAGAAGGAAGATTAGATTTTATTAGAAACTTCTGTAAAAAAGGGAAACTGACAGGGCTAATAATAATGCTTGAGAGCTGGTGTACACAGAACAGGATGGCACACTTTCTAAAAAGTTGCATGGGGTTTTTATTTAAGCGACCCAAACAAACCCGTATTAAACTATATTCTATCAGCCACTGCAAGTAAAATTTAAGAACACAGTACTGAGTGTAGAGTGTAGTTTTAGCACATAAGCCATTAAAGTGATTTGTTGAATCTAAGTAAACAAACAAAAACAATAAAATAACTCCAGCAGTTAATTAATCATGGGCGATTTTACACTCTGTACTCATAGTATTGCATTGTAAAATTTTATTTGGACTGAAATTGTTAAACCAAATGCCAAAATTGTGAAAAAGTGGAAATGATCCTCACCTCACTGGATTTTAAGGCTTGAATAAGTCTGTTGACCTGATCTACAAGATCACTAGAAGAGAGAAAAGGAAAGCAGCATGGTTAATAGTAATATATAGAAATTAATATTTGGGAAAACTGAATTTACGGTTACAGACTTAAAAGAAGCAGTGTGTAATAATTAGAGCCCTCTGTTGCCGGCAAGGTAAATATCAATTTAAGAGACACATTAAATATGAAAGTATGCATATGCCAACATATCCTCTGTTTCTACTGAGTGTATTTCTGTGTCATAATAATATACATTGAGGCCTGAAACATTCCTGATCTACTGTAGATGTTAGATATCCACAAGCTAAATCTCTAGCATTCTGGTTGAACTATATAAGATTGTCTTATGTGGTCCTTGCAGTAAATCTGTGTCTTTATTTAATTTTACCCTCTATATTTTGATATCTAAAATCATTTAATACATAAAGCATGACCCTATATACTTTTACAGTCCTGGGTTTCTATTCTGACAAAGCTGATTTAATCTTTAGTAAAATAATCACATATCTTCCATCAAACATGTAAAAGCAGAAAGAAGCTGAGAATACTTACGAGGCTGTGGCACCAGACACAGCCATGTTGAAGCTGTCCTGTGCTGACACGCCATCCCCGGTAGAGAAACCCCGTAGAGATGGGTTAAATTGTCTCAGGATGTCTGTAAAACACAACACACACACACACACAGCTGGTTCAGTAGAGCAACAGCACAGTTACTTTTGTTTCTTATTAGTGCTGTGTTATATGACAAAAGTGTAATACTGATATTGATGTTCTCCTGATATGTGTATTTTTATTTTTTTTAAATTTAGGAACATGAGCTAAAAGAGATTATAACTAGTTAATGTTCTCAGTAACAGTAATATGTTAACTATTATAGACACCTATATTAAAGCGGAAACTTGTGCAAAAGTCACAACATTTCCAACATACCCCAAATATATACAATTAACCATGTTAGCTGTCTGAAATAACAATAATTTACAACCTCCAGTTTAGAATCATGCAAACTGCATGCCTAGATCATCATAAACTCACCTTAAACCACATGAAATATCTCAAACAGGCATGCTCATTTGCATGAAATGTTGTTACTAAGAGAGTGCTGTAAAAGCCCTTTTAAAGGTCGAATGATTTTCTTCATCAGGGAATGGTTTGAGCTCACTGAGCACAAACATTAGACAAAAGGAGAGGCCCAGAGCTTTAAAGTGGAATATTAGAAGTGACTCAGATAACAATAGAGTTTCAATTTGATCTTTAGCTTTCTTTAATATCAATTTATTCTATTATTTTTTAAAAATGGTTTATGTACAAATTATACAGATTTGTGATGATTCCGTCATAAGGATTTCACACTACTAAAATGGTAGCTATAAACGTCCATAACTTGATACCAATATTAGCCTTCAGTGCAAAACTCACTTGGCAGTGTTGTAGTCGTATCCAATGAGTGGTCACCCCCAATACTTCAAACACACACACACACAAACACACACACACACACACATAATTCATTTGCACAGTTTATCACAATTTACACATTTTATCACACTTAGAGGAAACAATCATATATGGTTTACCTCCATGACACTCCTTTGTATTCTGTATGAAACTGAGTGTAGTTCTTTGATTTTGTGCCAAGTGCAACCTGGAAAACACACACATTTAGATCAATGGCATTTGTCAGACACCCTTACAAAAAACAAATGACATTTATCTCACTGTATTTATATACAACTGAACAGCTGAGGGTTGAGGGCCTTGCTTAAGGACTCAGCAGAGGTAGTTTGGTGGACCTGGGATTTAAACTCACAACCTTTTACACAGTAGACCAGTGTTTTATCCACTGTGCTGCATAACCACATACTTAATTTATAAATATTTAATTCAATGAATTTTGTATGACTGGGCACTCTGGGGATTCTCAGAAATGCCCAGTGGGTGAAAGTCATTTATGGTTAAGAGATAAATTAGTCACATATTAAACAGCACCACTGCAGCTAATAAAAGTCAACGAGGATAACCAGAGATATTCATGCTTTTCTTACATAACACACTACACAGTCTGGAGAGAACAACGAGGGACGTAACTTACAGTAACAGAGTCTCCGAGTGCAGCAATCACCTTGATATCCGCAGGCCGTAGGCAGTGGACTGATTGACATTGTAAGAGTTAAAGCAAGACAGAGTGCTGTTCAGAATGCAACTCAAGTTACAATTCATGTCGCTGTCCAATTTTATGCCTACATCTATATAAACACTTCACCATCATAATGAATTTTACTTCTGCAGAAGGAAATATTTCATAGGCTTAACCATTATTCAAGTAATATAATTAGTAGGTAAATAGTAATGTAGCTAAATAAAATAGCAACATGTTGCACTTGCTATAAAGATCCAGTCATGAAATTACAGCATCTTCTATACATCCTTAAATATTCTCTAATATTAAGTAATTAGTTCTTAGATCTAACTCTGTCTGCATAGTGTGTTATTTGTTTATAGTTTTATTGTTAGTAATATTAATATTGTCACTTTTTTTTTCTGTTTCACTTCTTCTGTGTCTGTTACCTGAGGTGGGGATGCTGACTGATGGCTTGGTGTCTGTGCAGGAGAAATCACTGCCCCAGTTCTGGGTAAGAGAAAGAGAAAATAATAATAATAATAATAATAATAAGAAGAAGAAGAAGAAGAAGAAGAAGAAAAAGAAGAAGAAGAAGAAGAAGAAGAAAAAGAAGAAGAAGAAGAAGAAGAAGAAGAAGAAAAAGAGGATGAAGCATATGACAAGAAGAAAATCAATAATAAAAATAAAATAAAAATACATACTGAAATTGGAGGTGGGGGTGGCAGTGGACCTTTATACGTGTAATTGCTGTTCTCAAAGGTCTGAAGAAAGGGTGAGATCTGGAAGAGGATACAAACAAGACTAGAACAATGATCCTGCTGTGTGTGTGTGTGTGTGTGTGAGCAGACGGTTTTTGCAGTGTTACCTGTGATGGACATTTAGCTTGGAGACCTAGAGAGAAGTCTTGTCTGTGTGTTTTATTCCCCAGCTCCTCCATCTAGTGACAGGAAGAAATTGTTTAAAAAAATGAAGCTGCATAAAAGTTTAGTGCAAGGTATGATTGAATCAGTGAATATCTGCAGACATTAATCATGCAATACTAACATACTTTGAAAAGTTTTATACTTTTTCTGTGTATCTAATGTTTTCAGAAGCAACTAACCATGTTGTTCCACAGAGCACGAGCCATGAGAGTGTGAGCCTTTTGACTGAGATGGAAACAGTCAGGAGAGAAAAACGAACTATCAGGACGTCCATCCTTCAGAGAGAAAGAGAAATAGAGAGAGAGAGAGAGAGAGAGACTAAAACTCACTGAAAAATAAATAAATATATCAAGTTTTATTATTGTGTGTGTGTGTTTCCTACCAGCATTGGCACTACTATATCCCTTAATAATGGCTGCAGCACCACTGTGAAGTTAGAATGTGTGTCATAACGTCCAGACTCCACCAAATCTTTCAGCACACTCTGAAAAAATAAAGCCACACACAAAATCACACACTCACTTTTAGGGACTCAAGTTCCATAAATCCCAGACACGTTAACACAGTTTTACTTGTTTTAATGTAAATGGGTGGGACTAATCTAATGTAACAATAGTCTCACCAATCAAAGAGCTGATTTAGGTTGTCCTGGCCACATATTATCAAATCTACTGTTATATTTTTATACCTAAATAATATCTTAAAATACAGGTGAAAGCTATAAATCTAACCTAGATAGGGAAAGGTGTCTATTGAGTGAAACTTACTAAGTGAAAACAATAGAAAACAATAGTTAACTAGCAAACTAGCAAACCGGAAGCCTATTAGTGTACCGGTCTGACAAAATCTACCTGAAAAATACACACTAAACAGCGTGCCAAAGCTGACAAGTTAAAGCATATACAGAGCAAAAGTTAAATCTTCCTCCTGTAATTAATTAACAATACTAAAGCTATAAAAAGAGGACTATTAAGAATTAATAGTCCATTGCACCTACGTGAAAAGTGTTTTACATCGTTCTTATAATCAGAGATATTTTGGCCATGTGTCGTATGCCATGTATGGTAGCACACTGACTATATACAGAGCTTCAATGAATATATTGCATATTGCTCTGAATTAGTATAAAAGTTGCGAAAAGCTGTGAATATCATCAAAATGGCCTCTTTTATGAAATATTGTAAGCATAGTAAACTCTCAACTTTAATGTTTCACCTGATAAGCTCTGTTTAGATCTTCCAGGTTCTGCAAAGCTTCTGATCCATCTTCTGGTGAAACGACACAGGAACAGAGGATGCTACAAGAAAAGTACAAAAATAATAATAATAATAATAATAATAATAATAATAATAATAATAATAATAGTAAAGTGCTTTATCTAATAAGATCTACACTGTCATACACACACTCACCGTACAAGCCATGTGGGGCAGCCCAAAGTGGCGTCCTGGTGCATGGCTCTCAGTGGGACGATGTGAAGAGGCTCCACCAGATTAACGATAGCACGAGGAACCTTAACATTAAACATACATCAATTACATAACATATACACTGTTCTGATGAGACTATGAAGTACACTGATCAGCTATTGAAACTACCTGCCTAATATTGTGTGCCTAATAACTGACAAGGTGACCGAACTAGTTACTAACTGATTAGAGTTACAGTGAATCTAATGCCATGTACTCATGTAGTGTACATTTCTCCAGATCCTTTCTATGGTAACTTCAATTGTTCCTTTTTACTTAATAATTTTTTCCTTTGACTGACTGTTCATATTTCGCATTTTTATAAAAAACTTGATAATTGATATCTTACCTCAGAGTGGAGGTAGTCCAGTGCATCCTGTATGCGCTTCATAAAGTTTTCCGGAGAATAATACAGCTGGGAAAGAAAGACAGAATGAAATGAATGACTGTTTTGCCTTTTATTGTTACACTTGAAGGTCTTTTTGTCACTTGAAACAGACACAAAAAATGAGCTTATATTGCATATATTGTTAATAATATCACACAAAGTTCCTTTAATAAATGAAAGTTGTTTTATGTATAATACATATAATTTTTTATATAATAATATATAATAATTTTTGACTAGAAATGGCACAACACCACTTTTTTCCTGATACCAATACAGACTGAAAATGATACTGAAAACTTAGGACTCATCCAATATCATTTCAGTATCAATATTAAACTTTAAAATGTTGTTTTCTTAACTGAAGCACTTCACATTTAAACTCTTTCACAGAAAAATGAGTAAATATAACAAAATCAATTTTACCAAAATAAGCTGCTGATCTACACAAATAACTGGGAAAATCCATCATATGCAGATTAAAGAGATTTGTAAGATACACATTGTACGTTTACAAAAGTTACACAATTTTCCCAGCACAGACAACTGAGTCATATATAAATATCACGCATAACAGCCCCCTAAAGGCTTCAGAGGAAATGGCCATACTGGTTTGATGCAGGAGTCACAAAAATCATTGCCGCCGATGAACATGGTGATCACTTTCCAGTCTGAATAGAAACTGATACGCTGTGGAAAACAATCAATACATAGCAATAAGCAGAAATAAATAAATGTCGTTGCTTAGCTAGTGCACTCTGATGACAGCCTCTTATCACCTAGCTGCATTTTTAATACTTTATTTTACGGAGCTGTTAGCTAGCCACCTATATTACCTATATGTTTAGGTAATATACTTGAATGACAATGTAGCACTTGCTAGCTTCGTTCACAACTTATAATATTCTGGCCACTGTTTTTAAGATTTTTATTACCCTATCAAGAAAACATATATAATATATGAACAATAACATATATTATATGTAATACTATAAGTACAATGATATTATTATTATTATTATTATTATTATTATTATTATTATTATTATTATTAATGTTATTAGTAGTAATAGTAGTAGTAGCAACATTAATTCAATATAATATAATATAATATAATATAATATAATATAATAGAATAGAATAGAATAGAATAGAATAGAATAGAATAGAATAGAATAGAATAGAATAGAATAGAAGACGTTTGCTGAGTGCAGCTTATTCCTTACATCATCAGTCTTCATTCTCTTGACCAGCGCCTTAGCTTGCCCCAGGATGTCCCTGACAATTAAATTAAGAATATTAATGTTTATTAATAATATTACACATGAAAAGTCAAATAAGTTGAAGGGATTATTGACTGATTAACAAACTCACGAGCTCTTGGCTCCTGCCACAGCCTGGTTGAGGAAAGCTTGTTTGGTGTTCTGTTTCCCTGTTCCAACTGAAAATCCTGTAAGCTCCGGATTAAATTCACGCATGATGTCTGAGCAAGAAAATTATAATGATAGGAAAATTAAAACTCAAGCACAATACACATAGGTACATTACATACCGTATATAAAATATATGCATTAGAACATAACATCACATAATATGCATTTGAGGTATGACACAAATTTGCATTAGAATGCCTAAATGCTAGTGAAAAGCAGGGTGTTTTCTGATAAACTGTGACTGAAAATCTAACAGACAGACTTGTAGAGATGACTCCTTGTCATAAGTGGTTGGGTTTTGGTGGTCTAAATTGTTTGATGCTGCCTTAATGTGGGGAGGACTTCACCAGATATTACAGAAAATGTTCTGATTTTTAAAATCACTGACCTCACCTTTAACGATACATATAATAAATTAAAAAAACAAACAAACAAACTTGGAAGTGTAGTGACTGTAGACAGGTTGTTGTCTCCTCCAATACTGTTAAACACAAAAGACAGATCAGAAAAAGAAGAATAAGAAAGAAGATCAGAGTGTGACCATGTATTGTATATATTGTATATATATAAAACATTGGTGTACTCACCTCCATGATAATCCTCTGTACTGAGTCAGCACAGCTACCAGGTTTGTAGATGCAACACCATTCCCTGCCTACACAGAGAATTGGGACACATGCAAAAGTGGATTTTAATTAAATGCTGTACATTACAAAATGCCCTATAGGGCGGAATAAGGACAGGAATTTTAAATATGTGAGTACATAATGAGGAATGAGACATAACAAAGTGTTCTGTGGAAAATATTGAGTAACATGTGATGCAACAGATATTTCTTGTGAGGTGGAGGACTGTGAAGTGTTTTATTGCTGTTGTACCACATTAATTTGCCAATTTTTAATTAATTACTGAATGACCTACTGTACTTTTTTCAATTAATACTGCTCTATCATCATCTCTTTCCCTCTTCTTGAAGTGCTAAAAAATTGCAATTTATCATGATACTAAAATCCCTACAGAAAATTATTATATATTTTTCTTTGTTGAATGAAGCATATTTTTAAAAATATTTTATTTTTTAGCATTAAGGTAATGCATTATTAGCGGTGCATTGATAAAAATCATTGATTGATCTTGCAGCTGGCACTATTGTCAGAGATACACATACAGATAAATGCAAATAAATGTAAATAATGAGGCTTAAATATGTAAATAAAAAATTAAAATATGTAAATGTAAATAATTTCAGGCTTAATCACAGAAAATAATAACCTGAAATTAGGTAACACTAATGGATAATGGCTAAAGTGTACTAAGTTAATGGGTGTGCAAACTGTGTGTGTATGTGTGTGTGGTGTGCATGTGTGTGTTTGCTTGTGTGTTTGTCCCACAGACCGTTAGAGAATCACCAACTGCTCCTACAACTCGGATATCAGCAGGCCTCACTGCATGCACTACAGAGAGCAGAAATACATCCAGTCTTGATTTGTATGATGACCAGAAATGAATCCACAATGTGGAGAAAAAGAGCACTTCCTCTTTTTTTGTTTTGAATAAGACACTACTGATTATATCTGACCAGGTCTACATTAGCGGCATCTTGATAAAAAATAATGGAACCAACATATTTCCTTAATAACACATTTGTAACCCTTATGTAAATATTTATAAAGCAATACTGGTGCATTTATAAAAGGCTTGATGATATTGGAGATTTTATGCAGGTTGTGAGATCAGACCCTAGCACCACCAAGCTGCCACTGCTTGGCCCTAAAGCAAGGTCCTTAACCTCACAAGCATTAAATTAAATCAAGTAAATATAAACTTTATTACATATGGATGGAGAATAAGTAAATGCACAGTTAATTTGTATTAAAATGATTATGGAGCCCCATTTACATTTATAACACTGTTATTAAGCTATCTGTGTGCTTTATATTATTTCCCAAAGTATCATGAATTTGCTGTTAATAAAAATAAAAGAATATCATACGATTTTGATAATGATAACTGATAATTCATGTTTTCTCTTGTATTTTCTAAATTTCAAAAACTTTCTCCAGGATTGCTTCATTAAATATTTATGCAGTGCTTATGGATGTGTTATAAAGGCACTATATAGGGCCATGGTATAATTATAAAGGATTGGAGAGATAGAGAAAATTGTGTGCATGTGAGCAGATTAGGATGTGTGTGTATGTGTGTGTATGTGTGTGTGTGTGTGTGTGTGTGTGTGTGTGTGTGTGTGTGTGCGTGTGTGTGTGTACCTGAGGTGGGGATTGTGTTGGAGGGACTCATATCATCACAATGCATCTCAGTGCCTGTTACCTACAATACCACAAACAACATACATCAAGTATACAATAGATCAAATATATAACAAAACACACACACACACACAATCTACTGTAGCATAATTAGCTACTCAGGGGAGATCTGACTCCTTTAATGTCTCCATATGGGTCTTTATTCAGAACATTAGCCTATGAACTAGATAGCAAAGTTAAAAGAAATATATATAAAATCAATTACAATTCAAATACTGGATTAAGAAATATTTTAGTTCTACCAATTAATAATATTCATTCATTTATATTCAAAAGTTGTGTTTGTACATTGCAACTTCTATAGCTCAATTAAAAACAGATAATGCACTGAGACACTAACTAAATCTTGGAGATATTTAAAACACTTAAGGTTAGGTCACTTGGAAAAAAAAAATTTGATAAATTCTGTGGCTCGACTCCTCCTCCACCCTGTGCATAGAACTTGCATGTTCTCACCATGCTGTAGGGGCTTGCTCTGGGCTGGCCTCCAGGTTCCTCATGACTCTGTGTAGGATAAATGGTTCAGAAAATGGATGGATGGATGACTTAGATTACTTAATATAGATTGTGAATTCATTTACAGTATCAGTAGCTGGATCAGCTCCTCTGGAGGCTGGATTCATTTTGGATGGAGAATTCTTCTCTGTTCTGAGAAAAGGTTGATACTGTAGGTGGAAGAAAAGAGTGAGTGCTTGCCGTTGCTAATATGAGATTCAGAACAACATTTATATCAGAGTGTTGCATGATTATAAAGTATTTTGTCAAGTCAAATATCTGTCTTTTATCAAACATTTTCATGTACATCATACCACATTTGGGCATCGAACTGTAGGCACGTCACCGTTCTTCAGCTTTTCTCGCATAGTGTTCGGCTGGAGCTGTAAAGCAGTTCATAAAATCAGTTTCTTTGTATAAATGTTGATGGATTTCATGTAGTATGTGTGTTGTTGTGACATACAAGGTTTTCCCAGAGCTGCAGCAAAAGTGTGTGCACTTGATTGTCATTCAGATTCTCATCTGATGTCCATTTATACTTCACATTGGAAGAAAAGAGAAAAAAAGAGAAAAAGCCTTGTGGTTATTTTTTGGTCAGTGATTGTCACTTTTTTTACAGGTTATTTAGCAAAAATTCATCTTACAGTGTTGGAAATGGGATCTAAAAACAGAGGAACATCCTGAAGCTGCACAGTGAAATCATCTCTGCTGTACCAGTCTTTCTCTCTGAGTGTTTCTTTTAAATATTCCTGCAAAAAACCCCCAGCAAATACAGGTATAAGGAAGTCAAACTGTTAGAGTATAAATGGTACTTAAATGAAATAGTGAATGAAACATATGAAGTTTATTTATAACTACACTATTTACAACTGTACTCATGCAACTGTTGTGGCAGTAGTATTAGGATTCTTACCAAAAGGGCATGTAAATAAATTGCACCTGTCAACCGCAGCTCTTCATCTGAGTCTAATGACAAACAAGAACACATTCTGGCAACACACACACACACACACACACATTAATATTACACAAAATCAAAATCATGTTCTGATGTATGTAATAGAATCATGTAATAGATTATTATTAATATGTAATAGAAAATTAAGAGCTGATAATCACCGGCTGTGTCGGTTATAAGGTTCTGCATCCTGGAGCACAACACTGACTATGGCCTTTTTCAGCTATAATACACATACAGTTCATCATAACACAATCAGAAATAAGAGCTGTAGGGTATTTTCAACAAATCCACACACACACACACACACACACACACACACCTGAGATTGTAGCACTCGTATAGCAGCATCCACTTCCTGTGCCACAATGGTGACCTGAAATAGCCACACACACACACACACACACACACAAATGCAATAATTACAAAAAAGTAATAATTCTACAAACTATAGTAAGATTTATAGATTTTAGTTAGCTCTAACCATAGCACAACAATGACCAGTGTTGAAAGGGAAAAGGTAACAGTAACAGTAGCTCAGTGTCACTGCCTGTTGTTCAATGGCAAAGATCCACCAATAGCTGGGGAATTATGTCTGCAGTGGTTATTAAGTTGATTTTCAGTTATTTAGATAAGTAGTATTAGGTAATGTGTAATAAATGTTTGTGTTTGTGTGTGTGTGTGTCTGTGTGAGAGCAAGAGAGAGAAAGAGAAAGAGAGAGAGAGAGAGAGAGAGAGAGAGAGAGAGAGAGTTTGCTCACTTGCTCACCTGCTCATCACACATACACCGTCTATCAGCTGTCACAAAGATAATCACCAGCTTCCAGTCAGACTCTGCTAAGTAGGGCTAAAACACACACATACAAATTACATATATATATATATATATATATATATATATATATATATATATATATATATATATATATATATATATATATATTGTAAATATAATTCAAAATAAATATGAAACCCCATAACAATTATACAGTAAAAATAAAGAATACAAAATGATTAAACTGAATAAAAGTTAAAAACAGCTCTATAAGCTAAACGCTTATAAGCATAATAGATAAGAAGTTTGCAGTATATAAATGTTGCAAAAATAAACTAAAATAAACTAAAATAGAAATAAAGAATAATATATTAAGAAATTACATGACATTATAATATATTACATTACCTGTTGGGTGTTCAAAAGGGAAACTGCTTGTTTAGCCTGATTCACCAAACCACTGGGAACATCATCAGGTAACACACTGGTAAACTCAGGACTGAACATGGACATCACATCTGAATAAACATCAACAATGAAAGTTAATCACACACACACACACACACACACAATCAGGGTCTGGCTTGTACATAGTGGGCCCACTGCATTAGAAGTGAATGTAAGACCAACCTACCCTGAAGGCTGCTTATGACTGAAGGCATTACACTGCTACAGGAAAAGAAGAGGGACATCATCATTTATGGGTATTGTTCACTTTATTGTGAACACATACACATGTATACTGTATCATGATTTTGTGTCTTACTTTGGTGTATGGGGGAGTCCAACAACAGAGAAGACTTTAATGTCCGCAGGCCTCAGTGAGTGCACTGAAATATTTGTGTATTTGAAAAAAAAAAGTTCTCATTATTATATTTTCTTATAAAAAGAGTACCTCAAAAAGAATAAACATAACAAATGTATTTACATAGTTTAAATTAAAATACATAAAAATAAAATAATTCATGAAAAACATTGAATATTAATTCCTAGATATACATTTCAAGTAACTGGCAACACAGTTAATAATATATATATATATATATATTTTATGGATAGTTTTTCAATAAGCCAGGATTTAATTGCTAAAATTCATTTAAACAAGTTTCATAATTACTAGATTTAAATAATATAATATGATACAGATGTTACACTGTAGTGAAAATAGTGATACAGAGGTATGAGGATGACCATAGAACAGTGTAGAAATGACATAAATGTATTGTATAGAGTAAGAGTGCAAAATATGTACAGGAATGACAAAAATGCTACATGTAAAAACACTGTGTATTTGCAAATGCACTGAGAGGTTAAATACAGTTTAACATTTTGATGGAAAGGCCTGTTTTTGGTTATTAATGCCGTACTATACTTTAAGCTAACTGGACAGCTCATATATAAGATTAGAAGGGATTTACCTGAGGAAGGTTTATGTGTTCCAGCAGGAGATTCAGAACAAGACCAGGAGAGTTTCTGACAGACAGAATTTCAGACAGATAGCAAGAAATGACCCTTACAATACAAGGCACATTCATATACAAGATACATTTTTACATGTAGTTACATTTTTGTTAAAATGACTTTCCCAACCTCCAGAACACTAGCACAAATCCTTAACCACTGAGCCACCAAGGCCATTTAATGTGTCCTTGAACAAAATTTTGCAGCAGAATGTTTTAAATGAGATTTATGTGCACTTTCTTCTGTTACTCACCTTGTTGGGTTTCTCAAGACTCTGAGGTAACGTGCGGCCAAACACTGTCCCTGTGAATGAGAGCAATCAAATAGGCCTTAATTATAATGATTTCTTTTATAAGGTCTGATAAGTTATCAAGTTTAAGGTTAGGATCAGGGTGGATCTGATGTTAGTTAGATATCACAATCCAAATCATTTCATTTGACTGCAGTAGGTATCCCACAGCAAAGACAGCAAAGACTACATTTAAAGCACAGAAGAAATGCATTTTAAAATGCATAGCCTAGTAAGGTTCAAAAGTACACAAAGAAGTGAACATAATTATTATGACTGGCAATTTCTGATACTAAGACAACCTGCTATCCTGTGATAATGAAGGTCAGACTTATCTGTAGGATTCTGATAAAGAATATCTTTCATCTTTAAGCTACTCATTGTGTCCCATCAGATATACTCTCAAAAACACAGTGACTGAAACCCAAGTGAAGTTTGTAATGAGATTTCATGTTGATGATTTCATTAGACGGTCAATTATTTAATGCGTTTCCCAGATTTCCAATTTTGAAAAATCTGTGGTAGAACCATTTTTAACAGTATATGATCTAAATCAAGATATTGCATTATGCATTTACTCCTCACTGAGTAAACAATGTAAATGTAAGGTCTAAGGACATCATTACATTTCTGGCTCTAATCTTGCAATTTTTAAAGTTAATTATGATGTGGAAATGATTTTCTGTTCTTGACAATGATAATAGCGTACCTCTCATTTATGAACCTTTTTTCATCAGATATGAACTCTGAAAGATGCAGACTATGCATTTTGTAATATTCAATTTTCATATCACAGTATTCAAGTACAGGTTATCACACTTTGTAAACACATCTGTATCTTTATAGCAACATCTTTATCTGTGGCCGTTGTCGTGGGACAGTCTTTTAACTTTAAATGAACCTCAGCAGTTGTCTTTTTCAGGATTAGATTTTATCAGTAATTGTTAGATACTAAAAGGCATTTTTAAATACAGTTAGTGCTTGTGAAGAGTTAATTTAAACCTGTTTTAACAACTAGCAAGCTAATTGAAAAAGAAATTGGAAAAATGCATCCAGTGCATTCAGATGCACTCCAGTTCTGTGATAAAGGACAGTCTACATGAATTATTCAGTCATCACATTTTTGGTCAAATCCATAATACCACATCTATGCACTTATTCTGCATACCACCATACCCCCCCCCCCAAAACCCTAACCCATTTTAACAATTAAATACAAATGATCACTGGTAATTAACCAATATACATAACCGCTGAGGATATCGGATGGATATTTTTGGTGATTTGCTTTAGAATCTTCGTCACCAAGAAGTAAGAATACTAAACTATTTAATGACACTTGTACATACTGTATATGAAGGCACAAAATCATAAGAGCAAACTCAGCAGAGAAACATCAGAAATTTATGATTTATGACATAAATGTTTGTTGCATTATTGCTAAAACACACAAAACATCATTCTTCCTTCTCCATTGTAAAGGTCCATTTCTCAAAAAAGTATTTTGAAATTATAAGAATGATATAAAAAACAAAAACAACCTGTGAATAAGGACAGGAGAAAGAGCATCCAAAAAGTATCCGTCATCTTTATACAAGCCTCTGGAAACTCTGCAGTCTTCGTGAAAGAAAGAACCTCAAGCACACCTGTGCCTTTATATCCTTAATGGTCTTTTATGATCATTTATGATTGACAGTTGCATCTCTTATCAGTAAAAGATTTCAGTAGTATTGAGGAGGTGGGGGTTGATCACCCAAATGTAGAGCAAAGCTCAGCGTTGTCTAATATCAGGGTGGACAATAATGAACTGTCCATGTTTCACCAAAAAAACTTGTTTTGAGTAAAATTAAACCTTGTACTTTTGCTTGGCAAAAGTAGATCACCATTAAAGAGTAATAAATAATGGATGTAACCCCTGAAGACTGCTATTTTAAAAAATGTCTACACTTCAAGTATCTTCAGTTTTAAATGTTTCCAAGCTCCTGGCATTTCACAGCTCAATAACTAACCAGTTTTTGATGTTGTACAGTATGAAAGCTCTTTATTAAACTTAAAATGTCACTTTCAATGTTGTGGCTCTTTGACTGATAGGTTATATATATCTAATTGCTTTCTCAGCCTATAGGTAATGCTGAGGATATTGTGTAAGGGACAAATTTGCTAGATAACTAACTATGTGACCATGAGCTAGCTAGCTAATAAACATAACAAGTTACTGAAACCTCAACAGCACAAAAGAACATTTATAAGAGAATGTTTTAAAAATGCTTTCTTAATATATAGAACATTTTTGGATTTGTTGTGTCTATTGTCAACATGTAAATAGGTAATTTGTAAAGTAATTACTCTATTAATTTGTCAACAGACAACTCTTACTTGTACTTAAGTCACTTATTTACTCTTACTTGAGTCACATTCTTGATCAGTATTATCACTTTTACTAAAGTGAATTATTACTACAGTGAACGTTTTGTATGATTTCCACCACTGGCTAACTGAGTAACACAGGTGTTGAAGGGAATGCTAGACAGACAGACAGACAGACAGACAGACAGATAGACAGACAGATAGACAGACAGACAGACAGACAGACAGATAGATAGATAGATAGATAGATAGATAGATAGATAGATAGATAGATAGATAGATAGATAGATAGATAGATAGATAGATAACCTGTGCCTTCTCTCTATGTGCTTGGAGAGATAGAGAAAGAGAACAGAGAAAAGATAAACAGATAAGAGGAAAGAAGATTCAGTGCTAGGCTTTGAGCCTAGCTAAAGATAAAGATAAAATGGAGGTGGTGATCATTAATCATGTTGACATTTGCACAAAGACAAAACTAAAGTCTACAGAACAGCGATAAAAGATAAGTTATTGTACATCTTTAAGCCCTAAATCCTTCTTATCATAGAGATTGAGAAACACAGACACAAAAGACACACAATTAGGAAAATAAAAGTCTACAAGTTTCATCAAAAGGACAAGAGTATATGTTTGCCTGCCTATGTGTTGCCACTTTGAGGGAGTAAAAAAAACTGATGATGCTGCAATCATCATTTGCCTACATGACAGCAAACTTGACAGCAAACTTCTACAAATGTTGCTCTGAAATGATGATGCTGAACTTGAATACACTACTGGCTAATAAGTTGTTTAGCTTTTGGACTTGGGAGGTACCTGTCAATTGGCCTTTGCCCCTGAGGTGAAGGAGAAAACAGTATTTAAACTTTGGCAGTTGTTTGAACGGTGTAATACTCCTGCAAAGTATAGGCAACTAAAGTTTAGACAGTTTATTGGTGTGCCATGCAGTCACTGATTTGTAGACCTTGATTATCTTGTGATATCAACATACCCTTGCACCAGCAGATGGGGAAAGAAGCTGAGTTTAGGATGTATTTGCACAAGACCTTGAACTGGCAAGGTTATGTTTTGCTTACCTGACTTTTGAAGGCCAGACGATGTTTTTGCAACTGTCTCAGGCCTCCTGCTTCACTCTTCATTACTGTAAATGCTGCTTTTTTTCATCACTGTAAGTTGCACACTCTTCATTATTATACTTGGAATTTGCATTCCAATTCTGACGGACTGTCACAACATCCTTGCACCAAGGATGCCTGTGGTTATGAACCTCTAGAGGATTAATGCAATGGAGAAGCATACAGCGCAGCGCAACAGAGCTGGTTACAGAGAGTACAGAAAAAGAGTGGCTTTTAGGTTATGTCAGAAGCATAATGAGAAACTTTGTTTTGTATTTGTATTATGCTGAACAAAAAATGACCAGACCCCAAAATACGGGTTGCTAATCTCCCAGTTTGTGATGGTCAGGGCCATTGCATAGCTGTGGCACACTGGGACAGCCTGCTTTGCCTGTTCAGACCATAGCCAGATTCCTATCCAGATTGCCATCAACAAGACCTCATAGTTGGCCAGGACAAGTATGGAGTGAAGCTACCTAGCAGCATTAGGAAAAAGGCCAAAAGAAAAGGACAGACGTCATTTAAAGTGAGTCTTTATTTCATTCCAGTGTATACAAGGTACATATGAATGACAAACCCACCTGACTTGGTTTATTGCATCAGATATTATAATAATTACAGTTTCTTTGGAATGTGAAGTAGGAAATTCAGACAGCAGTAACTCATCGATCTAAATATTAATCATATACACATTACAAACTCTGCAAATTTCTTTGTAAACCTTGCTATTATTATATTCATATATGTACAATTATGCTGAGTTTTAGACTCACAATGATCTACTTGACCAGTTGTATATATTTGACTGTTGATCTGCAATAATTCTGTAGTAAATTGGATTATATTGTAAAGTCCAATGTATTAATAATAATTTATGTTAAAATCAAATTAAACTTGCAAAATAATACAGACAAACTATATAGTTGACTCAACATATAATCATAACAGGACTGAGGGTATTATTATTGGATAAAATGATGTTGCTGAGTGAGTGGTATTCAACACAGTCCGATCATGTTTATTGCTCATTGTCCTTTTCCACTCTTGTTGCAGATAAGCAAAAAAGGTCAATAGTAATTGCAGTTAGCAAATCTTATAGCAAGTGCAGATATGCATTTTAGCTGAGAATGCAGAGATCTCAGACTCATAAGTTACTGTAAACCACTACGTGTAGAGTGCTATATTGACCATTTATCAAGTTTTATCTTTTACAGTGATTGAAGACAACAGAAGGAAAGCTGGTGTTGTTTTTGATAAGGAGTACAACAAGAGGGCAACAAATTCAGTATGTCACAAAAAAGCATATAAACACTTTCTATTTGGATATTTGGATTTCATTATTTAAACTACCTATTTGTGCAGAGTGCACATACACAGTCGCATATTCACACACAGCACTCTACACTGAAGGGCCAAGAGTACTGTATGGGGACATGTGACCAATGAGCATCCTGTTCCAAAACCATGGACATTAATTACATTTACAGTCTCTGTTCTTCTTTGTGGAGATTTGTGCTTATTCCGCCACAAGAGTGCAGGAGATTAGAACTTATGTCCAGTCTGGTGCTAAGTTAATGTTCCACTTGATCCCAGAGGTGTTCAATGGGGATGAGTGTCCAGGGCTCTGTGCAGGCCACTCGACTTCTTTCACACCACAAAACATGTCTTTATGGATGTCCTTTGCACATGGCTTATCACGCTAGGTTTGGGCTAGGTCCTTTAGTTTGAGCAAAAGGATATCCTACTGCTACAGCATACAAAGACATCCTGTATATGACAGCTGTGTGCTTCCAACTTTGTAGCAACAGTTTGATGAAAAACCACATGTGTGTTATGGTCAGGTGTCCACATTCTTTTGGTCATATATCACATTTAAGTAATCGAATTCCCGGGGACTGAATCTCCAGTGTTTTGAGACTGCGTCCTCGATTGAAAAAAAAAACCCCAAAACCTTACAGCCATTACTGTGTCTAAACACAGGGTACGAGGTGTTGCATTAGTGATGTGACAGTGTCACTGTTTACAAGGTTAATTAATGTGAACTCAAATCTGAAATTCCCCTTTACCCATTAAGTTTCAAATTGATTTATTATTTTATTAACATGGCATCTGGACCAAGAAGAAAACCAGGGGTAAAGGTAGAGACAAAAAACTCCACAGCAATCTGTGACACAACATCCTTCGGTGACCAGAGTAAAAGTGAAACGTTTGACATTTTATACTGTCCGCGTAACCATACGCATGCGCACATTATGATTCTTACTTCACACTGAAACAATTTCCGACACAGCACACAGCACGGTCAGTTTGCATGGCAATACGCATGCGCACAATGTGATCAGGGGTCTGGGGTGTGGAGTTTCACAGAGACAATTTCCTACGCAACACCGGATGTTGCTATAGACTGCGGAACAGCTGAGAGCATATCAACACAGTAACAGAATAGACGGTCGCTTTGAAAAAAAAAAGGCTTGAAAAAATTGAAGAATTGATATAGACAAAGGTGAAGAGAAGAACCTTAGAAAAGAATCAGTGAGAACCTTGTCAGCCAAAACAGCTCTGTTTTAAACGAACGGATTTAAGTTACAAGAAGAACAAAAAGAAAGCGGTGAGACGTCGTCACATACAAAGAACTGGTTAGCTAGACGCTAGCTGTTAGCAATGCTACTAGGAAAATGTCTTGTGTTTTTACTGTCGTTAGATATGTCACTATTATTGTCTGGATTCGTCTAGGTTTACCTTTGTCTATTTATTTCTTTCACTGTTAGGTAAAAGTGTTGGGTTACATGTTAGGTAATATGTTACTGTCGACTTTGTTGAGTGAAAACCAAATAGTTTATAGAAATATAGAAAAGGGCAAAATGGCACCTGATATGTTGGAAATTGCCATGAAACTTGTTCTCCAAATTCAAACACGGAATTTTCCAGAACCTTCCAGTCATAATATTTGTGAAATTCCAACAGTCATTTGGATTAAGTGCAGTTTTGTAACATTGATCACCAATCAACTAATTTTTAGGCTTTGATGGCATTTAACGTCATCTAATTCTAATGGAGTCCTCTGAGTTATATGAATGAGTTTATTTATTCATGTGACTCGTTCTCTCGCATACAGTATATTTACTGACGTTATAACACATTCTGAGTGCTTCTTTCCCTTGTTTCAGCACAATGGGCCGTATCTTCCTTGACCACATTGGAGGCACTCGTCTCTTCTCGTGCGCCAACTGTGACACAATCCTGACCAATCGCTCTGAGCTGATCTCCACACGCTTTACAGGAGCCACGGGCCGTGCTTTCCTCTTCAACAAGGTCAAACGATTACCTCCAATTTGTATGTTTTTGTAAAGCCAGCCATAACGTTCCGTATGGAGAAATTGTATTAAAGTACACAATGTGACATTTATCCAAAGCATGCAAGCACATGTTAAATAATTTGTTTCTTAAAGTCGCAGAATCCATTCGTTTCACAGAAAAGGAGATACAGCATTCAAATTAGTTCAATTGTTCAACTTCAGCTCAGTTAAAAGTTGCAGTTCAAACTTTGCTCTGTCTGATGCTTGAATCATAATGACCTGATGGATGTAAAAAGTTTATTAATTGTTTGCTAGAAAACAAGCCAAAGACGCAAACTAGCAACACCAAATATGTTTTCCCTGATCGACCAGATTTCTGATATTGGGTACATGGTGTACTTTTACTCTTTTTTTTTTTCTACACAAAGCATGTTATGACTGTAAATATAAGACAAAAATAGAGGTTTACTGTTAAATAGAAAATAACATAATTCCCACCTTTAAGTATTATTGAATAAACACTGCCTTTGTCAAGAAGCTAAAACTGGGCTGTAGTTGGAACTTCCACCAGTACAGTGATCCAAAACATATGATGTCCACAGAATTAAGCTTTTTCCATCTCAGTTTCCAGACCTTAACCCAAGTGAAAACCTGAGATGAAGAAGAGAGTTCAAAAGCGAATCCCTAGCACCCTAGAGGATCTGAAGAGAGTCTCAGGTTTCTTGCTCTGTATTCTTTAGTCTTGTCAGATATTTTAGATCTGCTGTTACACTAGCACAGAGGTTGCACAAAATAATTAATACAGGGGTATGAATAATTGTAACACCTGATGATGATTGCCTTAACTTTTGATAATTGTTTGGCTTAAAAACTAGATTCTTGTCATGCTTACTTGTTTCTCAATGTTCTGCAGTTTTACGCTTATTATTTAAAAACATGCTGTTAGGAGGATACACTAAATTATCCATAGATGTGAATGATTGTGTGTTTGTATGTGCGCATGGTGCCCTGTGATTTACTGGTGTCCCATCTGAGGTAAATTCTTGCACCAAGTGTTTCCATTATAGCTCCACCATCACCCTGACCCAGATAAAGTGGATACTGAGTGAAGATGAATGATTAAAGAATGTATGTATAATACAGCATGTTAATAACAATATAAATCACAAATGAATTAACTATAAATCTGTAGGAATTACAAAGAATCTTGAAAAATTTTATTGAACCATGTCAGCCCCAAGACTAAAAATGGACAATAAATAATTTGGATTTAAACAGATTTACTGACCTAGTTTCCTTAATGTTCTGTAAAACACCATTTCAGAGTTTAAGAAGAACTTATTTTAGCAGTTGATCTGCAAGTGATACTCGACTAAGCATTGGTCTGCCCGATTTGAGCAGTGTTTGAGTATGGCTTTATCTATAGCATCTTTTGAACACCCAGTGTGGCTCCACAAAGTATTTAGCATGAAGTAACATCAGTTAAAAAGGTTTTTGTAGAATAGAAAAATAGAAAAGCAGTACTGTGTGAAACGAAGTTTTCATCTGAGACATTAAAGGAAGCACTCGAAGTACAGTCAGAGAGACTGGGGTACAGCATTACACTGTTTAGGGGCCACATCAGTAAGTACCTACCACACACAAGGGGAATAGTCTGGCATGGTGCACTGCAAGCCTTGCTGCCAGGTCTGTACCGCTTTGGGAGATCAAGAACATATAGTGGAGTTAAACTATTCAGAAGCTAGAAGCTTTCTTAAAACCTACAGAAAAGTCATCAAGTTCCAAGGTGAAATCCGCAACTTTACTGCAGAAAGACTTAATACCCAATATCAGTATTTTTTGGAACGAGTACAAGATTTAGAAGAAGGGTGTTTTTGTTCATCCAAACATTTTTGCCTTTTACATAATCTTCAGTTCTACATAGCTGTGCTGCTGATTTCAACAAGTATAATTGCGTATCGTCAAAGTAGAAGTGAAGGCCATCATTACAAGTTACATGACAAAGGGGATAGCTTTAAGGGGAGATTAATAATGGACCTAAAACAACCTCTGGGATGAGGTTACTTTGTGCTTTTTCCCTTTATGCCTGGGACTGCAAAGCATTTTCATTTTCTTTTTGTTCCTCAAATGTGATGTTACAGCTCAGCTAAGCTCAGAAATGTAGAACATGAAAAGATTTGTGTGATCAGAGGAGAGAGTGTGGCTATTCTCAGGATTTGGGGTGAGGATTATATAAGGAACCAGTAAATTAAGGATAAGAAAAACATCTGGGAGTTATTGTTTTGGAAAGAAATATCAGTATTGTAATTGATATGCTGCTATGCATATCTGGTATGCATATTTGTCTCTGTACTGCTGTCATGCAAATGTAAAGAAACGGTTAGCTTTTTTTTGTTGTGGTTCTGAAAAGCAGTGACTTTACATTTACTATACATTTATGGTTTACACAGTACTTTTGGAGATTTGAGAAGTGAGACACTTTGTGTAGTTTTGTGCGTATTTTTATTTGGTTTACAAGTGTGGACTTTTGGACAGAGTTGCAGTGGTGACACTTGGCTAAAAAGTATGAAGTGCAGATATTGAGCTCTATTTTGGTGTTTCCCTTTAGGGATAATCCATAAGGAAGAATTTGTCATTTTATGAAACCTTTTTTTTTTCTCCAGGTGGTGAACCTGCAGTACAGCGATGTGCAGGACAGGGTAATGCTCACAGGGAGGCATATGGTGCGTGATGTCAGTTGTAAAAACTGCAACAGTAAGCTGGGCTGGATCTATGAGTTTGCCACTGAGGACAGCCAACGCTACAAAGAGGGCCGTGTCATCCTAGAGAGGGCATTAGTAAGAGAGAGTGAGGGATTTGAGGAACATGTGCCGTCCGATGCCTCTTGAATCTCTCGTCTTTTAACTTTCTCTCTAAATCTCTCTCTGTTACGCTGCGTATCTCAGTCACTGCCGTGTCCGAACACGATCTGAACATCTGAACAACGTATCTGCTTCTCACGAGCCAGCCTGGCCTTGCTTAGAGACTGCTAATAAACAACACAACCGATTCAGCAGCCCATCCATGGCTCTATAAAGCAACAAAACCATACTTGCAACACCTCTACAGATCTGTAAAGCATTAAATCAGACCAGCTGACTCTATAAACACAATCACAGCCCCTCAGTCCAGCAGCCATTGTGTAGATCAGTAAAACAAAACAACAAAAACTGACAGCTGGTCAAAGTTAATTCAAGTATACTCTCGAAATTTTTCTCGACTTTGTAGATCTGGATCTGAGCTAACTATTAATGATTAAAGCAGGTAGCAGTTATCTCTATAAGAGATGCATTTGCTAGTTCAGCAGAATGGAATGTCAGTTTTTGCCAAGATGCTGATGTCTCTGATTCCGTTTTTCTCAGAGCCTCTCCTATTTCAGCCCTCAAATATAGAGAGTGACACAAGGGGAAAATAGAGTGTCGGGGGTCCCTCACTATTTATACACTTTGTTTTGGAACTGGTTGTTAGTAAGAACCCTATGTTAATGATAAACTCAGTCCAGCACCATTTTAATTAGCATTATTCTTTGTTTTTCTTGTTTTTAGTTGAGTGATGTATGTATTTTTTTTCTTTTCCTAAGACATGGTGATAAAAATATGTTCATTTGATCTTAATAAAGTGAATGGTCTTGCTCAAGCATTATGTCTATTTTGAATCTTCAACACACTGATCACAGGACACACGGTATAGTGTCAGAATGATGTATTGTCACAACATTAGCTTACACAGTTGTGTTCAAATAAATAGCACTATGTGAATAAAAGTGCAAATATTTATTATTTATTTATATTTTTGGGGGGCTTGGATTATGTGTAAGTGTATACTATATGAGTACATGGGAAGAAGCTGTTAGCATAAAAATGAACCTGGGATTTGCTTCAGTCAGGGCTGGAGTCAGAAAAAAAAAATGAATCAAACTTTCTGAGCAATCAGCATAGAAACTTCCAAAGCGCTGTGGTAAAAAAAATATTAAGTTTCATTTTAATAGCTTTTCATGTTAAGATTTCAAATGCAGTGAAAATATTACAGATTCAATTCCAAAGCAAAGCATTAACAAACGTTATTCTTTTACAGGAAGCAAAAAAAGGTATATTAATGTGTTAAATAAAAATAGCAGTATTAACACATTTCTCTTCAAATAGTTATATACAGATCCCCCCCCCAACCCTCCAAAAATATTTAGCTTCACTTTAAATTACTGAACTAATATTTAGTTGTGATTGTTGCACATCAACAGTGCATCAAGTCAACCAACTTCTGGTATCTAGAAAAAGGTATTTCAGCCCAGGATGAATGAGCTACTTTCCATAGTTCAGAATTTTTGGGTTTTGCTTCAGAAACTGCATTTTAAATGTCACCCCACAAGTTTTTAATGGGGTTTAGGTGAGGGGATTGAGAACCAAGAGTCTGGAACCAAGATGTTGCTTGCTCACTTGTGTGTTTGGTGTCACTGTCTTGTTGAAACACCTATTTCAGGGGCATAGGGCAACATAATCTCTCCAAGTTTTCTGATGTATTTTAAAACTGATCCATGGCTCCTGGATAAATGAGACCTAACGCTATGGTATGAAAAGCATCCCAATACCATGATTTTTGTGCCACCATGCTTTAATGTTTTCATAGTGTACTGTGGCTTAGATCGTTCCCCAGAACAATGTTTGGAACGGCCCATTTTACCTAGTAATTCAGAAGAATAATAAAGGATAATTATTGAAAAAAACACTAGATGGCACTCTAACCTTTTTTTAGAGGAGTGTGGTTTTGGAGAAGAGGTTAGGATTAGTCAAGGAGTAATGGGGACTGGTCAGACTTTCTTTGCTAGTGGGATTTAAAAATCAGTCCCACACACCTGAAATGCAAATTACAAGTCAAAAGGTTTTAAACATATGGAGTTTTCCAGATGTTTTATTTTAGTTTATCCAATATTGAAATTTCTTTATAGGCAGCTGTACTATGTTAATAAGGGCAAAGTCATCTGTCCTGAACACTTTACTGCATCAGAAAATGTACTGGAAGAGTTTTATCACCTTTCATAGCATAAAGAGGAATTGATTAAGAAATCATGTATTAGCTCTTTTAAGATATTAGGCACTTAATTGAAAAAACATTCAAAAATTAAGCTTGTCTGTGTCAATGGTGATGCAATGGTTTGAACTTGCTAATAAAGATAACATTTATTAACCTAACAAATATGTGGTTTGGAATTCACTTAAGTTTCAGGCAACATTCTGTTAACTGGCATGTTATCATTGTTTTGTTTGGTCTTTACTTCCAGTTTCAGTTTTTTGCTACCTGTAAAAATTCTATTGTGGGGAGCTGGAGGGCTTCTACGAGCTGTTTATGTATTAGGGTGATAACTGACATGAATTCAGGTCCACCTTGCCGGAGTGTTGTCTAGGTTTCTCAGGGCAGGTGGTACAGTGGTGTCCAGGTTGGTGTCACAAATACCAGATGGGAACAAACTGGGAGTTTAAACCCCATGAGGGGTATGTTTATTGAGCAAAACGGAAAATGGGTAGAAAGGCACTAGTGCTCTTCTGTGGACACACTGGTCTTGCCGAGCTGCATGGGTTCAGGTGGCGGTGGTTAGTGCTGTCTCCATAACGGGAGTATGGTCAGTTCTGAAAGCTAGGATGTGACTGTGAAGTAAGTTGTTCAGGCGAATGGCCAACAGCATATATTGTGAAAGGTGATGCCTGGTCACTACTATAAATTTCATTGCTATGAATTTCAGCAGATCTACACTACCCTTTAAAAAGTTTAGGATCACTTTGAAATTTCCTTGTTTTCCAGTTATGCACTGGGGCCTCCCATTCCTTTTTCAATTCTCTTTAGAACCAGTTTGCACTGTTTAATGAGGGGGTAGTTCACAGCATGGTAAGAGTTAATTAATAATTTAGTATATTTATGTGAAATGAATAAATGGTCAAAAAAAAAAAGCTTTTACAAAAAAAGAAACATGAGATTTTACAGTTGTTTGAGATATGTACCTTTCCATATAATTAATATTTTCAATCATAGAAAAAGGTTTTCAAAAATAGACAAAATAATTTCAAGAAAACCTATTTACAAAAATTGTTTTGAAAAATATTGCTACTTTAAAACTATATTTAAGATGAAAAATACCATACAATCACTGGCATCCTTCATGAAAAGTAGAAAAACTGTGTAATGACTCATATTGTGAGATTAAGTACAACAGAATCCTCTAAAGTGCCTCTTAAGTGAATCCTATAAAATTCCTCTTCCAAAAGCACCTAATAAAGCTGATGATCTTAAAATTTACCCCTATGTACAGTATTTCATAAACCTTTACATATTCTGATGTTTGGGCATATAGACTATATATAGTCCTTAGATAGACTAGATAGTCGTTTTCATATCACACTAAAGATTTCTAATACAGTTCAAATCCTTGCAGTGATATGATCTTTGGGGAATATTTTTTTGCCCTGCAACTATGTCTGTGTTGACTCATGCTACCTGCATGAAAATACCATTTACCACAATACTACTATTGCTTTACCACTAAAATATATTCTGTTTAAGGTAAATTACTTCTATTAAATTTGTAACTTTTTTGTTTGGTCTACATATTTTGCCTAATAGAACCAACTTCTGTCCATGTGCCTGCCAGCAGAGTGAAAATAGGGTTCCTTCTCTCTAATTTCTAAAAATGATTCTGTACCATTTTGGGCAGAAGTGACAAATCATGACTGTGTAGTTGGAGACCATGATGGCAGAGAGCTGAAAAATGTTCCGCTTTTCCTCTATTGTGAAAAAGAATGGAATAAAACAAAGCCAGACAAACAAATGAAAGAGCATGCTGAAGACTATAGGCTCATTCTCATTCTCTCTCCCTTTGAAGGCAAACAGGAAACATAACACAGCTAGGACAGCAATGTATATATGCAACACAGCAAAGCCAGCAATCTTAGACCCATAAGTACACAGATGATTCATAGTAAGTGGATAAAATGTGGATGGTTTTCTGTCAACGAAAAGAGGATCAAATATAAACCAGAAGAGGCAAATGAGACCTTGAACAGCAATGATCATGGCTATGTTAACAAAAGCCCTATTAAACCTGCTTAAGTAACGCTGTCTATTTGGGTCATAGGACAGGACGGCTATGAACGAGCCAAATGCCTTAACCAGAATGCATGCCACAGTGAGAGTGAAACCAAGACCATACATTGCCTGTTGTAACATGCACTGATGGGGGGTTGGATCACCTAAAAAAGCTATTACACTTCCAAAACTTACAACTAGGCCTACATGCATAATGCATAACAATATGAAGATCTCCCTTACTATTCTGTGTTTTCTGTGTTTAATAAAAAATATAATCGAGGCAACTAATAGTATAATTCCTATTGCTGATGCAATTAGAACCACAATAGAATGTGGTGCTGACCACTCCAAAATCCCCACTGTCCATTCAACACATTTCGATGATCCAGGAGGAGATGTTCCATTTAGACACTTTGAACAGGTTGCTTGATCTGTGTGGAGAAAAAGTGGAACATTAAAATTGTAATAAGACAATTTATGTATTATAATTATGCAGCATAATTCGGACTGAGATAAGCTTATTTTGAAAGAACATCTATCTATCTATCTATCTATCTATCTATCTATCTATCTATCTATCTATCTATCTATCTATCTATCTATCTATCTATCTATCTATCTATCTATCTATCTATCTATCTATCTATCTATCTATCTATCTATCATATAACTCCAATCAACCACAGCATTAAAACAACTTACAGGTTTTGTGCATAACATTTATCTTTATAATTACATCATTACAAAAGCACCTGTAAATGAGTGGGATATATTAAGCAGCAAGTGAACAGATGGTTCTCAAAGTTGTTGTGTTGGAAGCAGGAAAAATGGGTAAAAATGTAAGGATCTGAGTGACTTTCACTAGGGTCAAATTATAATGGTCAGAGTCAGAGCATCTCAAAAGCAACAGATCTTTGATAACCAAAACCTGATAAAAAACTTTTGTTGAAAGTCAACTGTAGTCTACTTCTATTTTGTGATTTTGATTTTGATATTAGATATAATTCAGTGCATGATATATAATTCTTAGCTCTGTTTAGTTACTGTTGTTTACAAGGAAAGGGATGTCAAGGATGTTACAAGAGATGCCTCTTTTGGGCAAGCTTAGGTCACCTCCCTAAAAATACAAAGAAAACTGTTTCATAGCATTTTTTAAAGTTATAAACTGCCAACCTTAAAGTGTTACCAGGTTCTGATGTCCTTTACTTTAGGAATGTTTTAATACACTTTTAAATGTACTCACCCTCCTGGTCTGAATATTCTCCAGCAGCACAGCTGATACAGGTATAGCAGCATGTTATATTTAATATGTTCTTGTGTGTGCCTGCTGGACAACGCTTCGAACACCTTGATTCAGGAACCTTTGTAGAGAGAGGTGTACCTTTGTTAAATCCAATCCTTAACTGTGTAGTCATACCAGTTTATATTATAAACATTCTAAAGCTGTATACTTATGATGTTTCTAAGAAAAATAGCAATTATTTTTCTCTCACTGTATTGTTAAACCATGAGACTTTTTGCTCATAGACATCAACGTTGTTATTGCTTATAAGGTATTTCCCCACAACATCAAGTATTCTTTCATCACCATCCTTCTTCCACATGATAAGATCATAACCATTTTCAAAATCACCGTTTTTATTAAAGAAGTATGTCTGGTTGTCCACAGTGAAGTTCATGTTACGAAGAATGCTTATAAGCTGTACACATAAAAAAACATAAAAAGACTTTTAAAACATAAATAACATAGTTTAGAATATGTTAAAATCATATTTGTGACTACTACCTTCCAAGGCAGGAAGTTAGTGTCTTCAGAACAGGAAGTGTCATCATATTTTAAAAGCTTCTTGATAGCATTAGCAATGGCATAGACTGCCACTCTCTGACCATAAGCCTGTGTCAGATCCACATTCTGAAGAAGGAAACTATCATCTGTATTGTTGCAATACAAAAAAAATGGGTTCTGTGATTCCTGACCCTGAGCGCAGTTTGACCGCATTTGTTTATACTCAGTGATGAAATCATTCCTCGCCCCTGGACTTGGTCTAATGTTCCGCACATAGTCTTTAAAACCAGGAATGTCCTTGAAGATGAAGGTAAAACCAAATATGTCTCCCACTTTGTTAATGTCTTTCATCTTCATTAAGAAGCGTGCTGTGGACCAGGAATCACTAGCAATCCAGACCCGACTAACATTTCTCTTAATCATCTCCTGAAAGATCATCTGCACAAGTTCTGCTCTTAGAATAAGCAGAACAACTGTTGCATTTGAGGATTCGATTTGATCAGCTACATTTATTATTTTCTCTCCTATATCTGATGAACCTAGGTAATTTGGTAAGATTTTCTGGTAATGGAGACACACTTGTTCTTTCTGTGCATCCTGCACAATGTTCTCAAGGACTGCTCTGCCATAATCATCATCAAGGGTAACCATCCCAATCCAGTTCCAGGAATAATGGCTCATGAGCTTTGCCAGTGCCTTAGTCTGGTACAAATCACTTGGAACAACGCGAAAGAACGACGCATAGCGTAATTTGTCACTCAGTGCTGGTGCAGTAGAACTGCAACTTATCTGTTAAGGTAAAAAAAAATTCAAAAAAGAAAAGAGAAATCACTTAATCTGTTGCATTGAATTGTACATATTCATTGATTTAAAATATCGTGTCACACTAAATTGATAAGCAAGCAAATATGCAGTATAGTAAATGAAAGTCACTGATGACTATACAAGAAGTTACTAAATAAAAATAAAGAGTAAAAAACTGCATAGAAATATTTTTTTCACATTCACATTTTTCACAATACCAGTCTTTTTTCACAGTTGCCTTACACTCTAAAAATTAAAACGTTATATTAGCATTTTTGGAAAATAAAATCTAACATTTTGCAGAATTGGTGAATAAATGTAAACATATTTCCCAAACTTTTAGTCAGGTCAGGTTAAAAGATTAGAACTACAGAAAAGCTGTTAAGAACAATGTTTCAGTATTTCTACCTGGGGAATCATGTAGAGACTGAGGAGTTTGGCAATAGGAATAGACAATTCTGAGTATCTTTCACCCAAGAGTGCTTTTATGGGTGATGTGAAGTTTGAGTAGTCAGGGAGGAGTGTAGGTGGCCCATTAACAGCAAGCATGCGCTCCACACAGTCTAAAGCTTTGGTACCATATACACAAGCATCACACATCAGATAACCAAGTTTAATGCCAGGAAGGAAGCTTGAGTTATTGATCTCTTCAATTGTGTGAACCGCAACTAAAGTTGTCATAAATGGTATTTGATCAAAGCTAAAAATGAATAAAAATAAGAAGTAGATCAAAAAAGCATTTAAAAGCAGAAAGGCTGATATTTAAAAAAAAAAGAAAAAAAAAAGAACATTATATTCTCCTCTATACTCACTCTGTGCAAGTATACAATCCTGGGCTTGTCCGATTTTTAAGGTCTTGTACTTTAGAATGAACTGATTCCATAATTCCAAGGACAATGTCACCTGGCATATATGCTCCGAAATGTGACTCTACAAAATCACAGCGTGCTACAGACCCTACCATCACTACCCCCAGCACATAAAGACACAGATGAGAAACAGAGGGTGCCATGTTATAAATCGTTGTTATGCTACCTGTGTTTCTCAGACTGGCACAACAAAAAACAAGCTTATATATGCAGAGATAAACAGCCTCAGATTTCCCATAATTTTTCAGAAAACCAGTAGAACAGGAACAGTCAGTGGCACACTGTTAACCCTTTATGTGTGTAAAATGGGCATTAGAATGCTGTTTGTAGTGCCCCTAGCGTTACTGGCTATATTGGGGTGGCTAACCTGAGCTCTTTCTCTTTTCTGCTATGTATATTGAGTAGGGGGTCCACTAATGATCAGCTATTAGGTACGTATGAGAATAGAATATAGTATATATACTTAAATTAACAAATTCTTAGCCCCTCTCAGCTTCACATTTACATGAATATCTGTCACGTCCGGTCGCCCCCGCTGCGTGTGGGTGCGAACCTGGACCTCCATGGAACAGAAACATAAACAAAACCCTGAACATATAACATGGCAAAACCTGAGACAAAAAAACTTGGACATGACTCTAACCAGACCATAGAACATTAAACACAGAACAATGACCGACAAGGACAGGTACAAAAGGATCCCTATTTATAGGGCGCAACCTTAGGACTAATAGGGAACAGGTGACATGGTGGGACATGGCTCTCTGTTGCCCGCGAGGTCCAACTATCTGTTGTTGGGGCAAGTCTTTGTGCTTTAGCCAATTTGTTTTTGAATTTATACACACAAACACAATAAAACAATTTATTATATACAAATTGCATTTATTAAGTTCCGCAGGAAAACTCTGTCCCCTATCTCTAGCATTTGACAATTGACTCGTTGGTCATACAGTTTCTTGTTTCTCTGGGGCCTTTTATTTGCAGCCTGAGAGGCTAACTTGTAGGCTTGCTTCAAGTCCTCTTTTAGCTTTGCAACATACTGGGAATGGCTAGTAGCCTCTATACCATGAGGGGACCTTTCTAAAACACAAATCCACAGAAGGTCTCCCCTCACGCCCAAACATCAAGTAATAAGGTGAATATCCAGTGGTATCACGCTTTGTACATGCACCAAATAACTCACTTGTTGACTCCAGGTGCGTTTCTTTTCATGGCCCAGCATACCAAGCATCGATAGCAAGGTTCGACTGAATCTTTCAGGCTGCGGGTCTCTTTGTGGGTGATAAGGGGTTGTCCGTGACTTATGAATCTCCATCAAGTGCAGGAGCTCCCGGATCAGTCGAAATCTCTTCCTTGATCTGAACGGATCCTTGCAGGTAGTCCATAATGTACAAAATACTCTTCCATGAGGATCTTTGCCACGACATGGGCCTTCTGGCTTTTGGTTGGGAAAGCCTGAGCATATCATGTAAAATGGTCAATAACTATAAGGCTCCATGGAAAGAAAATCCATGCACACTAGGTCCATAGGCCCATGACTTACAATCTGACATAATGGAGCAGCTCCCGGGGGGGGTTCTTGTCATCTGGCCAGTTCCCAAGAGTAACAGCCTGGATGGCTGGCCCAATGGCATCATGCACTCTCTTGAGATTCTGCCTAGACAGAAGTTCAAGGGACTTTAATTCCAGGTGTGTTGGGAAAGCACATTGGGGACACAATGGGGGGGCGGCCCCCAAGTGAGAAATATAGACAGGTGAACTGTTAAGAGGTGCTGGGAGAGAGCCAGGTTGGCAGAGTGTCTTGATGCCAGACTGGGGTAGTGTCACCCATTCATCGGCTTCTTCCATATCTGGCATGTTTCTGGACAACAGGTCGCCGTCTATATTGTGTCTGCCTGGTAGATACTGGATGTCAAACTCATAAGTTGAGAGAGCAGCTAGCCAACGATGCCCAGCAGCACTGAGATTTGTGGTGGACAGGACATAGGTAAAGGGGTTGTCAACTACTGCCCACTTGAGTGCCAAGAATTCTAACTGATGTACGGGCAAATTTCTTTCAGATGTGCTCAGCTTTCGGCTTGCGAATGCAGCTGGTCATAGACCCTCAGCATACTCTTGATAGAGTACGACGCAGAGTCCCTTTAAGCTGGCATCAACATGTAGAATGTATGGCTTTTGAAGATTTTCAAAGGCTGGTACAGGTGCATGTGTCAAACAGTGCACAATCTGGTGAAATGCATCTGTACAGGACTGATCGCATCTTTCCCCGAAGGGTTCAGACTCTCTCAAGTAAACTTTTACATCCAAAGCTTTTCTTTTACTCTTTTGAGTGGGAGCATAGCCCTTTGTGAGGTCAGTAAACGGTCTAACAATCGTAGAATAATTTGCAATAAATCTGTGAACAGCTGCAAAACCCAAGAAAAGACTGCAAGGTCTTGAGGTTTGTTGGCATAGGCCACTTTGTGACCGCATCTATTTTCTCTGGGTCAGGGGCAACCCCTACTGCACACACTATATAGCCA
Source organism: Hemibagrus wyckioides (assembly GCF_019097595.1). NCBI lineage: Eukaryota > Metazoa > Chordata > Actinopteri > Siluriformes > Bagridae > Hemibagrus > Hemibagrus wyckioides. Next base: position 12,139,059 of record NC_080734.1, on the reverse strand, counting down.
AGATATTTTAGCTAATATGTAGCTGGCGCCCCTGTAATGCCCTGCGGCATACGCTCAAATTGGAAGAACCCTAGAGGGCATATAAATTCACCATTTATGAAATGAACTAATGAACTAACTATTCACATTCAGTCAACTAAACTATGTGTTCATATTTTAATTTAAAACAAAAGTTAACACATCTAACCGGGTTACATTTTGCATTGTCATACAACTGAAAGCTGTAAAATGTACTGCATCATGAGAATTTTATGTGATATCAGTAACTTGCATTATGGTTCATAAATATATAGATGCTCCAGGGTCCCCAGGGTTTGATTTTGAGCTTGAATTCCTGTCTATTGTCAGAATCCGGTCCCTGCATGCTAATAAAAATCAGACCCAAATGTAGGGATAGAAGACAGACTGGGATTTTATTGATAAAATAACTAGACCAACAAACACAGGAACACTCAAAGTAAAACTAAGACAAAAATACAAACACAAAATCAGGGAAACAGAAAACTGAAAATCCAAAAATAAATAAATAAATAAATAAATAAATAAATAAAACCTCTAAAACTGGGTAACAAGAGGCAAGGACTCTGCAAGAAACAAATTATCAGGTAGATGTAAGGAAGGTAAATAGAGGCACATAAGAACAGGTGTGCAGAAGAACAGGAACAGAATAAGAATTGGGGGAGGCAAACACACCTGAGAACACAGAATATAAACAAAAGCACATGGTACAGGAAATAAACAAACCCTGTCAAAACACCCTCTGGTGTTGTGGCAGAGAACTGTCCAAGCTGTCAATGACAGTACCCCCCTGGATGTGTGGTTCCTTATGCAGCTCCTGATGCCCGAATGTCTGAGAGGATGGTGATCCCATTGAGGGATCAAATGTCGTCCTTTTTACCTACCTTGGGAGTTTACATCGGTCATAGGGGGACTTTAACGAGCAGTGCCGAACTTTTATCAGCACATCACCTGCCCCACCAGGGGGAAAAGGACACTGGACCATTCTTACACAACAGTTAAAGACATCTACAAGGCACAATCTCGTCCCCCATTTGGGAAATCCGACCACGCCGCCATCTTCCTCATGCCAAAATATAAACAAAGGCTCAAGCAGGAAGTTCTGGTTCAGAGGGAGGTCACATGCTGGATGGACCAATCAGTGGCCGCTCTACAGGACGCTCTGGATGATGCAGATTGGGACATGTTCCGACAGCTCTGATGACATCAATGTGTTTATGGAAGCGGTTGTGGGATTCATTGGGAAACTAGCAGATGATACAGTGCAAAAACCCACCATCAGAACGTTTCCCAATCAGAAGTCATGGGTGGATAAGACCATCCATGATGCTCTGAGATCTCGCACCGCTGCGTACTAGAGTCACAGCTCCAACAGAGTGACTCTAGGAGCCTGTGGCAGGGACTAAGGACAATAACGGACTATAAAACACCAACATCTGGTATGATGAATGTGGACATGTCTCTGGCAGATGAGCTAAACACCTTCTACGCTCGCCTCGAGGCTGCAGCTAACAATGCTAATGCTAACGCTAATGCTACATCTAATGCTAATGGCTGCAGAAAGGAAGAGACTGCCAACACCAGGAACGCGTTCATCATCTCCGAGCATGACGAGAGGAGAGCCTTCAGGAGAGTGAAAAGCAGGAAAGCAGGACCAGATAGAATCTCAGGTTGTGTCTTCAGAGCCTGCGCTGACCAGCTAGCACCAGTGTTCACAGACATATTCAACCTCTCCTAAACCCAGTTGGCAAACCCCACGTGCTTCAAAGAGTCCATCATTGTTCCTGTCCCGAAGAAACCCCATCCTGTTTCCCTCAATGACTACTGCCCTGTAGCCCTGACCTCAGTAGTGATGAAATGCTTTGAGAGGCTGGTCAGAGACTTCATCATCTCTTCACTATCAAACACACTGGATCCACTACAGTTCGCCTACTGCCTGAACCGCTCAACAGATGATGCCATGACCTCCTTCACACATCACTCACTCACCTGAACACTAGAAAGGGGAATTATGTTAGAAGCGGTTTGTCGACTACAGTTCAGCATTTAACACTATAATTCCCTTCACACTCACCAAAAGCTGGAGTACCTGGGACTCAGCCCATCTCTTTGTCGGTGGATCTCTAATTTCCTAACTGGCAGACCACAGGCAGTAAGGATGGGCAGATATGTTTCAGCCTAACTCACCCTCAGCACTGGAGCCCCCCAGGGTTGTGTTCTGAGCCCCCTGCTGTACTCTTTTTACACATATGACTGCATGGTCACTACCAACTCCACCAACATTATCAAGTTTGCTGACGACACTGTTGTGGTCAGATTGATCTCCGACAACAATGAGACGGCCTACCTGGAGGAGATTAAGACTCTGGAGAACTGGTGCTAGAGGAACAACCTCCACCTTAACATCAGCGAGACTAAGGAGCTGATAGTGGACTTCAGCAAAAAGCAGGAGAGGAACTACCAGACCCCTCTGATCAATGAGAGCCCAGTGGAGAGAGTGGACAGCTTCAGATACCTCAGTGTTCACATCACACAGGACATGGTCCTGTCACATCAACACCGTGGTGAAGAAGGCCCGGCAGCGTCTCTTCCACCTCAGACGCTTGAGAGACTTTAGACTGCCCACTAAGGTGCTAAGGAACTTTTACTCCTGCACTATAGAGAGCATTCTGACGGGAAACATCACAACCTGGTTCGGGAACAGCACCATGCAGGACAGACGAGCTCTTCAGAGGGTGGTGCGATCGGCTGAGTGCATCATCCGTACCAAGCTTCCTGACCTGCACTCACTTTACAACAAGCGGTGCTGGACCAAGGCCAGGAAGATCGTGAAGGACCTCAGCCACCCCAACAACCGCCTTTTCTCTCTGTTGAGGTCAGGGAAGCGCTTCTGCTCCCTAAAGGCCAACACAGAGAAACTGAGGAGAAGCTTCTTCCCGCAGGCTATACGGTCTGTCAACCAGAACTCCACATAGGACTCAACTGATTGGATTTGCTATGCTTCCTACACACATGTTGGAAAACACCAAAACCAACCACACCGTACATCTGCTCTATAAAGATGGACAATACCACTACTTCTCATCATCTCATCACCTTATTTCATTTCACTACATGACCACCCCGTACTGCTGCTGTCTGCACCTTGCACATTATTGCACACTATACACTTTATATAGTTCTGTATAATACAGTTGTGTCCATTTTACTTTATATATATATATATATATATATATATATATATATATATATATATATATTATAATATATATTTATATATATATTTTATATTTTATATTTCGTATTTTATATTTTATCCATGTCTTTTTTCTGTCCTTATTCCTTTTTCCTTTCCAAGGGTCAAACAAATAGTTGTGTAAGCATTTCACTGCATATCATACTGTGTACGATTATGTATGTGACAAATAAAATTTGAATTTGAATTTGAGGATCAGGGAGGTGCCAGGTCCAAGAGGGGAGCAAAGGCCAGGTTAAGGCCCAAAGGGGATGCAAGGGACCCAGCAGCAATTCTGTCAGAATAAGTTCCCAAATGCAGGGATAGAAGACAGACTGGGGTTCTATTAATAAATTAACTGAACCAACAAACACAGGAAAACACTAGGAGTAAAACTAAACTCAGGCAAGGACTCAGCAACAACAAACAAAACATCAGGTATATGTGAAGGAGGTAATTTGAGACACATAGGAACAGGTGTGCAGAGGTAGAACAGGAGAAGGATTGGGCACAGCAAACACATGTAATAATACAGAACATAAACAAAAGGACATGGCACAGGGCATAACATAAACATACCATGCCAGAATGCCCTCTGGGGTTGTGGCAAAGAACTGTTCAAGCTGTTCATGACATCTATGAGGAGTTCTGCATGTTTTCTCTGAGGCACCAAATGTAAAGATTTGAATACTCTTTTCGGTCTAACATTTTTAAACATTTGAGACTATACTGAATCCTTTAAATAGTGACTTATGTAAAAAACACTTTTAATTATTGTTTTTTTAAAACATTCGTTTAAAAACATTATGCAGCCATGCAGATCTTATTTTAAAGCAAATAATCAGAAGCAAGTTAAAGTAATTTCTGCTGCAAAGAAAGCTAAGAATTAACTGCAGACATCATAGTCATGTATCATTTATAGAATTGTTTCCATTTTAATATATTTTGCAGATTCAGGACATTTGTTTGGGACCACATTTAACACTTTCATTTAATATTTAGATTTTTATGTACATTTAACACTTAGATCTATATATAAAAATAATCAGTGGTTACACTGTAACTAAAAACTGCCTTTTAACATGGCTTACAATATAAATGTGTAAAAATGGCCTCAAATGTTCAAAATTGTGCAACAGAAAAGAGGCATTAAACTTTCCGGAAAACATGTCAGTAGGTGGACTGGTTTTTTAACTCCCACTAGATCTGCTGAGTCCCATCCAGAGTGTTTTCCCACCTCATGATTTACCCCTGACAATAAAGCAGTTGCTGATGAAGAATATCTAAAATACAGATTTAGTAATGGCAGTTTGGATCTGAGTCAGTTTTTTTTTATCACAAATGATAACTGACAAAATCTTGTCACTAAGCCAAAATTTGTGGAATGTAGTAGCTTAAGTTTGAATGTAAGCCACAGTTGAAGTTGTACAAAATGAAACTTGACAGTGATGAAGCTTGTGTAATGTGTCTTTCATAACAAATGTGATCTCTTATTTAAAAATTTCATGTACTCTGCACTTATTCTATATGCCATGCATTCATTTCATATACAGTCAGTTCATATACAGTGAGGGAAAAAATTATTTGATCCCCTGCTGATTTTGTATGTTTGCCCACTGACAAAGAAATGATCAGTCTGTAATTTTAACGGTAGGTTTATCTGAACAGTGAGAGACAGAATAACAACAAAAAAATCCAGAAAAACACATTTCAAAAAAGTTATACATTGATTTGCATTTTATTGAGTGAAATAAGTATTTGACCCCTTTGCAAAACATGACTTAGTACTTGGTGGTAAACCCTTGTTGACAATCACAGACGTCAGACATTTCTTGTAGTTGGCCACCAGGTTTGCACACATCTCACATCTCAAGGAATTTGGGCCCACTCCTCTTTGCAGATCCTCTCCAAGTCATTAAGGTTTTGTGGCTGACCCTTCAGCTCCCTCCACAGAGTTTCTATGAGATTAAGGTCTGGAGACTGGCTAGGCCACTACAGGACCTTAATGTGCTTCTTTTTGAACCACTCCTTTGTTGCCTTGTCCGTGTGTTTTGGGTTATTGTCAGGCTGGAATATCCATCCATACCCATTTTCAATGCCCTGGCTGAGGGAAGGAGGTTCTCATCCAAGATTTAACAGTACATGGCCCTGTCCATCGTCCCTTTGATGCGGTGCAGTTGTCCTGTCACCTGGGGATGGTGTACTTGGGGTCATAGGCAGCATTCCTCCTCCTCCAAACATGGCGAGTTGAGTTGATGCCAAAGAGCTGGATTTTGGTCTCATTTGACCACAACACTTTCACCCAGTTCTCCTCTGAATCATTCAGATGTTCACTGGCAAACTTCAGATGAGCCTGTACATGTACTTTCTGTAGCAGGGGGACCTTGTGGGCGCTACTGGATTTCAGTCATTCACGGCGTAGTGTGTTACCAATTGTTTTCTTGGTGACTATGGTCCCAGCTGTCTTGAGATCATTGACAAAGTCCTCCAGTGTAATTCTGGGCTGATTCCTCGCCATTCTCATGATCATTGAAACTCCATGAGGTGAGATCTTGCATGGAGCCCCAGACCGAGGAAGATTGACAGTCCTTTTGTGTTTCTTCCATTTGGGAATAATCGCACCAACTGTTGTCGGTGGTCTTGTAGCTCATTCCAGCCTTGTGTAGGTCTACAATCTTGTCCCTGACATCCATGGACAGCTCTTTGGTCTTGGCCATGATGGAGAGTTTGGAATCTGATTGATTGCTTCCTTCTGTGGACAGGTGTCTTTCATACAGTTAACGAGCTGAGATTAAGAGCACTCCCCGAGAGTGCTCCTACTGTAATCTCAGCTCGTTACCTGTATAAAAGACACCTGGGAGTCAGAAATCTTTTTGACTGATAGGGGATCAAATCATGTCAAAATAAAATCATCAAATTTCACTCATTAAAATGCAAATCAATGTATAACTTTTCTGAAATGCGTTTTTCTGGATTTTTTTGTTGTTATTCTGCCTCTCACTGTTCAAATACACCTACTATTAAAATTACAGACTGATCATGTCTGTAAACGTACAAAATCAGCAGGGGATCAAATAATTTTTTCCCTCACTGTATGCAGAGGTTTTCTTTGTACACTAATTTACTTGACAGATATATAGCATAGATGGAAGATTGAGGAAAAGTTTGCCATACTAACAAGAATTTTGTTTTTTCTTACTTTTCAGTGGACAAAAAGATAAATGTTTCATTTTTTATCATCTTTATTTATTCTGTTGCTTGTATTTCTTGATCTGGAAATACGACTTTATATTTGTTTGCCTTTTGTTTTATTAAAGACACATTAGTCTTTCACTTTAAACACACACACACACACAATTAAATGAACATATAATGTAAAATACTTCACATATACATGTCAAAATTAGATTAATGATATATTTATGTATCAAATGTAGAAAACAATCATGAAATGCAAGGGACTTTGTCTTTTTAAATCTCATTTTTGACCTATTTTTTTTAAAAACATTATTATCAGGTGGGTGTATACATCATATGACATTTGAGATACACTATCAATCCTTACACTAAATGTCCAGCTGATTATAGAGAGCTTCCTGGCTAATTTTAACTAGTCACACAATTTGTGAGTTAAATTTAAGCTATGTAGGCCAGAAAACACAAATGATAACAAAAAACATGACAGATAATAAAATAAAAAAGTTTATTTTAAACTTATTTTAACTTTAGTAAGCTTGGGGTGTGGCAAGCGAACACAGCATCTTTTTCCCATCTCAGGGAACCAGGTAACATATGGTACCTGTTGTAGTTCCCTTATGAGGGAACTCATTGCTGTGTCATGGCTGACGCTATGGGAACATCAATACCCACACTGCCACATGCTGGTTGATGTGTGGCCATGAGAGAGCGAAAGCAAACCGAATAAAGAGTGTGGAGAGGACCAGACTCAGCACAATTTTCCTGGAGGGGAACAGCCCAGGCCAAGGCACTGAACGAGGCGATACCCCTAGTAGAGTGAGCTTTAACACCAAGAGGTGAAAAAATACCATGTGCCTCATAGGCCTGGGTAATCGCCTCTACTACCCAGTCTGCCAGGCGCTGCTTGGAGACCTTGCCCTTGTTCCGGCACCTGAAGCAGACGAACAGGGAGGAGATTCTCAGTACCCTTACCGGGCAAAGCAAGTGCAGCCTCTCCTGTTCTGCCAACTCATGGGGCAGAGGACAGAAGGCCTGCAAGATGACCGGACGACCAGCCATCCTGGGCACCTTGTGGACATATCCTGCCCTGGGGTGCAGAATAGCCTTGTTAAGCAGGTGGGGGTGAAGGATAGAGCCTGCAGATTTCCACAGAGAGGTCCTAGGAGGGGAGGCATGGTCTGCAGGATGGCCTCAGTTTCCTGGCAGTGCAGAAAAAACAAGAGACCAGAGGGTGCCTACCCAAGGAGGCCCAGAGGTCAAGTTCATGGTTTGCAGTAATGGCAGCCATGTACACTTTTAAAGTAGAGGGGGACTGGAGCTGGGTCCTGACTGCACTGATTGCACCAGAGGCAAAAATGCCTCCACTTCAGAGCATACAGCTTTCTAGTGGTGGGAACCTTAGCATAGAACATAGAGGCCTGCCTCTAGGATCTGGTTCCCCTCAGGGGCCAGACCCAGAGCGTCCAGATCTCAGGGCAGGGGTGTATGATTAACCTCTGTGCCAGAGAGAGGAGATCTTTGATGACAGGAATCTCCCAAGGAGTGCTGTCTAGGAGGGAGACAAGGTCTGCAAACCAAATTCAAGCGGTCAGTGACGACCGACAAGAAGAAGGTGGATTGTGGTGCTCTCTGGCTAGGACTTCTGGGATCAGAGCTGCCAGGGGAAAGGCATATAAACATAGCCTAGCCCACATCTGTACCAGAGCATCCAGGCCCAGAGGGACTGGGTGAGAAAGGGAATACCACAGCTGACACTGGGTCAACTTCTTGGAGGCGAACTGATCCACTTCTGCATGGCCAAAAATCTGCCAGATGCTCTCCACCACCTGTGGATGGAGATGCCACTCCCCAGGCCTCAGCAACTTGATCGACAGGAAGTCTGCATCTCGATTTATGTGCCTTGGGGTGAAAATCGCTCCCAGTGAAAGAAACCTCGTCTCTGCCCAGAGCAAAATCTGGTGTGCCAACCTGAACAGAGGGTGCAAACACAAACCGGCCTGATGATTGATACAGGAAACTACCGTAGTGCTGTCTGTGTGCACCAACACATGGTAGTCCCTGAGGTGTGAGAGAAAGTGTTTCAGTGCTAGAAACGCGGCCCACATCTCCAGGCAATTTATGTGCCATGGGAGTTGGGGGTGATCCCAGAGATCCTGTGTGGGGCAGCCATCCAAGACTGCACCCCAGCCTGAAAGTGAGGTGTCTGTTGAAAGAGTCTTGCGACGATGACGCGCCCCTAGTGTGGGACTCAAGGTCAGAAAACAGGGTCTTTTCCACTTAAGAAGGGTACGAAGCCAGTGGCGTGTAACCCTTGTGGCACTGAGTGGGTGTCTGCAGGGTTGAAAGCCGAATAGCTTTCACTGAATAGCTTTCACCACTGACAGTATGGAAGCCACCCGAGCAGGAGACAGACATGCCTGCCTCATGGTGGAATCCCAAACTACCCCCAAGAAGGTGGTTCTCTAAGAACGAGAAAGAACACACTTCTCTGGGTTCAACCTGAGGCCTAGAGACCTCATATGGGCAAGCACAGCATCCCGATGACTGCCTGCTATGGCCTTCGACTGGGCCAGGATGAGCCAGTCATCCAGGTAATTCAGTACACGGATGCCCTGGAGACACAGCGGTGCCAGGTCAGCATCCATGCACTTTGTAAATGTGTGTGGTGACAGGGGTAGACCAAAAGGGAAGAACACAATACTGGTATGCTTTGCCCCCGAAGGCAAACCTGTGGAACTTCCTGTGTTCTGGTTGAATGCCTACATGAAAATAGGCATCTTTGAGGTCTATAATCACCAACCAGTCCTTGGCCCTGATTTGCTACATGATAAGATTAAAGGTTAGCATCTTGAACTTGAACATCTTCAGTGCTGGCAGACACAGACCCAGGGGATAGATTAATGCAGGAAAAGAAAGCGAGGGCGGACCCTGCTGACCCCCGAGACACCAGAGGAGGATGGGCAGGAGGTAGGAGAAACTGCTCTAGGGAGGATGCTCATAGGAACCCTAGCCCTTCTTTTCTTTGCCTGGCAGAGGTGACAGACTTATGGTCCTGTCTCACCTTATGGGCCTAAGCCTGAACAGGCTGGCCTCCCTAGACTTTGACAGGGGCATGGGCTACCACACTACCCCTTCTTTCCGCTCTGAGCAAGCTGGGGGGGGCAGGTGCAGCTGGAAGATGGGCCAGGCTGCTCAATGTGGTGAGGGATAAATTTCCTGAATGCTGCTGAATGGCGCTTCACCTCTTGCTGCCGGCGAAATCGGGGCATTTAGGAAAATGACTTATCTCTGTCCTTAATCCCAGTTATGTTAAGCCACAGGTGCCTCTCCATGGCAACTAACACAGCCATAGAATGCCTATTGCACGGACCATCTGCTTCATAGCACAGAGTGTGAGATCTGTAGCTTGGTGTAGCTCAGAGATGGTTTCAGGGTTAAATCGCTTGCCACAGTTCAGCTCTTTCAGCAGGTCAGCTTGGTAGGCCTGCAAAACTGCCATGGTGTGCAGGGACACACACCAAGCAGCTTGGCCTGCTCTCATGTAGGCCAACCTGACAGGTGCTGAAGTAACTCTACAGGACTTAGAAGGGAGCGCAGGCTTCATCCATGCTGGCTATGTAGGGGAGAGATAGATTGCAAGCGTCTCTTCAACCCTGTGCATGGCTGCATACCCATGATTTTCAAGCACAACAATGGCAGTGCGAGCTCCCGAAACTGAAGCAGGGATATTGAAGTCAGGAGAAACTTCTGCCAACTCAACCTGCAAACCCCATAATCTAAGATGATGCGCTGTCTTGGATGCAGGAGCCGAGCCATGAGACGCAGACACTTGCCTGAAAAATACAGCCAAGCGGGATCAGAAGTTATGGAGAGGAAGCCTCTCGCAATGCATGCCGCCAGATCCCTCGAGAGCCGACCGGGCATGCTCTTCTCCCAAACAAACAACGCAAAAAGCGTGATAAAATAAAACAGAGGCATGGATGCACACACCTCTTAAAATATCTCTTTCTTTTTTTTCTCCTAGTCTAGACAGACAGGACAAACAATCAACACACGTACACAGACTGCTTCCTGAAGACAAAGAAGCTGGAGTAATGTGATGTAGATCCCCTTATATGGACTTATTGGCATGTATTCCCTAGCATTGAGTTCAATTGAAAGGGAACCACCGTAGTGCTCTCTGTGCACACTAACACATGGTAGCCCCTGAGGTGTGGGAGAAAGTATTTCAATGCTAGAAACACGGCCCTCATTTCCAGGCAATTTATCTGCCATAAGAGATAAGGGCCCTCCTAGAGACCCTGGGTGGCTGTCCAAGACTGATCCCCAGCCCAAAGGTGAGGTATCTGTCAAAAGAATCTTGCGATGATGACGACATGCCCCTAGAGTGGGACCTAAGTTTAGGAACTGGGGTCTTTTTCACATAAGAAGGGTAGGAAACCCGCAGCGCATAACCTTTATGATACCTGTGCCTGTGGGGTTGAAAGCCTACACCCCTGAGCCAGAGCTGGAATGGCCTCATGTGAAGCAGACCCAAAGGGATTTCATTGGATGCTGAGGCCAAGCACTCTCTGTGTCTCAGCCTCTTTGGCCTAGCTGAATAGCTTTCAATGCTGACAGGATGGAAGCCATCTGAGTAGGAGAAAGACGTGCCTGCATTGTGGAGGAATCCCAAACTACCCCCAAGAAGGTGTTTCTATAAAAAGGAGAAAGCACACCTAGAAACCTCATGTGTGCATGCACAGCATCTCGATAACTGGCCGACATAGCCCTGAAAGCGAACCTGAGGAACTTCCTGTGCTCTGGCCATTTCAAAATAGCTATCTCTGAGGTTTACTGTCATAAACCAGTCCTTGTATGCAATAAGTCTGAGCAATAAGTTTGAGCATGAGCATCTTGAACTTGAATGTGTTCAGCGCACAGTTCAGAGCCTGCAGGTCTAAAATTGGATGCAGCCCTCCATTTTTTGGGAACAAAATACCAGCTGTTAAAAGCTGAGTCTTGTTCTGGGAGGGGAACATATTCTGTGGCCCCCTTCCTCAGAAGCGAGATAAGTTCCTCTTGCCATAGAATATGTTCCCCTCCCAGATGAAGGGTGGGTGGGTTTGAGGGTTTGGGTGTCTGGGGAGCGGCTGGAAGATGGCCCAGGCTGCTCACTGAGCAGGGGATAAATTCCCTGAACATCTCACTGCGTCACACACATACTCACTGCATTACTGAACAGGCCCTTAGGCAAGGTTCAGGGTGTCCAGGAGAAAGGACTTATCTCTGTCCTCAATCCTTGTTAAATTAAGCCACAGGGGCCTCTCAGTGGCAACTAATGCAGCCATAGAACATAACCCCTTGCTGCAGTCGAATTCTTTTATCAGGTCTGCAACTTTGGGACTTGGGACTTGTTTACTCAGACTAATTGTTTACTCATCCCAACTATTCACTAAACACACATATTAAATCTTATCCACTGCTGGGGTGAATGTTACCCACATAATGCACCAGGAATCTGTGTAATCTGAGTAAAACATATATACCATGACTTTAAAGCTCTGGAAAAAGATAAGAGACCACTGCAAAATAATCAGTTTCTTATGTTTTTTTTTCTTACAGATGCATGTATTGGTGAGATGAACAGTTTTGTTTCATTTTTGTCAAATTCAAAATATAACTATTGTTATTTCGAGTGTATATTTAAAGGAAATGACAACACATCAAAATAACCCAAGATCATGCAGTATTTGCAGAACTTTAATAACTCAAATAAAACAAAATGCAAATAATTTGTAAACAAATTGTGTTAATGCTTTGGTTAAATAACATTAAGAGATCAGTATTTGGTGGAATAACCCCGATTTGCATGTGTTTTGGCTCCATGATCTCCACCAGTTTTTCACATTGCTGTTGGGGAACTTTATACCACTCTTTTTGCAAAAAAGCAAACAGCTCAGCTCTGCTTGATGGTTTGTCACCATCCATCTTCCTCTTGATGACATTCCAGAGGTTTTCAGTAGGGTTCAAATCTGGAGATTGGGCAGTGGTCTCTTATTTTTTTCCAGAGCTGTATATAATATACTTTAGACCTTTTCACTATACAAACTAGGTATTATGTACAGTATGTCACAGGTATCACCCACTCTGTGTGGATTTCCATTACTGGATTGCTTCCACTTCCCAAAAACATGCCAGTAGGTGGACTGGGTTCTATAAATCTCACTAGATCTGAATGGCTGTGTGCATGGTGCCTTGAAGTAGAGTCCCATCCAGAGTGTTTTTCGTAACTTCATGATTTATCCCTGACAATAAAGCAGTTAATGGTGAAGAATGAATGAATCAAGGAATGAGTGCCATATAGTTGTCTAAAGCATAAGCATAACTGAAACACACACACACACACACACACTATAGCACTGAAAATACAGATTAAGCAATGTTGGTGTAGAGCTGAGTCAATTTTAACATCTCTGAATTGGGATCGTTTTTGTAAAATGCAAAATAATTTTTTTTATTTTCACATACACAAAAGACAAGTCACATGCCAAACTTTGTAGAATATTATAGTTTAAGTTTGAATGTAAACCACAGTTGAAGTTTTAGAAAATGAAAGTCGGGAGTTTCATGAGAAACATAAATATGAGACAAGCTCTTATCTTTGTACATTAATTCACTTGACTGACTGGAACAGTCACGTACGTCATTGACAGACTGAATACCTGATGGGAGATCAAGTGTGTGAGTGCAAGTGTCCACACAGTCTAAAGCTTTGATACCATATACACAAGCATCACGCATCAGATATCTAAGTTTAATTCCATGACAGAAGCTTGAGTTATTGACTTTTTAATTGTGTGAAATACAACCAAAGATGGCACAAATGGTATGTGATCAAATCCACAAATAAAAAGATAAAACAACAATATTTGGTTTAAATGAGGCAGAATTAAAAATACTAATAATTTAATTTAAAAAATTGCCAGTGTGTAATCTGCCTTTCAAGGCAAATGTAAATAAGTGATGTGATGGAATATTTTAAAGGAAGATGTTCTGAACTTCTGTGTATATGACTATAAGTTGTTTGTCATTGAAAGTTGCTTGTAACCAGAGATTTATTTATTTTATTTTTTTTGCGAATTGTTGGAAGGTCAGAATGCACTAGAGACAAGATGGCGAGACTCAAGGCTAAGAATCAACTTAGGCAGACCTTGGTAAGGTTGTCCTGATCAGGTGTTATAATGTAGTCAACGAGTGACAACGTTTCCCTTTTTTGTTTGTGTTTTAATCATGTTTATAAAAACTCAAAATCATGAAATATTAATCATGTTTATAAAAACTGTGTTATTTTCTCTAAACTTTCACAACAGTGACAAACTCCTATCTCAGTGTTACATCTATCCTGCACTCTTTCTACATGCCATACTTTCACTTCACCTACATTCAGTTCAGATATGAAGGGGTTTTCTCTGTACACTCATTTACCTGACTGACAGGAACAGTCACTTGCATAGCTGGCAGATTTAGTGCAAGTTTTACATATTAAAAGAATTTAGTTTTTTATGTTCTTTTTTTGGTTACCTTTGTTTTATCTTATTTTTTAGAGTACATACCATGATCATTGAACTGACAACGGCTAACAAATAAACCTTTGTCTTTATTAAACATCATTATGTTTTCTAATGCTTGTATTTCCTGATCTGGAAATACTACATTAGTATTGTTTGGCTTTATATATATATACATCAAAAATAGATCGATGATATTTTTCTGTATGAAGTGTAGGGAACAGCGTCTCTATAACTGTTTTTTTCTCTGTAATTTTTGTTTTAACGTTGTTATCAGGTCATAGATTGAAAATATAATGATGTTCCTGTTATAAATTGCCCTGTCAACCTTTAGGATGCCTATATCATTAGAGATACACCATCACTCCCCAACACTAAAAGTGCAGCTTAACACAGAGCTGATTACAAAGAACTACTTGATTAATTTAAGACAGAATGACTGTGAGACTAACAAGGCAAATGTCTCCATCTGCTGGCTACATCTCTCTGTTGGTGATTCTTCTGGAAAAACATAACACACATACAATCAGTATCCATTCCTACAAAGCAGATGATCTTATAAATTGAGTTCAGGCGTAATAAGGTCAGCTACAGCAACAGCAAGTGTATTGTAGACCAAATGTTTCCCAGTTGTTCCTAGGTTTTCATGGCATCTAGTCAAGGCAGAAGACTTACTTAAGCAGATCCATGGAAGATCCTTGCTGCATTGGAACACAGATTAAAGGAGCTAACAGAGAGTATGAGCTGAATGTCTTTGTAAAGTTTGCACTCACACCAAAACTTTGTTTGCACACCAAACTGGGCCACTCAAATACTTACATGTGCCCTTGGCAATAAGTTCATGCAAATCTCACCGTCATCACATGAACTGCTCTGTTACATTCAATTAATGTTTGGTATTGCTTCGGCTTCAGCAATTTTTCAAACTTCAAATGATCAGAACTTACAAGGCATTCCCAATGTTCATTGCTATCTAGATAGGGACTAGATTAGTGACTGAGCAACATTTCAAGAATGTAGACGCAGTCCTCGGCCATCTGGATGAATTTGGGCTTTGTGTCCAGTGTGAGAAATGTGAATTTTTTTAGAGATTCTCTGGAGTGCTTGGGGCACATCATAGATGCTCAGGGTCTTCATAAGCCCGCAAAAAAAGGTCAGGGTAACTGTGGATGCACCTGCACTGAAGGACATTAATCAACTTTGTTAGTTTTTTTGGACTATAAACTATTACACTCGATTTAGTTTTTTTAAATTCATATAACCCTTTTTTTGTCGACAGTGAGGTAAATAACTTGGTTACATCACGGCTGTGGTCTCATTTATTGACACACTGGGAAAGTAAAGCATGCCCAGCACAGCATGCTTCTCAGAATCACTTTTCAATGCTCAAGCATTATGTTTCTTTTGAATTTTAAACAAATCAAAGGACACACAGTATAGTGGCAGAATGATTTTTCACAACATTAGCTTATTGTGAAGAACTAGTGGCAGCAGATGGTGTAGAATTCATGTGCATTTTTTAGAAGAACCAGAACAGGAATAAATCCAAATCTAAAGGCAGAAACACAGTCAAAAGGCTCTGCATGTCACTTAACTAACAGTACTTCGTGTGGAATGGCTGCAAATGAAGCTTAAGAGTCTGTAATACCAGGAGATCACCTGGAAGTGATCAATATTCTGGCTAAGGTTTCCTCTGGTGGTAGGGAGGAGGGTTGGCAGATAAACTTGTCACACGTACACTGATCAGCCATAACATTATGACCACTGACAGGTGACGTGAATAACACTTATCTTCTCATCATGGCACCTGTTAGTGGGTGGGATATATTAGGCAGCAGGTTAACCTGGGCAAGCGTAAGGATTTGAGCGAGTTTGACAAGGGCCAAATTGTGATGGCTAGACAACTGGATCAGAGCATCTCCAAAACTGCAGCTCTTGTGGAGTGTTCCCGGTCTGCAGTGGTCAGTTTCAGTCAATAGTGGTCCAAGGAAGGAACAGTGGTGAACAGTGGTGACAGGGTCATGGGCAGCCAAGGCTCACTGATGCAGATGGGGAGCAAAACCCGGCCTGTGTGGTCCGATCCAACAGACAAGCTACTGTTTGTCAAATTGCTGAAGAAGTTAATGCTGGTTCTGATAGAAAGGTGTCAAGAATTCAGTGTATCGCAGTTTGTTGCGGATGGGGCTGCATAGCTGCAGACCAGCCAGGGTGCCCATGCTGACACCTGTGCACTGCTGAAAGTGCCAATAATAAGCATGTGAACATCAGAACTGGACCATGGAGCAATGAAAGAAGGTGGCCTCCTCTGAGGAATCACATTTTCTTTTACATCACGTGGATGGCCGGGTGCATGTGCATCTTTTACCTGGGGAACACATGACACCAGGATGCACTAAGGGAAGAAAGCAAGCCAGCAGAGGCAGTGTCATGCTTTAGGCAAAGTTCTGCTGGGAGCACATTTTCATGGAAATGGTATTCCCTGATGGTTGTGGTCTCTTTCAGCAGGATAATGCACCATGTCACAAAGCAAAAATGGTTCAGGTATGGTTTGATTAGCACAATAATGAGTTTGAGGTGTTGACTTGGCCTCCAAATTCCGCAGACCTCAATCCAATCAAGCAACTTACAGGGCTTAAGTGATCTGCTGCTAACATCTTGAAGCTAGATACCACAGCAAACCTTCAGGGATCTAGTGGAGTCCATGCCTCAACGGGTCAGAGCTGTTTTGGCAGCAAAAGGGGGACCAGCACAATATTAGGCTCCTGGTCATAATGCTTGCTTGGTGTATATATGCTCTTACAAATTATTTTTTAAAGAAACACTATTTTTATATCTTAAATATATTTTTTGTTAAAAAAAAGGATAAATCATTAGGAGAATCAAGGCGTAAAATGTGTGTTCTCGTGTACATCACTGAGTATAAATAAATCTGAAAACCTGTAAGTATTAATGTGACTACAGGTAGAGGCAGCTGATAAAAACAATTAGTGGTTGAAGCGATTAGAATATGGGAGTGGATACAAAGGTCTTGAATTCACAAATTCAGAAATCCTTCAGAATTCACTGTACCACAGCCTGTTCCTATTAAATTTCACCTTGCTGCCTATGTATGTATTTTTTATATCTGTGTATGCTATATATATACTTTATGTACGTATTTGTTTATTTGCATTGACCACTAGATGGCACTCTTACCTTGTTTACAGAGGAGTGCAGTTTTTTCTCTAGTAGACGATAGGATGTAAAACTCGTAGGACAAAGGAATTGATGTGTAGTTATCCTGGTAAGGGATGCTGTGGTTTTCAGAAAAAGTACTAATCACGTTCAAGTACCATGGAAGTAGGAAGATGATTTACATTGGGCATCCAAGAACATGTTCTATTTATCTATATATCAGTATTACTGATAAATGATATACACGTATAAACAATTGGCATTTCTAAAAGATCCCATTTTCCTTAAAATATACAAATAAAATATCATAAAAAAGAAACAAGACTTGACATTTTGAGAATTGTAGTACCTCCACAATGAGTTAATGAAACACATTTCAGTGTATACATCATAATGTACTTTAGGAATTCAATTAAAAATAACTTTTAAAATGTGGAAAAATAACCATCAAAATGTAAATGTAACTATGTTAATAGTATACAAGTAAATATCTGAGGTGTTCATTGGGATTTCTGAGCACTGGGCTGTTTCAGCTAAATATGCTTTCCTGGAAGAGAGCAAAGACAGTAGTAAGGTTGGAATGTTGTGACATGTGGTGTCCATATTTATCATCAGAAAGACAAGGATTTCAGTGTTATCTGCCTCTATAATTTTGCCCCCCCCTTCTTTTCGATATCTATCTATCTATCTATCTATCTATCTATCTATCTATCTATCTATCTATCTATCTATCTATCTATCTATCTATCTATAAAGCAATTAATTTATTTATTTTTGATGGTTTTCACTGTTAGTTATGTCTTCTTTTATCCCCCTTTTCAGCTTTGGATTTTGTTATAGCTGTTTTCCTGATTTCCTGATCTATACTGACATCCAATTTGACTGCTTGCAGTAAACTGCGTGAGAGTTTTGTCTGTTTAAACCTTTTGTAGCATGAAGGTTTAAAGAACATTAAAAAATTAAGCTTGTCTGTGTCAATGGTGATGCAAAAGTTTGTGGTTTGCTAATAAATATAACTTAATAATAAAGAGAATACTAAGACCATTTCTTTATCACTTTCTTTATCATAATCTGTCATGGAAACATTGTAAATAGATTGCTTTCATTTTATTTCACACACAATTGGCAATGACAAAACGTGAAAACAATGGCTCGGTAGAAGATTGCTGTTTATAAATGGCTAGAACCGGAAGTGTCTATAAACCCAGAAGTCTGTGCAAAAATTGGGTGAAGGCTCCCTTTGGTGGAGTGGAGGCAACCTGCCACAAAAGATGTTACAGAATCCCCCCTAAAGGCGTTCTACTTTTCCCAGGGCACCCCACGGGTCTGGGTACTGGTTGTGTGGGGTTGGCCAGGTGGAATTCTTCAACGAGTGAGGGGTCTAGGATGTTGTCAGAATTGACCAAGCAATGTTCTTCTGTGCCATACCCCTCCCAGTCTATGAGATATTGTAGCCAGCCTTCTCTCCTTTGTGAGTCCAAGATGGTGTGGACAATGTAAGCAGGTGCCCCATTGATGTCAAGTGGCAGTGGGGGGAGAGATTCTGCAGTGGGGGTGGGAGTAGGAGCGTGGGCAGGCTTGAATAGGGAGACATGAAATGACGGAGAAATACAATAGTGAGGGGGTTACTGGAGGCAATAGGTAACTGGGTTAATTTGGCAAGTGATCTTGAAGGCCCTATGAAGAGTTTGATATTCTGGGTGGAGAGCCACACCCACTGACTTGTATGGGGGGTGTAGGCATCTTCTACGGTTGGCCTGGATCTCCTGATGGGACTCTGTCCTCTGTAGGTGAATGTGGGCCCACTCCCATACCTCAGTGCTGTGATGGAACCAGTCGTCAACTACACGTCTGTGGCCTCGCCTGACCAAGGAACGGGGGTGGGGGGGCCGAAATCCCAGGTTACATTGGAACAAGGTGAGACCTGTAGAGAAGTGGGTTAGCAAGTTTTGGGCGTATTTGGCCCAGATGAACTTTACCCAGCTTTGTTGTTCTCAGCTGCAATAAGTCCTTAGGAAGCATCCCAGTTCTTAGTTTATCTGCTCAGCTTGGCTACTGGCTTGAGGGTGATGTGACCCTGATGTGAGGCTGACATTGATCCCTAAGTCCCGCCATAACTGCGATTTGATTTGGGGCCCCGGACAGACACAATGTCTTCCGGTATTTCATAGTTTCAGAAGACAAGGGCTAGAAGCAACTTCTCCATGGTTGTGGGGAATCCCTTTAAGGGTACCAGCTTGCAGGCTTTTTGACCACCACCAGAATCATAGTAAATCCATGAGAATTGTGAAGGGCGATGACAAAATCGACTGCAATGTGGGACCATGGGCATTGTGGTATTGGGAGGGGCTCCAGCAGGCCGCATGGGAGCTGGCATGAGGTTCCTACCTTGGCACACGCTGTACAAGCCTCCCCATAGGTCTTAATGTCCATGGTCATGGAAGGCCACCAAAATGCATTCTGAACTAGTCTGGTGGTGTGGTGGATACCTGGATGTCCCAAATTGAGGGTAGAGTGCACCTATTGGATGACCCTCCTCCATAATGTCCCATTGGACCGATGTGATAATGATGCATGGTGGGAGGATGGGCTCTGACATCATAGGTTTGTTTCTGGGGTTGTGGCAACAGGAAAGGGCATCAGTTTTGCAATTTTTGGAGCTAGGGCAATAAGTCTCAGTGAAATGGAATCTGGTGAAGTAGAGTTCCAAACGGGCATGATGGGGGTTAGCTCTCATAGCAT
Source organism: Hemibagrus wyckioides (assembly GCF_019097595.1). Classification (NCBI taxonomy): domain Eukaryota; kingdom Metazoa; phylum Chordata; class Actinopteri; order Siluriformes; family Bagridae; genus Hemibagrus; species Hemibagrus wyckioides. Next base: position 12,119,142 of record NC_080734.1, on the reverse strand, counting down.
TATTAATGTTTTCAAGGTTCTTTTGGAATGGATGCCATGCCCCCTCAACCAGTGCATCCATTCCTCCAGTGCTTTGGTAATTGATAGCAGTTCCCTGTTACCTACCTTGTAGTTGCTCTCCACTTGGGTATGTTTGATGAACGGGAGGTTGGGGTCCAAATGCTGCAGGATGGGGGCTGCGGTAAAATGTTGCTTTAGATCTTCAAAGGCCTTCTGGGGACCACTGGAGCTTATATGGTTTGCCACATAGCAGAGAGGATAGTGGGGCAGCAAATGGAGCTATAGTCCCAACTGAACTGCCGATAGAAATTGTCAAAGCCCAGGAACCTTTGCAGTTCTTTGACACTGGTTGGTGGGAGCCATTCCCACATTTCCATCCCCACATTCTAACACCTTGTTAACATCCATCTCTATGCCATGCCTGACTGATGATGTAACCAAGGTAGGTAATGGAGACTTTGTGGAACTCACATTACTCAGCTTTGACCACAAGGTGATGCTGTAGCAGGTGGGTTAGGATGGTAATATGGTTAATGTGGAGGGGCTAGTTCTGGGAGTAGATTAGGATTTCATCAATGTAGATAATGACACAAGAGTTCAATAGGTCTCGGGAACAGTTTGTTCATAAAGGCTTGGGAGATGGAGGGCACATTGGTCAGGCCATACAGCATGTTGAGGTACTCATTGTGCCCCCTGGTGGTGGCACATCCTCTTCATCCTCTTCCTTAATTCTGTTGTATGCACTGGTGAAATAAAAGACTTCCCTTAGCTGTTCCATGGCAACAGGTACCAGAGATAGGGTATACTGGTATCAGACAGTCTTCGCGTTGAGGCCTTTGTGGTCAATACAGAGATGCAGTGTGTGCATCCATGCCCACTACATTTTGGGGGGCTAGTCTGCATTGTTTGTTTGATAGAGGAGCATGTATGCGTGGCTCTTGAGGGAGCCAGCTTCATGCACTGCAAAACTTTTCTTCTTTGTAAACTCTCCTCTCGCTTGGCTATTTTCTCCAGCCTACTTAGATCATGGGTCTTGCAGGTCGAGTTAGTGGAGGCAGAACAAGAGACGGGTGATCCTCTTTCTCTTTCCCTCTCTCCCAACTCAGATTTTCCTGCTTTGACTCTGGGAGCTCGTTTTTAGATTTCTCCCAACTCAAACAAGGGATTATTGTCTTCATCAGACTCTGAGGAGCTCGATGTGGGTGATGATGAGTGGTATGTCACTGAATTGCTTCTTGAGAGAAAGCAATCATGCTGTTGAGTTTCGCACATTGTTGCTAAGCTCATTCGGCATTTGCTTGCTTGTATTTCCAGCCAAGCACTTGTGCCGCATGGCTTGAGTCCTGTGTCTATTGAGGCAGCGCGCCGGAGTCTGTCACTGTTTCACAGCTTCGTGAATCCCTTTGTCCTCTCAGCTGACTCTGATACCGCCGCCACTAAGGTGTCGAGGCTGTGGAATAATCCTTATTCTGCCTGACTGTTTTCCTCAGCCACTCCTGACTATTCAGCCATTGTGGACTTTGATGAACAGGGGTATGCGGCAATGTCTAGGGTTGAAGTGATGCTTGTAGGCTATCTCTCCCCTTCATTGGCTGCATGTGCCTTATAGGGAAGGCCTACAATCCTGCAGGTTAAGCCGTTGCTGTGCTGCACACAATGGTAGTTTTGCAGTCGTACTGAGCTGACCTGCTAAAGGAGCTCATTTGCAGGAAGGGGCTCATCAATGAGGACTCTGCCAGGCCACAGATTTAGCCCTCTGTGCCACAAAGCAGATGGCCCATGCCATTGGCTGTTTCTTTTAGACATCCTGGTGTCTCCTAATGGGCTGTTCTTTCTTTGCCGCAGTGAGGATCTAGGGCTAGGCCATACCCACCAGCCCCAGCCTGGCCTGCTGAGGCAGGAAAAGAAGCCACCCCATGTAAAATCTGGGTGGCTGTCCATCGCTTAGGGCCAGGTTCCCCAGGTGAGAGACAACCATCTCCACCATGTGGATATCCCTCCAAGGCTGGGATATGCGAAGAAAGAACTTCACTGTGCTGTAATGTATATGTGACAAATAAAGGCTATTTCTATGCCTTGTTAGCTCCTGCCAGCTTTTGCCAGGATGTTTGTACTGCAGCAGGTTGGTCCTCTCCACACACGTTTATTGGGTTCTATAACCTGGACCCCACCCCTGTGTCATGGGTCTTACAGGGCTAATGATGCTCTGCTCTTGGCTTGTTTGTGCTCTTTCATGACCTCTGGGACAGACATATCCCAGCATGTGGCAGCATTGGTATTCCCATAGCGTCAGCCATGATGCAGCATTGAGTTTCCTCGAAAGGGAGCTACACCAGGTTACGTATGCAACCCGGTTCCCTGAGAAGGGAACGAGACGTTGTGTTGCTAGCCACACCCCTGGTGTCTACTTGTGCTTCTTTCAGACAAGTAGAAGCTGTAGTAATGTGATGTAGATTCCCTTTCATGGTCTTGCTGGCACTCTACTTTATCACATGACCTACCTGAGCTGATAAATTTGCGTGATTTCACACAGAGCTTCAGACACGACTTCCACATAGAAGCTTTCCCTTCTCAGGAACCGGGTTACATACATAACCTGGTGTAGTTTTGTTAAATACCTCTCATAGCTTGTTGTACTAGTGAGGGATAAAGACTGCGGCCGTGGGCTTGGGGCTCTCCATGGTGGTGTTATGGCAGGAAAGGTTGAGTCTCTTTCTAAGACAGTGTTATAGGCAGCCTGGGGACCAGCGGAGCAGTTCCTTGTGTTGGCAGGAGATCTGTGGATCATTTGCCTAAAGCCATGGGAATCTCAATATGATTAGCTCTTCGATGTGGAAAAGTCCTATGCGCAGCGTTAACTGAACAGTTTGATGTGTGATGTAGCCGTCAGCAATGGGTTGGTTGTGCAGTGCTGTGACCTTGAGGGGTGTTGAACATGGGATTGTGGGGAGACTCAAGTCTTTCCCAGCTGCATGGGAGAGAAGGTGGGGAGGCCCTGGAGTGTCTGTGAAGGGTGCTGGGTGTGTAGCAGAATATCTCAGGCATCAAAGGCCCAATCCAGGGCCTTTCCTGCAAGCAGGGCTAAGAGGAAGGCATACTTGGCACATCCTCCCTGTAGGTCTCTAACTGGTTGGCAAATAACGCATTGCGTTACTGTAGAAAGCCCAGACAGTGTCTGGCGAGGCTATCCAATTTCTCTGGTAGGGTCATTTGTGGCATCAGGGGATATTCTACCGGTAGGGCATGGAGGGCCTGGTGTCATCATCTGAGTTCCTGTTTCAGGTAAAGACATTTTATTACTCCCATCCCCTGGGCCTGTGTTAACTAAAATGGGGAATGACACAAATGATTGATTGAATGCTGGAAAAGGATAATTGCTTCAACTTTTTCTTTTTTTTTCATTTCTGAGAATTGCTGGTCGAGTGAATAACTGTTACTATTGTTGTTGCCATTGAAGGAAACACCTGCCTTGCAATTGGTTATCACAGACAAAAAGATCTTTTTCCTTCTATTAAATCATAAATCCCAGTAAGTGGATTTCATCTAAAACCTGGTTTATCTGCTCATACTGTAATGTTAATAAGGTGACCATAGGCAATAAAAAATATGTAGGTCTGTGTTGCTTTTTCCAAGAGCTCTAAAAGGGACTCATATTTAGGGATGTTATGTGTCATATAAGCAGGGCCGCATTAACAATAGCGCTAGGTGAAGCACCGGGGCCCAAGCAAGAAGGGGGCTGTGATTGGCTGTGGAGCAGATTGACAGGCCATCGGTAGTGCTGATCGCAAATGCCCCACCACATGCTCCACTTATTAGTGGTGTTATTTAGTGGAGCTTTGGTGTAAATTTCATGCATTATCATTATTAATTCAAGCGTCACATTTGACCGACCGCCACTGGTTATGTGTAAAAATACAAGTCTTTCCAAATATCCTCGTAATCAAAGTCGTTTTTGTCTTAAATGAATGGTAATAGTTAAAGATAAAATGTGTATTACCATTAGTATATGGGGTCCTGAGGTTTTAAAGTGACAGCAGCTTAAAAAAGTGGTCAAGTGTCAATAATGTTAATCAAACATCAGAAGGAAAATCACTTACTGTCCTTGACCGAATAACATTTTTAAAATGAGTGAAGACTTTGATGTCCCTGGAAAGTGAGATTTTTTTCGATCCCTGGTCTTCAGTGACATTATCAAGGACTTATCTTTCTGCAAAAACCACGAAAAAAGTTTTTAAGGTAAGCAATTTTCTTTATTGTATATTGTAACTGAACTGGCAACTGTTATTCTGAATGGTAGAAATACATTTTTGTCCCATCTTGATTTTATTAGTGTAAAACAACTTCAGCAGTATTAGAACGATGCACATTTTTTTCCTCAGTATTTGTGGGTGGGGGTTGAGGGCCTACAGTAACTCATAGCCCCGGGGCCCAGTGTGGCCCTGCATATAAGCATAAGCTGCCTCATGAGCTTTTACTATTGTTTGTGGAAGATCTAAAATTGACTGTATGTAGACATTTTTTTTCAGCCTTTCTCTCTGTCTGTTTTTCTTGCAACCAATAATTTTCATTGTTCTGTCATCCTTTCTGTCCTTGCATTCTTTTGTTTGTAATTCCCCTAGTGAATGCTCATTTGTCTCCCCTATATCAACACTTCCCCTAATTATATCACAATCTGTGGGTCTTTTACATTGGAGCTGTACAGCAGTATTTTCGTCTTGTAATAAACTTCATCCTCCAGTGGCTCTTTCTGTCTCTGTTTGGCTTTTAATTTCTGTCTCACCAGAGAAGTAGTAATTGTTGATTTCACATGATCCAAACTGCAGAGCTTTGTCTTGGTGGTTATTGATTGCTGTAAGGAGTTTAACTTTGGAAGGTGTGTAGCCCATTACAATAATCAGAATGTTATCCACCTGTTGATTATGTAGTATCAAGGTAGACAAAACCAAGTCCTTAATAATTTGTATTCTTTCTCCACCATAAGCACTTTTTCTGTATTCTTGCTGTTAATTGATTTTATCTGTCAAAAAAGATGATGCTCCTTTAAATGATTGAATCTGCCAAAACTGCCCTATGCTTTGAGGGGTAATTTTAGCCTGGGTATTCTTTATTAAGATTTTTTACTGTTTCTCTAGAAATAGAACCAGTGCAATCTTCTTTATGCTACACTTTTGAATAGTCAATTGGTTTTGAAGATAAAGGAGGATTGTTGATCACCTGCCCCTACACATATGCATTTATATGGTTGTGTATTTTATAAACAGCTGATCTCCTGGGATTTTCACACACAACAAGAAGTGTGTGATGATGAAGACATCAACAATGACGTGTGGAGGTTGGAGGAAAATGGCCAGATTGGTTTGAGCTGTGTTGGAAACTTTTTACTTGTCGAAGCAGAGACCAGAAGACGTTGGGATATCTTTCAAGCAGAAGTTACTCTTTATTGAGAACTCACTGTGCGTCGCTGTAGTCATCCAAGTCTGACTATAGTTTCAGCACTGTAGAATTTATACTTTTCCAGGGGGAGGGATACATAGAGGTGGAGACAATCTAAACAAAGCATACAACTGCAGTACAGGAATCAGCCTGGTAATGGAATTTCCCCAGCCCTGATCTCATCAGCATAACAGTGTCATTCAAATGCTTAGGTGCTAATCCAATCAGCCTGACAGTATCACCCAGACCTTCACATTATCATAGAGACAAAGGCACAACCTGGCCTTGAGATTAGCATTCACATTTAACCTGGGACCCTGCCCAGTGGTCAGGAAGTACATACAGACAAAAGGTTAATGTCTCAGACACCTGGGCTGCCAGACTTGATCTTCTTAGAATGTCATCATCTTTACCTTAATATGTAAAACCCAATGTACATAACTTTTTAGTTTATATATTATTACGTTGCAACCTAGATTTAACATTTTATAAATTTGTAATCCAACAGCTGCCAGGAAGAACATAGAAACTCATAGACTCTCTCTCAATGGTGGTGAACAGAAATGCATCTCAGAATGTACAGAATTTTGTGTTCTGTGAAAGTGTGAAAGTGAATGTCAGTCCCTTCATTTTGAGATCACACTAGATGAAAACCCACTTGTACAGCAGATTCTTTCTTTTCCTACCAGATGCCTGTTACTGCTACTATAAATTTCACTACTTTGAATTTGAGTCAGATCTATGTCTTCATGATCCAAGAGACAATTTCTTCTTGCATTTTGATGTCATGGATTGAACTTTTTAAATTTTACCTATATATATATTTCCCACCGAACTCATGCCAGATTTGAATAAATTTATAATAATTTGAATAAAAATGTTTTCAATCTGTTTGTCAAAAGATGAAATGATAAAAAAATATAGATTTTACAAAAAAGCATGAGATTTTAAACAATTGTTTATTTATGTGATATGTACATTTCCATAATCATTTTGCATCACAGAAAAAAGATTGTCAATAATAGACTAAATATAAAAAAAAAAAAAAAAAAATCCTATTTACAATAATTGTCTTAAAAAAATTACTGCTATTTTATACTATATTTAAAATGAAAAACATCATACAATTATTGCAACCCTTCATGAAACGTGTAATACAGAAATGTGTAATGATTCATATTGTGAGATTAAGTACAATGGAATCTTGTAAAGGGTAAATGTCTTTTCAAATAGTGTCTAATAATGCTGATAAGGGATCTCAATATTTGCCTCTATGCACCGTATTTTAGTAACATTTACATATTCTTGTTTGTTCATATAGATTGTCCTTTTCAATTCACACCAACGATTTCATAATTGAGCTCAAACCCTTGCAATGATATGGACTTTGTTATATTGTTTATTGAATATTGTTTCTTTGCCCTGTAGCTATTTTTTATTCACTAGCTGAATATACCATTTACCACAATACTTCTACTGCTTTTAAATTCGTCTACATATTTTGCCTAATAGAACCAACTTCTGTCCATGTTCCTGCCAGCAGAGTGAAAATAGGGTTTCTTCTCTCTAATTTCTAAAAAATATTCTGTACCATTTTGGGCTGAAGTGACAGATCATGACTCCATAGTTGGAGACCATAATAGCAGAGAGCTGAATAATGTGCCGCTTTTCCTCCATTAGGAAAAAGAACGGAATAAAACAAAGCCAGACAAACAAATGAAAGAGCATGCTGAAGACTATAGGCTCATTCTCATTCTCTCTTCCTTTGAAGGCAAAGACAAAACATAACACAGCTAGAACAGCAATGTATATATGCAACACAGCAAAGCCAGCCAAGTTAGACCCATAAGCACACATATGGTCCATAACAGTTGAATCATATTTAGATTGTTTTTTGTTAACAAAAGCAGGATCAAATATAAACCAGAAGAGGCAAATGAGACCTTGAACAGCAGTGATGATGGCTATGTTAACAAAAGCCCTATTAAACCTGCTTAAATAACGCTGTCTATTTGGGTCATAGGACAGGAAGGCTATGAACGAGCCAAACGCCTTAACCAGAATGCATGCCACAGTGAGAGTGAAGCCAAGACCATACATTGCCTGTTGTAACATGCACTGATGGGGGGTTGGATCACCTAAAAAAGCTATTACACTTCCAAAACTTACAACTAGGCCTACATGCATAATGCACAACAATATTAAGATCTCGCTTACTATTCTGTGTTTTCTGTGTTTAATGAAAAATATAATCGAGGCAACTAATAGTAGGATGCCAATTGCTGTCGCAAAAAGAACCACAATAGAATGTGCTGCTGACCACTCCAAAATTCCCACCTTCCATTCCACACATTTTGTTGCTTCAGCATTAGATGTTCCATTTAGACACTTTGAACACATTGCTTGATCTGTGTGAAGAAAAAGTGGAACATTAAAATCATAAACGTAGCATAATTAGGGCTGATATTCTGGAAACACATCTATCTATCTATCTATCTATCTATCTATCTATCTATCTATCTATCTATCTATCTATCTATCTATCTATCTATCTATCTATCTATCTATCTATCTATCTATCTATCTACCTACCTACCTACCTACCTACCTACCATATAGCTCCAATCAACCACAGCATTAAAACCACTAACAGGTTTTGTGCATAACATCTTTTCTTTATAATCATTGTAAAGGCACCTGTAAATGAGTGGGATATATTAAGAAGCAAGTGAACAGATGGTGCTCAAAGTTGATGCGTTGGAAGCAGGAAAAATTGGTGAAAGTGTAAGGATCTGAGTGACCTTCACTAGGGCAAAATTGTGATGGCTAGAAGACAGAGTCAGAGCATCTCCAAAACGACAGGTCTTGAATAAACAAACCTGATAAAACCAAACTTTTGATGAGAGTTGACTGTAGTCCTTGCCTCTATTTTGTGATTTTGACATAAATTTGATTATTTCAACTGAGTTATTATTTCCAAAAGAACAGCTCTTTGATAACCAACTCTAATAAAACCAAACATTTGATAAGAGTTGAGCTTGCCTCTATTTCATGATTTTTAAGAATTAGATGGTCTGTGGCATTAGATATAATCCAATGCAAATTTGTAGCTCTGTTCCGCTACTGTTGTTTACAAGGAAAGGGATGTCAAGGTTATTACTAAGCTTAGGCCACCTCCCTGAAAATACAAAGAGAACTGTTTCATATCATTTATTAAAGTTCTAAACTTTAGAAAAACTGCCAACCTTAAAGTGTTATCAGATTCGAATGTCCTTTAAGGAATGTTTTTATACACTTTTAATTGTACTCACCCTCTTGGTCAGAATATTCTCCAGCAGCACAGCTGATACAGGTATAGCAGCATGTTATATTTAATATGTTCTTGTGTGTGCCTTTTGGGCACTTCTTTGAACATCTGGATTCAGGAACCTCAATGTGAAGAGAGAGTGTACCTTTGTTAAAAAAAAATCCTTAACTATGTATTTGTGTTTATTATAAACATTGTAAAGCTTTATACTCATATGAAGTTTCTAAAACAAAGAGCATTTATTTTTCTCTCACCGTATTGTTAAACCATGAGATTTTTTGTTCATAGACATCAACGTTGTTATTGCTTATAAGGTATTTCCCCACAACATCAAGTATTCTTTCATCACCATCCTTCTTCCACATGATAAGATCATAACCATTTTCAAAATCACCGTCTTTATTAAAGAAGTATGTCTGGTTGTCCACAGTGAAGTTCATGTTACGAAGAATGCTTATAAGCTGTACACATAAAAAAGAAATTATTCCTAAAACACAAGCAACAATGTTTAGAATATTTAAAGATTATATTTGTGACTATTACCTTCCAAGGCAGGAAGTTAGTGTCTTCAGAACAGGAAGTGTCATCACATTTTAAAAGCTTCTTGATAGCATTAGCAATGGCATAGACTGCCACTCTCTGACTGAAAGCCTCTGTCAGATCCACAGTCTGAAGAAGGAAACTATCATCTGTATTGTTGCAATACAAAAAAAAAGGGTTCTGTGATTCCTGACCCTGAGCGCAGTTTGACCGCATTTGTTTATACTCAGTGATGAAATCATTCCTCGCCCCTGGACTTGGTCTAATGTTCCGCACGTAGTCTGCAAAACCAGGAATGTCCCCAGTGATGAAAGTAAAACCAAATATGTCTCCCACTTTGTTAATGTCTTTCATCTTCATTAAGAAGCGTGCTGTGGACCAGGCATCGCTAGCAATCCAGACCCGACTAACATTTCTCTTAATCATCTCCTGAAAGATCATCTGCACATGTTCTGGTCTTAGAATAAGCAGAACAACTGTTGCATTTGAAGATTCAATTTGATCAGCTACATTTATTATTTTCTCTTCTATATCTGATGAACCTAGGTAATTTGGTAAGATTTTCTGGTAATGGAGACACACTTGTTCTTTCTGTGCATCCTGCACAAAGTTCTCAAGGACTGCTCTGCCATAATCATCATCAAGGGTAACCACCCCAATCCAGTTCCAGGAATAATGGCTCATGAGCTTTGCCAGTGCCTTAGTCTGGTACAAATCACTTGGAACAACGCGAAAGAACGACGCATAGCGTAATTTGTCACTCAGTGCTGGTGCAGTAGAGGTGCAACTTATCTGTTAAGGTAAAAAAAAAAAATCAGTTAATATGTTACATTGAATTGTATATATTCATTGAGATAAATATCTTGTCACACTAAATTGATTAAAAAATCAGTTCAAATATGCAGTATAGTGAATGAAAGTCACTGATGAGGTGCAGACTGAATCTTGTGAAAATGACTTACCAGGACATAAAATAAATTATTTATAAGTTATTATAAATGCCAAGTTATTATTATTATTGTCAAGGTGCATACATAAAAAAACAAGCACTAAGCACACTTACAGTAAATTAATAAATAATAAAAAGATTGATATAAAACCTTCATATCAGTAGAAATTAATGTTTTTGTTTATGCTGAACTGAATATTGCCTTTTTTCAGAGTTGTTTTAAATGTTTTAAAGGATAAAAATTAAATGGTATCTTAGATTTGTTTACTTTAAACAATTACAGTATATTTTCCAAATTGCAAATTTAAACCATTCTTTGAAAACAAAATCTAAATTATTTCAGAATTTGTGAATAAATGTATTTCCAAACCTTTAGTCATTAAACAATTAGAAACACTACAGAAAAGCTGTTAAGAACAATGTGTCAGTATTTCTACCTGGGGAATCATGTAGAGACTGAGGAGTTTGGCAATAGGAATAGACAATTCTGAGTATCTTTCACCCAAGAGTGCTTTTATGGGTGATGTGAAGTTTGAGTAGTCAGGGAGGAGTGTAGGTGGCCCATTAACAGCAAGCATGCGCTCCACACAGTCTAAAGCTTTGGTACCATATACACAAGCATCACACATCAGATAACCAAGTTTAATACCAGGAAGGAAGCCTGAGTTATTGATCTCTTCAATTGTGTGAAACACAACTAAAGATGCCATAAATGGTATTTGATCAAAGCTAAAAATGAACAGAAAAAACAAGAAGCTTTGTTTTAAATGAGGCATAATTAAAAGCAGAAAGGCAGATATTTAAAAAATAGTAAGAACATTATATTCTCCTCTATACTCACTCTGTGCAAGTATACAATCCTGGGCTTGTCCGATTTTTAAGGTCTTGTACTTTAGAATGAACTGATCCCACAATTCCAAGGACAATGTCACCAGGCATATATGCTCCGAAATGTGACTCTATAAAATCACAGCGTGCTACAGACCCTACCATCACTACCCCCAGCACATAAAGACACAGATGAGAAACAGAGGGTGCCATGTTATAAAGAGGGTGAAAAGTTACCTGGAATTCTCACACTGGTGAAACACAAAACAAGCTTATATATATATACATGCAGAGACGGACAGCCCTGTTTTCCCATAATTTGCCGGAAAACTGGTAGAACAGGTACAACAGTCAGTGGCACACAGTTAACCCTTACTGTGCAGTTACTTACTGTAAAATGAGTATTAACATACTGTTGTCTCATCATTAAATAGAAACCTGTAAAATAATCTGCATCATGACAATTTTATGTGATGTCAGTAACATTACGGTTCATTATAAAATTACAGAAGCTCTAGGATCCCTAGTTTTATTCTGAGCTCGAATTCCTGTCTATGAGGAGTTCTGAATGTTTTCTCTGAGGCACCAAATATAAAAAGTTGAATTCTCCTTTCTGTCTACCATTTTTAAACATTTGAGACTATATGGAATCATTTAGATAGTGACTCGTGGAATAAAACACATCTATTTTTTTCTTAAACATTGGTTTAAAAACATTGAGCAGCCACCAAGATCTTATTTTAAAGCAAATAGTCAGAAATGAATTAAATCAGTTTTTCTTCAAATAAAGCTAAGAATTAACTGAGGACAGTGTAGACCTATCTATCATTTACATAATCATTTCTGTTTTAAGATATTTTGCAAAGATTGATTCAGGACACTTGTTTGGGACCAAATTTAACACTTTCATTTAACATTTAGATCGATATATATGAAATGCATCAATTATTACACTGATCTGAAAAACTGCTTTTTTAACATGGTATACTATATTAATGTATCAAAATGGCATCAAATGTTGAAAAATGTGAAACAGAAAAGAAACATTAAACTTTCCGGAAAACGTGTCAGAAGGTGAACTGTCTTCTTTAACTCTGACGAGAACTTAATGGCTGTGTGTGCATGGTGACTTGTGATAGTGTTGAGTCCCATCCAGAGTGTTCCCCCCTAATGATTTATCCCTGACAATAAAGCAGTTACTGATGAAGAATGAGGAACAAATGAATGAATGAATGAATGTATGAATGTATGAATGAATGAATACCATATACTTATCTAAAGCACAAGCATAACTGCAAGACACACACTGATTAAGCAATGGCAGTGTGGATGTGAGTCAATTTTAACATATGTGAATTGAAGTCTTTTGTAAAACTCAAAATGCATAGTTTTTTTCACACACACTAAAAAGTGACAAAATCTTGTCACCATGCCAAACTTTGTGGGATGTAATAGTTTAAGTTTGAATGTAAACCCCAGTTGAAGTTACAGAAAGCGAAACTCGACAGAGACAGGACTTTCGTTACAAACATAAATATGAGACAAGCTCTTATCTTTGTACACTAATTCAGTTGGCTGACTGGAACAGTCACATAAATCACTGACAGGCTGAATACCTGATGCGAGAAAGGAAGCTGGAGTTATTGCTCAATTAATCTGTGTGAAAAACAAATAAAGATGCCACAAATGGTTTTAGAAATGAAAAGTCACTTGCATAGCCGGGAGACTGAATACAAGTTTGGCATGAGAACAAGAATTTCGTTTTTCTGTGTTCTTTTAATTTTTTGGGTTACTTTCGTTTTAGCTTATTATTTGAGGTACATACCATGATCACTGAACCATCAACAGATTAACAAATACATCTTTATCTTTATTAAACATCATTATGTGTTCTGATGCTTGTAATTCCTGATCTGGAAATACTACATTATTATTGTTTTGCTTTTTTCTTATTGAAGACAGATTAGTTTCACACACCCACCCACCCACCCACACACACACACACACACACCCACACACACAATGAACAATTTAATTGTATTTCATATATACACTTAAAAAATAGATTCATGAAGTGTAGGGAACAGCTGTTCCCTAAATAACTGTTTTTTTTTTATTTGTTTCAACATTATTATCAGGTCAGGCTAAAAATTCTATGATGTTCCTGTTATAAGTCACAAGTCATACATCATTTGACATACTTCACTCCCCAACACTAAAAGCCAATCTTCATACAGAGCTGATTACAGAGCATTGTTGCCGACCATGTACACCCTTTCATGGAAACAGTATTCCTTGATGGTTAGTGGCGTCATTCAGCAGGATAATGCACCGTGCCACAAAGCAAAAAAGGTTCAGGAATGGTTTGATGAGCACAACAAGGAGTTTGAGGTGTTGACATGGCCTCCAAATTCCCCAGATCTCAATCCAATCGACTATCTGTGGGATAGTCCATGGAGGCCCCACCTTGCAGTGTAGAGGACTTAAAGGATCTGCTGCTAACATCTTGGAGCCAGATACCACAGCACACCTTCAGGGATCTAGTGGAGTCCATGCCTCGATGGGTCAGAGCTGTTTTAGCAGCAAAAGGGGAACCCACACAATATTAGGCTGGTGGTCGGAAAGTTATGGCTGATCGGTGTATATACTTTATGTTTGTATATGTTTAATTGTGTTGGCCACTACATTACACTTGTTTACAGAGGAATGTGGATTTTACTGGCATGTAGACAATAGGATATGAAATTCACAGGACAAAGGAGGTGAACACAGCACAGGGCTTTTTTTTTAAATCATGTCCATACTTTCAGCTTCAGTTAAAGCAATATCCTGGTTAAGGGTTGCTGTGGTTTTGGGAAAAAGTACTAATCAAGTTAAAAATAATAATAACTGAAGATGTCAGACTTTCTTTGCTAGTGGTATTTAAAAATCAGTCCCACACACCTGAAATGCAACTTACATGTCAAAAGTTTTTGAACATGTGGATTTTTCCAGGTACTGACACACAGGGCTATTTGCTGAGTATTTACTCTGCCCAGTAGCCTGTAATTCAGGCCTTAACTGCAAAGGGCAAAGGTCAACCATTAGACATTTCTAATACCATGGAAGTAGGAAGATAATTTACATTGGGCATCCAGGAATTTTAAGCAGCGTACATGTGATATGTTCTATTTATCTATATATCAGAATTACTAATAAATGATGGACAATTATAAATAGTTGGCATTTCTCTGTGATCCCATTTTCCTTAAAACATACAAATACAGTATCATAATAAAGAAATAAAACATGAAATTTTGACAATTTTAGTACCTCCAAAATAAGTTAATGAAACACATTTCAGTGTATACATCATGATGTAACTATTCAGTTAAAACTAAGTATAAAAAGGTAGATAAATACATTAATAGTAAACAAGTAAATTTCACATGGTGGAAAAAAGTTTGAAATATCAACCATAATAATTTATATGTAATAATTTATATATAAGTTTAATTCTTAGTAAAATGTACATTTACTATTGGATAGTGTTTCACCTATAAGCTGTCCATATTTACTTAGCAATATTCTTCATTGTCCCATCTCAGTATTAGCTGGAATTAGAGAGGAAAGAAAGAGAAAAGCTTTAATCCCTTTTATCTGTAATCTTGGGCTTGGCCTCCTGTGAGCTAGACACTGAAGAGTTCAGTAGGATTTCTGAGCACTGGGCTGTTATAAAAAATATGCTAAATATGCTTTCCTCTAAGAGACCAGAGACAGTAGTAAGGCTGGAATGTTGAGACATGTGGTGTTCATATTCATCAGCAGAAAATCAAAGCAACAATGATATTGTTTTATAATTTTGATGATGTTTCAATAGAGATCTTAATCTAGTGGGATTACACAGAACCACATGTCTGTTAATGCTATTAATTAGATTATGTTAAGGGGGTGTTTTGTTGCTCCACTGCTGTGCTTCTGTACTGTAATCTCAATTAACAAGTTCAGAACTGTTTACCACCAGTCTCCAAAGGGTCATTTAATCTTCAGAGACTTGTGTCTATAGAAGATTTCAATTATGCAGAGAATTTTAATAACTGAAACTGACTTGATTTTTGTATAATCAAATTAAGACATGGTTAATATCTGCAAATACGATTATGTAACTATGAATTACCTTTTTACATTTATTTCTTATAATGTGTGCTCTTTTATATTCTTGAGTAGAATCTTTAATCTTGGCATGGGGGTTGACCAAGATTCTGCACAGTGTAATTTAATTGTCTGGAAGATTTCCAATTTTTTCACTTACTTGGAAATGAGGTGAGTCTCTTTGCCCCCCCCTTTAAATCTATCTATCTATCTATCTATCTATCTATCTATCTATCTATCTATCTATCTATCTATCTATCTATCTATCTATTATTTAATTATTTATTTACTTATTGAAGGTATTCACTGTTTGTTATGTCTTCTTTTATACTCTCCTCCAGCTTTAGGTTTTGTTACAGCTGTTTTTTCTGATTTCCTGATCTATACTGACTTCTAATTTAACTGCTTGGAGTACACTGCTCAAGGGTTTTGTCTGTTTAAACCTTTTATTGCACAAAGCTGAATTAATTAAGAAATCATATATTAGCTCTTTTAAGATAATAGGCACATGATTGAAGAATATTGAAAAAATTAAGCAAAAGATAAGTTTGTATCAGGTAGATAATGAAGATAACTTAATAAAGAGTTAAAATACTTTAAAGAGAAAAAAATGATTAAACTAACACAAACCAACAGTAATATGTGGTTCGGGAAAATTTCAGGCACGTGACAACCTTCTGTTGATTGACGAGTTATGTATGTTTTGTTTATTCGTTACTTCCTCATACCAATGACATTTCATCCTAATATCTACAAGTTGCTATATATAAGTGAAAGACAATAGAAATCCCATTTACATTTTGTAGGTCATTTAATATTGTGTACATTCGATCGCACAAATAAATACAATTCACACTGTTTTCCTTCCTTTAAATCTTGAGGTCCTAGTGAAGGGATTTCATCTTAAACCTGGTTTATCTGCTCATACTGTAACGTTAATAAGGTGAAATAGGCAAATAAAGAAAGTTGGGTCTGTGATGCTTTTTCCAAGAGCCCCAAGAGGGACTCATATTTCTGGATATTTTGTGTAATATAAGCATGTCTTATGAGCTGTCCTATACTGCTTGTGGAAGATATTTGACTGCATGTAGACCATTTTATTAGTCTTTCACTTTGTCTGCATTCATTATTTTTCATTATTCTGTCATCCTTTCTGTTCTTGCTTTCTTTTGTCTTTAATTCCCCTTTGTGAATGCACATTTGTCTCCCCTATATTAACACTTCATATTGGAACCTGAACAGCCCATTACAATGATCAGGATGTTAGCCTGATCTTAATGATCATTAAGATCAGTGCACTGATGCTGTCTTAATGCACTGATGCTGTCTTCTTGTAGTTCATTGATTTTATTAGATTGACAGATTTTATCTGTCAAAAAACAAAAACCCACAATGCTGTAAATGATTGAATCTGCCAAACCTACCCTATGCTTTAGGGAGTCATTTTCATCTGGGTATTCCTTATTACTCCCTTAGGAATAGAGCCAATGCATTATTCTCTATGCTATGCCTTTGAGTAGTCAAGTGGTTAAGAGTATAAAGGTGGAATGGAGATATTTGCTCTTAGGTTGCAAAGAAAAAAAGAGCCTAATATGAAAAAGCAAGATTGCTATAGATGTACAAGATGTAATACTCGTAATACCTAATGCATATAATAAATACAGGAATACCTGTGAACCAATTGGCAATTTCTTTTTCCAGTTTGGTGAGATGAATTGGACTTTTCAAATTTGACCTATATATAATTCCCACTGGAATCATGCAAGATCCCTGTGTAATCTGTGTTCATTACCAAAATGACCTGAAAAGATGAAAAAGTAAATTCCATGTTTCATATGAATTTTGGGGCACATTGCTTATTTGCCCTGCAACTATTTCTGTATTGACTTTTATAATTCACTAGCTACCTGCATGAAAATACTATTAACCACAATAATACTTGTTCTTTAGCAATAAAAAATATATTCTGTTTAAGGTAATTTACTTCTTTAAAAAATTTTTTGTTTGGTTTACATATTTTGCCTAATAGAACCAACTTCTGTCTATGTGCCTGCCAGCAGAGTCAGCAAGGTGAAAATGGGGTTTCTTCTCTCTAATTTCTAAAAAATATTCTGTACCATTTTGGGCTGAAATGACAAATCATGACTGTGTAGTTGGAGACCATAATAGCAGAGAGCTGAATAATGTGCCGCTTTTCCTCCATTAGGAAAAATAATGGAATAAAAGTAAGCCAGACTGTAATGACTTGTCGGAGACAGGAGTGTTCGAATCCATGTGCAGATCTTTATTTAAACTCACACAGGCAGGAATCAAACCATATAGACGAAGCCAAGTTCAAAAGTCGGAAATCAAACACTAGAAAATCAATACCGAAACACAAAACCGAAACTCTAAGTCGAAGACGAAGGCAAGGATCATACACAAGAAACAATCTGAGAGCAGAACTATGGCAAGGCTTAGTATATCACGAAGGAACGATACTTCACAATGAACAAAGGGAGCATGCTGCTTAAATGCTAAAACAAACCAGGAAGTGAGTACGAGAGTGCTAATACTCAGGCGAGGGCTCCCTCTGGTGTTCTGGATCTGGGTGTGATGTTACAGAACCCCCCCCCTCTAGGAACACCTCCAGGTGTTCGATGACGTGGACGTCCCCGAGGCCGAGGTGCGGGTCGGTTGGGGAAGGCACGGTGAAACTCCTCCGTGAGTGACGGGTCCAGAATATCTGCAGCGTTTACCCAGCAGCGTTCCTCTGGGCCATACCCCTTCCAGTCCACTAAGTATTGAAGACGGCCTCCTAGACGACGGGAGTTAAGCATGGCATGTACCCGATAAGCGAGGGAACCGTCAACGTCTAGGGGTGGAGGTGGTTCACTGGAGGCGGGGTTGGTTGTCTGTGGTGCGTGAAAGGGCTTAAGAAGAGACACATGGAAGGTAGGGGAAATACGATATGCCCTGGGTAATTCTAGACGATAAGAGACTGGGTTAACCTGGCGAATGATCTGGAATGGTCCGATGAACTTTGGGCTGAGCTTACGGCAAGGGAGATGCAATTTTAGATTCCGCGTGGAGAACCAGACCTTTTGGCCCACCCGGTAGGCGGTTTGGATCTCCTGCCTGCAGACTGCCCTTTGAAGGCGTACATGGGCTCGCTCCCAAACCTCCTGACTCCGCCTGGACGTACTACTGCGTATCTACTGCAGGGACGTCCGAGGGTTCTCCTGACCATGGAAACAATGGTGGTTGGTAGCCGAGGACACACTGGAATGGGGTGAGGCCTGTGGAAGAGTGGGTTAGAGAATTCTGTGCATACTTTGCCCAGGGAAGGAACTCACTCCAGCGATGCTGTTCTCTACTGCAGTATGCCCTCAGGAATCTTCCCAACTCTTGGTTCAGGCGTTCAGCTTGGCCATTAGATTGGGGATGGTATCCAGAACTTAGACTGACGTTGATCCCCAACCGTTTACAGAATTCCTTCCAAACCCGTGACGTGAACTGTGGGCCCCTATCTGAGACGACGTCTTCTGGAAGGCCATAATTACGGAACACATTGTGGAACAAGGCTTGGGCGGTTTCCATGGCTGTCGGTAACCCTTTCATGGGAATAAGCTTACAGGCCTTGGAGAACCGATCAATAACCACCATTACAGTGGTGAACCCCTGAGACTCGGGTAGATCTGTGAGAGTCTGTGGAAATGTGAGACCATGGCCGTCGTGGAGTAGGCAGCGGTTCCAATAATCCAGCTGGAAGTAGATTGCTCGTACGAGATTGGGCACACATGGGACAGGATTTGACATTTTTCCATGTCAGCTTTAAGTGATGGCCACCAAAATCTATGACGTAGGAGTTGGGTGGTACGCAGAATGCCGGGGTGACCCGAGCTTGGGCTTTCGTGGGTCCACTGCATAACTCGTTGACGCATGGAGGTAGGTATATATAACTTGGAAGGTGGACAGGTTGGCGGAGGGGGTTCAGTGGTGTGGGCCCGCTTGATCTCCTCCACAATGCTCCACTGTACTGGGGCTATGAGAACAGACCGAGGGAGAATGGGTTCAGGGAGAGTTGGTGGCTCAAGAGTTTCGTGGATTCTGGACAGGGCATCCGCTTTCCCATTCTTGGAACCTGGTCGATAGGTGACTGAGAATTTGAACCTGGTGAAGAAGAGGGCCCACCTGGCTTGGCGAGGATTCATTCGTTTGGCCTCACGTAGGTATTCCAGATTTCTGTGGTCTGTTAGGACTAGGAAAGGGTGTTGGGAGCCTTCAAGCCAATGTCTCCATTCCTCAAGAGCAGCCTTCATGGATAGAAGCTCCCGATTTCCCACATCATAATTCATCTCGGCTGCCGTGGGCTTGCGCAAAAAGAAAGCACAGGGATGCAACTTCCCAGAATCCGGTTGGCGTTGTGAAAGTACTGCCCCAATTCCGCTGTTGGAAGCATCAACCTCTACTACAAAGGGCAGACTGGGGTCAGGATGACGTAATATAGGTGCTGAGGTGAAACTTCGCTTTAGCTTCTCAAAAGCTGCCTGGGCTTGGTCAGTCCATGACAATTTTTTGGGCTTGCCTCCGAGTAGTGAGGTGAGTGGTCCAACTATGGTGCTGTAGTGACGGATGAAGCGACGGTAAAAGTTGGCGAAGCCCAGAAAGTATTGAAGTTCTTTGATCATAGTGGGTTCGGGCCAGGCTGTGACTGTAGACACCTTGGATTGGTCCATCTCTACCCCCTCAGGTGAGAGCACGTAGCCTAGGAAGGACATGGAGGGGCGGTGGAATTTACACTTTTTGAGCTTGACATAGAGGTGATGCTCAGCAAGTCGCTTGAGGACTGCCCGCACATGTTTAACGTGTTCCTCATGGTTGGGGGAGTAAATCAGTATATCATCTATGTATGATATGACGTGTTTGTTGAGCATGTCTCTAAACACCTTGTTGATGAGAGACTGGAAGACAGCAGGGGCGTTAGTAAGTCCATAAGGCATGACTAGATATTCATAATGTCCTTGTGTTGTATGGAATGCAGTTTTCCATTCGTCACCTTCTCTTATCCTGATGAGGTTATAAGCGCTGCGGAGATCCAGCTTGGTGAATATTTTAGCCCCTTGTAACTGTTCAAGCGCTGCGGGGACTAGTGGAAGAGGATAGAGGACATGGTTATGGCGTTCAAACCTCTATAATCAATGCAGGGTCATAGGCCTCTATCCTTCTTTTCCACGAAGAAGAACCCTGCCGCAGCCGGAGATGTAGCTGGTCGGATATACCCTGCAGCAAGGGCTTCTTTGATATACTCCTCCATAGCTCTTTTTTCTGGAAGAGAGATAGGATAAACACGATTTTTGGGAGGCATGGCATTCGGGAGGAGGTCAATAGCACAATCCCAGGACTGGTGTGGTGGTAATTTGGTTGCTTTTTCTTTACTGAAAACATCCCAGAGGTCACGGTATTCATTGGGGAGTGTGACTGGGGACGAGGACTCAGGGCTTTTGACAGAAGTAGAGAGGCATGGGCGTGGCGTGGGATCAGCGAAGCAGTTTGCCAGACAGGTTCTGGACCAGTTCTTGAGTTCTCCCTCCTTCCATGAAATGTGCGGATCGTGAAGCCGTAGCCACGGGAGGCCCAGGACGATGTGATTGGAGGGGGAGGAAAAAATAAAAAAATGATAGTCTCTCGTGGTGAAATAATCCAATTTGTAAGTCCATTACGGGTGTCTGATGAGTGAGAAGCCCTTCTCCTATGGGCTGATCGTTGATAGCAGTCACTCTCAGAGGTGGGGTACAAGGGATAGCAGGCAGCTTGAGTTTGAGCACCAGGTCACGGTCTATCAGGTTGACTGCCGAGCCCGAGTCAATCAACGCTGCGACATGAAAACGTTCATTACCATTGAGTAGAAAGGCAGGGAGGGTAAGCTTAGACACCGTGTTAGCTTTTCCCACTTGAGATGTGGTAGGTTTCTCTGGGCAGTGATAAACTCGAAGGCCTGGCTTCCCGCAGTAGAAACACAGCTGCTGTTGAGTGCGACGCTAACGCTCCTCCTCAGAAACACGAGCTCTCCCCAGCTGCATGGATTCCGAGTAGCAACCCTCTGATATGGGGTGAGGTAGTGAACATGTGGCGGACGCATGAGCATTGTATTGGCGGCACAGATTATCCAGTCTGACAGCCGGGGAGATGTACTGAGAAAGGGTGATGTTTGTGTCTCGACACACCATCTCAGCCTTCAGGGATGGATTGAGACCCTCGCGGAACACTGCCATGAGTGCTGGTGCATTCCAGCCTGACTGAGCTGCCAACGTACGAAATTTGATGGCGTACTCAGCCGCCGACTCAGAACCCTGGCGTAGTTCGAGCAGCTGCACAGAAATGTCTTTCCCTCCCTCTGGGTATTCAAACACCTCCCGAATAAGTTCAGTGAAGTAGTTAACAGAGCTCCTTACTTGGGGATTCGAGTCCCAAACTGCTGAGGCCCAGTCTAGTGCTTTACCAGTTAGCAAGGATAACATGAACGCACACCTGGTAGTTTCGTTGTCATAGGCCTCTGGTTGTTGTGCAAAGAAGTTATCACACTGACGTAGAAAACCTCTGCAATGGTTGGCGGACCCATCAAACTTTTCGGGAAGAGCAAAACTGGGAAACTCACTACTTGACGGTGGCATGGGTGCTGGGGCGGCTGCCGAGCTCTGAGCTTGTTGCTGTAGCTGTAGATTAGCCGCTTTCAGAGAATCCACCTTCGCTTGGTAAGCCCTGAAGAGAACTCCCTGACGCCACAAAGTTGCTTGTAGATCCGCTGGATTCGTAGTTGGTGAAGTATCCTGTAACGACTTGTCGGAGACAGGAGTGTTCGAATCCATGTGCAGATCTTTATTTAAACTCACACAGGCAGGAATCATAAACCGTATAGACGAAACACAAAACCGAAACTCGAAGTCGAAGACGAAGGCAAGGATCATACACAAGAAACAATCTGAGAGCAGAACTATGGCAAGGCTTAGTATATCACGAAGGAACGATACTTCACAATGAACAAAGGGAGCATGCTGCTTAAATGCTAAAACAAACCAGGAAGTGAGTACGAGAGTGCTAATACTCGG
The DNA here is from genome assembly GCF_019097595.1 of Hemibagrus wyckioides. Taxonomy (NCBI): domain Eukaryota; kingdom Metazoa; phylum Chordata; class Actinopteri; order Siluriformes; family Bagridae; genus Hemibagrus; species Hemibagrus wyckioides. The sequence continues at coordinate 12,096,866 of NC_080734.1, read as the reverse complement.
GCGAGGGCTCCCTCTGGTGTTCTGGATCTGGGTGTGATGTTACACAGACAAACAAATGAAAGAGCATGCTGAAGACTATAGGCTTATTCTCATTCACTTTCACTGCGAAGGCGAACATGAAACATAACACAGCTAGAACAGCAATGTATGTATGCATCATAGCAAAGCCAGCAATCTGACCCATAAGTACACAGATGGTCCATAACAACTGGATTATATTTACATTGTATTTTGGTAACAAAAAGGGGATCAAATATAAACCAGAACAGGCAAACGAGACCTTGAACAGCAATGATAATTGCCCCATTAAACCCGCTTAAATAACGCTGTCTATTTGGGTCATAGGAAAGGAAGGCTATGAATGAGCCAAACACCTTAACCAGAATGCATGCCACAGTGAGAGTGAAGCCAAGACCATACATTGCCTGTTGTAACATGCACTGATGGGGGTTGGATCGCCTAAAAAAGCTATTACACTTCCAAAACTTACAACTAGGCCTACATGCATAATGCATAACACAATGAAGCTTACTATAGTGTTGTCTGTGTTTAATAAAAAATATAATTGAGGCTACTAATAGTATAATTCCTATTGCTGTTACAGTTAGAACCACAATAGAATGTGGTGCTGACCACTCCAATGTTTTGTGCATAACATTAATTATTTCACTGCAATGACACCTGTGAATGAGTGGGATATATTAAGCAGCAAGTCAACAGTTGGTTCTCAAAGTTGATGTCTTGGATGCTGGAAAAATGGGCAAGTGTAAGGATCTGAACGACATATACTAGGGTTCTGATTTCTTTTTTATTAGGCATGTTTTTAAACACTTTTAATTGTACTCACCCTCCTGGTCCAAATATTCTCCAGCAGCACAGCTGATACAGGTATAGCAGCATGTTATATTTAATATGTTCTTGGGTGTGCCTGCTGGACATTTTGAACACCTGGATTTAGGAACCTTGATTTGTAGAGAGAGTGTACCTTCAAATTCAATCCTTAACTGTGTATTTGTGCTAATTCTAAACAAACTAAAACTTCAATGTATACCAATGTATACGTTAGCCACTAAAGCTTTGAGCTTGACTCTGACAAGAAGCCATTGTTAATATGAATAAACAGCTCTCTCTCTCTCTCTCTCTCTCTCTGGCCTTAATATGAAACAGTAACACCCACTGCTTTAATAAACCTTTATTTTATTTATTTCTTTTTTTCAACATAGGACAGAACTAGCAGTAACAGCCCTTGACACAGAATTACAAAAACTTGAAAAAACATTATGCAAAAAATACAACAACAATTGTATTTTATATATCAAACATGTACATCTTGTATAAGCAAGAACACTGCTGTAATGGCAGCCCTGAACATTCAGGCTACAGCTTTTATCTTTCCTGGGTTCTGGAACAATGTTTATTCTTCTTTTTCCACAGGCGGTCTGCCTCCTGAAAATATTGTGGAAAGAGCCAAAAATGTCATAAAGAGAAATGCAGCAGACTTTCATATCCTCATATAAAACTGAATATCTAGCTTTTATTAACGGTCATCTTGAAAACATTGCATGGGGAATCTATGCTTCATTACAGCACCAGCATGCACTTGGCCATGTGCTGGTTAGTGCATGTGTCCATCTCTGATCCTGCAGCCCCTGATGCTGTATCTGACTGACCTGAGCCTGTATCTGACTGACCCGAGCCTGTATCTAACTGACCTGAGCCTGTATCTGAGCCTGAATCTGACTGACCTGACCCTGTATCTGACTGACCTGACCCTGTATCTGACTGACCCGAGCCTGTATCTGACTGACCCAAGCCTATATCTGACTGACTTGAGCCTGTATCTGACTGACCTGAGCCTGTATCTGACTGACCTGAGCCTGTATCTGACCCTGTATCTGACTGACCGGAGCCTGTATCTGAGCCTGTATCTGACTGACTTGAGCCTGTATCTGACTGACCTGAGCCTGTATCTGACTGACCTGAGCCTGTATCTGACCCTGTATCTGACTGACCTGAGCCTGTATCTGACTGACCTGAGCCTGTATCTGACCCTGTATCTGACTGACCTGAGCCTGTATCTGACCCTGTATATGATTGACCTGAGTCTGTATCTGACCCTGCATCTGACTGACTTGAGCCTGTATCTGACTGACCTGAGCCTGTATCTGACCCTGTATCTGACTGACCTGACCATGTATCTGACTGACCTGAGCCTCAATCTGACCCTGTATCTAACTGACCCGAGCCTGTATCTGACCCTGTATCTGACTGACTTGAGCCTGTATCTGACTGACCCGAGCCTGTATCTGACCCTGTATCTGACTGACTTGAGCCTGTATCTGACCCTGTATATGATTGACCTGAGTCTGTATCTGACCCTGCATCTGACTGACTTGAGCCTGTATCTGACTGACCTGAGCCTGTATCTGACCCTGTATCTGACTGACCTGAGCCTGTATCTGACTGACCTGACCATGTATCTGACTGACCTGAGCCTCAATCTGACCCTGTATCTAACTGACCCGAGCCTGTATCTGACCCTGTATCTGACTGACTTGAGCCTGTATCTGACTGACCCGAGCCTGTATCTGACCCTGTATCTGACTGACTTGAGCCTGTGTCTGACTGGTCTGAGCCTGTATCTGACCCTGTATCTGACTGACCTGATCCTGTATCTGAGCCTGTATCTGACTGACCTGAGCCTGTATCTGACCCTGTATCTGACTGACCTGAGCCTGTATCTGACCCTGTATCTGACTGACCTGAGCCTGTGAACATGGTGATACAGGACTCTGATTAAGAGTCTGGGTTATACAGTGATAAGAGTAAACACAAAGTGAATGACATTACTTTAAAGCTATACATTTCATCATGATGAAATTGAACACATGAGCTTAATGCTGTTAGTGCACTACTCTACTGTTTGAGCAACAATAACGTTATGCTATGATGCTAATGATTGTACAATGATACACTTGTCCAGTTCATTAAAATACTCTTTAGCATAATAACAGGAAGTTTGACACGATACTACAATAGATACACATTTAAGAAACTAAATCTTTAATTAAACTTTTATTAATTAAATCTTCTGACTTGCTTAAGACAAGTTCAAACACTAACCGGCAGAGCCGCGCATCAGTGATGTCACTTTACTGATAGGCTGTGATAGGGCAGTAGGTTGAGAAGCAGTGGACCAATGGGGACTTTTTTCCCGCCCCCTAATCTGCATAAAACTTTACGCGTGATTTTTGGAATAACAAACACTAGCATGCTGAAAAGAACAAACTAGCATCCTTGTGATTCACGTGTTTTATTTATTTTTACGAGTACGATATTTTATTTTACGAGTACGATATTTATGGTGCGGATTTGACGCCATATAAAACATTTAGCCCCGTCAGCGCCCCTGGTTACCATGGAAATGTTCTGACAGAATCAGAATCAGAACAGTGACGTGGGACTGCTGAAGAGTTGATCATTTCTACTTTGGAGTACTTTGGAGCTCTTAAAGGTTGGAGAGCCCTACTCTATAAAGTTCTGCTGTTGTTGTGTAGATTTGCAGCAGTTCAGTGAAGATGATGGCAACGAAGGTGATGAGAAAACAAGAAAAAAGTTTTTTGTGCCTCATCCTGTAGAAGAAGAAGATGAACGTTATTCATGCAGTGAAGGTAAAACACACTGAAAATCCTGAGCTCCACAACCTCACTGTCCTTTTAGCTCCTTCCAGCCATGATCACAACATACAGTAGGTAGATATTTGTACAGGTGGGGTGTAGATAGGTAGATATATGTGTAGGTGGGGTGTAGATGGGTAGATTTGTGTGTAGGTGGGGTGTAGATAGGTAGATATTTGTGTAGGTGGGGTGTGGATAGGTAGATATTTGTGTAGGTGGGGTGTAGATAGGTAGATTTGTGTGTAGGTGGGGTGTGGATAGGTAGATATTTGTGTAGGTGGGGTGTAGATAGGTAGATATTTGTGTAGGTGGGGTGTGGATAGGTAGATATTTGTGTAGGTGGGGTGTGGATAGGTAGATATTTGTGTAGGTGGGGTGTAGATAGGTAGATATTTGTGTAGGTGGGGTATTTTTGTGTAGATGAACAGGTGTGTAGGTGTGTGTGTAGATTAGCAGGTGTGTAGATGTGTGTAAATGAGCAGGTATGTAGGTGTGTGAAGATGAGCAGGTGGTGTGTAGGCTAATAGGTGTGTGTAAGTGGTCTGTCAGTGAGCAGGTAGGTGGACAGTTGTGCAGGTTAGTAGGTGTGTGTAGGTGGTCTGTCAGTGAGCAGGTAGGTGGACAGTTGTGCAGGTTAGTTGGTGTGTGTAGGTGGTCTGTCAGTGAGCAGGTAGGTGGACAGTTGTGTAGGTTAGTGGGTGTGTGTAGGTGGTCTGTCAGTGAGCAGGTAGGTGGACAGTTGTGCAGGTTAGTTGGTGTGTGTAGGTGGTCTGTCAGTGAGCAGGTAGGTGGACAGTTGTGCAGGTTAGTTGGTGTGTGTAGGTGGTCTGTCAGTGAGCAGGTAGGTGGACAGTTGTGCAGGTTAGTGGGTGTGTGTAGGTGGTCTGTCAGTGAGCAGGTAGGTGGACAGTTGTGTAGGTTAGTGGGTGTGTGTAGGTGGTCTGTCAGTGAGCAGGTAGGTGGACAGTTGTGCAGGTTAGTGGGTGTGTGTAGGTGGTCTGTCAGTGAGCAGGTAGGTGGACAGTTGTGCAGGTTAGTTGGTGTGTGTAGGTGGTCTGTCAGTGAGCAGGTAGGTGGACAGTTGTGCAGGTTAGTTGGTGTGTGTAGGTGGTCTGTCAGTGAGCAGGTAGGTGGACAGTTGTGCAGGTTAGTGGGTGTGTGTAGGTGGTCTGTCAGTGAGCAGGTAGGTGGACAGTTGTGTAGGTTAGTGGGTGTGTGTAGGTGGTCTGTCAGTGAGCAGGTAGGTGGACAGTTGTGCAGGTTAGTGGGTGTGTGTAGGTGGTCTGTCAGTGAGCAGGTAGGTGGACAGTTGTGTAGGTTAGTGGGTGTGTGTAGGTGGTCTGTCAGTGAGCAGGTAGGTGGACAGTTGTGCAGGTCCGTGTTTCAGGTGTTCAGCTGCACGATTCTGGACCAAAATACGTCGTAATTTTCAAAAATATTTTTTTAATGTTTTTTTTAGAATATAAATCAGGCTTTTCTATTTCTATGAACTTTAGTGATTTACAAAACCCTGCACCTTAAATCACTAAACGTAAACAAAACAGAAAAAAAGCTCTTTGCTTTTATTAAATTTAAACAAATATAAACAGTTTCTCCATGAGAAATAAATAAAAAATCACAATTTTGCCATAAAAATATTCATATAAAATAGAAGAAGCCCTCAAAATATAATAGAGAGGCACTTCTTATTTCACTTTTGTAGTGATAAATAGAATTTATTTAAAAAAAACACAAATAATTAATACTAATGAATTTATTTTAATGATTTAAATAGAATTTATTACTTATAAAAAGTAAAATCATCTTAATAATCTATAATAAGAAAAATAAAATAATCTTATTATTTTTATCTCATTAGTTTTAATCTTATTATGTTAATCTTATTATTTTATCTTCTTTGTAAGCCTTTTTGTAAAATAAAGTAGACATTATTTTAATTCAAATAGATTTTAAATTATAATTTTTACTCACATGTGAAAGACAGTGTGAAGGTGTTTGTAACAACATCGGTTTAGTGTCATTCAGTTAGTCATTTATTGATGCTCCCCTGCGCTGAATAATGTCGCTTTTATTAACGTTAGTGTGGTCTGTAATGTTTCAGGTGATTAAACAGGTTGGTAGTGTTACTCTTTGGTGTAGAAAGCGTGACTAAACATTGCTTGTAATGCAGCGTAATCTAGTTTAAAACCGAAAAAAATAGACGATACTTGGGAACGCTCCTCTCTCCTCGTTACACTTCTCTCATTTCCATGAAAATAGATTTAGCTGAACTGTAGTAAAGTAGGATTAAGATGATGTGGAATTGTGATGGCCATTTTTTAAGGAGTAATCGTGCAGCTCTAGTTCCTAGTTAGGTGTGTGTTCAGACAGGTGAATTCGGCAGGGTGAGAGGGTGCAGTAGACTGGGCGGGACTGGGTAGGCCGGGGTGGGGTGGGGGGTGGTCATGTTTAGGTAGGTGGAGGGGCAGAGAACGTAGTGTGCGTGACAGGCGGGGTCCACCGGAGGGCAGGCACGCTTGATAGGTCTGGAGGGGGTGGGCGGTGGTGTCATGCTGTGACCGGGAGGCAGGCGATGGTGTGGGCTGTGTCGGAGCGGGTGGGGTAGGAGTGGGCTGCGTGGTACAGGCTGACAGGGTGGGCCGGAGGGGGAGCTTGTTGGGGTAGCTGGGTGTGGCAGAATGTGGTGGTCAGTATGCAGTTAGGTGGGTAGGAAGGAAGGTAGGTAGTTTTGATGAACCTCCTTTCAACCACGAAAGGCACCAAATTGTTTAAAAATAAACAGATACAGCTCTTTTTCAGAGTCCATTCTGTGACGAGGGGTCAATCCCACCATGGGTCAGACACCCAGGTCTAAAGTGGGACAACCTTTAACCTTTAAGGGACTTGCCAGTTTTGTTTAAATGAATGTTTTATTAATTTATTTTTATTTTTATTATTATTATTATTATTATTATTATTATTATTATTATTATTTAATAATCATTTGTTTTTTTAAACATAATATCTGCTGTATGGCCATCCATAAGGACTATGTAGCCTTGCTCCTGTTTTTTTTTTTTTTCTTCTTTATTCTAAGATGTAAATTTTATTTAAGTAGAATTTAAGGTATTTACATTGTCATTTACGACATTTAGCAGAAGGCTTTATCCAGAGCAGCTTCCAGAAGTGCTTTTGAAGACTCTGTCAATAAAAACACATCGACACTAGTTCACTAAGAATCACTGAAATTAACTAAAATTAATTCTATCTACTCTAAGATCATTATAAGCATTATTATAACCATTACAGTGTTTTACTGTTTTACTGTATCAGTGTGAAACCAAGCACTGATCCAATAATGAGTAAAACACCCAAGCCCAAATTTCTGAAGGCTCCAGTAGTGCAGCTGGGGTAATAGCAGTGTGAGACAAGTTGTGGATGTAATGATGGGGTCAGAGCCCATCTGTAAGTCGCTCTGGATCAGGCCTTCTGCTAATTACATTATATAATTATTATTATTATATATACAGTATCTCACAAAAGTGAGTACACCCCTCACATTTTTGTAAATGTTTTATTATATCTTTTCATGTGACAACACTGAAGAATTGACACTCTGCTACAATGTAAAGTAGTGAGTGTACAGCCTGTATAACAGTGTAAATTTGCTGTCCCCTCAAAATAACTCAACACGTCTAAACCGTTGGCAACAAAAGTGAGTACACCCCTAAGTGGAAATGTCCAAATTGCGACCAATTAGCCATTTACCCTCCCCGGTGTCATGTGACTCGTTAGTGTCTCAGGTGTGAATGGGGAGCAGGTGTGTTAAATTTGGTGTTATCGCTCTCACACTCTCTCATACTGGTCACTGGAAGTTCAACATGGCACCTCATGGCAAATAGCTCTCTGAGGATCTGAAACAACAAGAATTGTTGCTCTACATAAATATGGCCTAGGCTATAAGAAGATTGCCAAGACCCTGAAACTGAGCTGCAGCACGGTGGGCAAGACCATACAGTGGTTTTACAGGATAGGTTCCACTCAGAACAGGCCTCGCCATGGTCCACCAAAGAAGTTGAGTGCATGTGCTCAGAGTCATATTCGCAGGTTGTCTTTGGGAAATAGACGTATGAGTGCTGCAAGCATTTCTGCAGAGGTTGAAGGTGTGGGGGTCAGCCTGTCAGTGCTCAGACCATACACCGCACACTGCATCAAATTGGTCTGCATGGCTGTCGTCCCAGTAGGAAGCCTCTACTAAAGACGATGCACATGAAAGCCCCTATACAGTCTGCTGAAGACAAGCAGACTAAGGACATGGATTACTGGAACCATGTCCTGTGGTCCGATGAGACCAAGATAAACTTGATTCAGATGGTGTCGAGCGTGTGTGGCGGCAACTAGGTGAGGAGTACAAAGACAAGTGTGTCTTGCCTACAGTCAAGCGTGGTGGTGGGAGTGTCATGGTCTGGGCCTGCACGAGTGCTGCCGGCACTGGGGAGCTACAGTTCATTGAGGGAACCATGAATGCCAACATGTACTGTGACATACTGAAGCAGAGCATGATCCCCTCCCTTCGGAGACTGGGCTGCAGGGCAGTATTCCAACATGGTAACGACCCCAAACACACCTCCAAGATGACCACTGCCTTGCTAAAGAAGCTGGGGGTAAAGGCAGTGGACTGGCCAAGCATGTCTCCAGACCTAAACCCTATTGAGCATCTGTGGGACATCCTCAAATGGAAGGTGGGGGAGCGCAAGGTCTCTAACATCCACCAGCTCTGTGATGGCAACCTGTGAAGCTCTGGTGAACTCCATGCCCAAGAGGGTTAAGGCAGTGCTGGAAAAGCCAAAACCAGTGTGCATGAGGTGAAGTTTCAATGACGGGTAAGATTCTCTGAGGGCCAAAGGAGGACAACCCACTGCAGGGCTTCACCGCCACTGGGCACCTGCCCAAAATGGGAGGTGTAATCTGTGTAAAGGAAGTGTTGTGATGCTTCAGGGCCAAAAGCATCAAAGGGGGGACTGTAAGAAACTACAGACTGCCTCAACCCAGATTCCACTCCACAGTACACATCTGAAAGAGCTCATTCCCAAAAAGGCTTACATATCATATAGAAATATCTTTAATTCAAATCAGTTTATCTATTTTGTTATCTTTACATTGAACTTACTTAAAGCAGACATTTAGAACAATCCAATCAATTTTTTGTCTGGGAGCGGCAGCAAGACATCAAGAACAGTCCCTGAACAAAGGGTATACATGACCATGATTACCATTTAGTATCAACCAACCATTTGGGTGATAACACTTAGAACAATACCTAGCCAAGGTATACGTGACCTTGATGACCATTTAAGGACATCTGGCTAGACGACAGTATCATCCAGCCATTTGGGGAATACTCAGTTCTTACACTAATTTACATTTAAAGTGAAACTCATTTAAATTACACACGAAAAACACTGTATAAAAGGTTTGAGTGAGATTTATCCTGCATTCTTTTTGACTCCGATGAACCCAAAGTACTTTATGTATTTTGTCACTGCGACGCTGCAATAAACTTCTATACCCTCATCGTTTTATTTTTCTTACACCACTTAGGGGTGTACTCACTTTTGTTGCCAACGGATTAGACATTAATGGCTGTATGTTGAGTTATTTTGAGGGGATAGCAAATTTACACTGTTATACAGGCTGTACACTCACTACTTTACATACAAAAATGTGAGGGGTGTACTGTGAGATACTATATGTATGTGTATATATATATATATATATATATATATATATATATATATATATATATATATATATATACACATACAGATCTAATGAGTGCCTTCAGATTTTCTGTATTTTGTCTGTTTATTTTCTGATGCAGTTTTAAAGCATTGCACTACATCTCCTACTATGTACCATTGTGGATCATGTAGATCACTGGCTAACACTGCAAATAAAAATCTCAACATTTTTCCACTTATGTTTGTCTGGACTTGATCTTCTTCTTTCAAATTCCACAAGACACACACACACACACACACCACAAGTACACACACAAGGTTAGGCAGTAACTTTTAGAATAAAATCCCTCAGTTTCATTTGATTGAGTTTATTGATTGCACAGATGATACAGTCTGCTTTGGAGAAAACGTCCCACAATCCATTTCTGATCACTTTTAAATAAATTAATGCATTCTGTATTTTCTTTAGAAAATGTATTAATACATATAGCAAATTATATCATATCTATCTTTTTCAGCTTTATTTCCAAATTTTCACCTTATAACATCAAACTACTGAAAGGCAACAGTTCTGAAAATGAATAAAAAACTGCAAAAGTAGAATACCAGAGATGGAAAAGTCATCAGACTACTTATTTAATACTTCATAGAGCCACCTTTTGCTTGAATTACAGCCATTGATCTTTTTGGATTAGTCTGTTTTAGCTTTGCACACCTAGATTAGGGAAAATTTGCCCATTCTTCCTCACAGAATTGCTCAAGTTCAGTCAAATTCCATGGTGAGTGACGATGAACTGCTCTTCATCTCTCAAACAGATCGGATTTAAGTCAGGGCTCTGACTTGGCCACTCAAGTACATTCACCTTCCTACCCTTAAGCCACTGTGTAGTTCTTTTGGCGGTATGTTTAGGGTCATTGTCATGTTGGAAGGTGAATGATCTGCCCATCTTCAGCTGTCTAGCAGAGGGATGCAGGTTTTCCTCAACAATTTGGATGTACTTGGCAGCATCCATTTTCTCTTCAATCCTGAATAATCACTCAGTCCTCGCTGAAGAGAAACACCTCCACAACATAATGCTGAATTTCTATAGGCACTATACATATAATATAGAATAAAAGAGTATAATGTAGTAACATAGAAACAGTGAGATAGAATTAGTTACAAATATGTCAAGAAGTCCAGTACATACATATTAGTCTGATACAGTGGAGTAAATATTTAAAGAATATTTCTGTTTAGTGTTGGACTTTTACACAGAGTTACAAGGCTAATAGGTGAGGAATCAGCTTCATGGATCACCTTAAGGCATCACACCAACTCAGTAACACACCCAGGTCTGTTATAGCACATAGCAGGAGGCCTGGGTTCCATAAACAGGGTAATACAGAGCCTTGTAAAAGTATTAGGTGTGTTTCCTCTTTTATTTATTTTAAGATTTTTTTAAAAGAAGAAAACACACTTCCTGGTTTTTCCAGCATGAAAGACCACAAACATTCAGTCCAGTTCAGTCTCTCTCTCTCTCTCTCTCTCTCTCTCTCTCTTTCTCACAATCACACAACCTGAAGTTTTCAATAAGTGTTCCAATAAATGTAAAAATGTGTAAATATTTTCATATTCCCATTGTGTACACGTTATTCTGTACTGTATATGAATTTCTGCAAATTTTTTTTTGTATGAAGGGTGCCAATACTTCTGTTATCTACACAGGACATGAGCAGAGACACTAATATTCCTACAAAGGGAAAAGTCCAAAGGAGTTTAAAGAGGAAATCAAGTATTTACACAGAGTCCACATTTCTCTTCAGTGCCATGTCTCAGTGATTCAGATTCATCCACAGAGTCGATCAAAGAAATGTGAATCATTTAACAATTATATTTAAGTTCATATTTTTAATATATAAAAATGATACTGTGTAAGGGATTGTTCACACGTTTGTTTGTTTGTTTGTTTGTTTGCTTCAAACACTACTCCACACACAGCGATAGAACGTTTGATTCAATTTACTGAGTCGGTTCAATGAATCGAACCGATTCATTTTTGTTAATCCGAATTTTTGCCTTAGAAAATGTAAATTCTGCACCGTTTACTCACAGTTTGTACCTAATATTAAGCTAAAGTTTTAAGAGGAAAGCAAATATTTACACAGAGACGACATTTCTCTTCAGTGCCATTTCTCAGTGATTCAGATTCATCCAGAGTCGATCAAAGAAATCAGAATCAGAATCAGCTTTATTCGCCAAGTGTGCACAGACACACAAGGAATTTGTTGTGGTTTTTAAGGTTCTCTTGGTACATACATACATACATATATATATATATATATATACATACATATATATACATATATGTATATTTTATGTATGTATATATATATATATATATATATATATATATATATATATATATATGTATATATATGTATATATGTATATATATGTATATATATATATATATATATATATATGTATATATATGTATATATATGTATATATATATATATATATGTATGTATACATACATACATACATACATACATACATACACAGGGGTGTCGCTAGGGCTCGAAACCTGAATGTTTTATCCCGAATTTTGCCCCCGAAGTGTAGAGGAATTAAGTAAATGTTGATTGATTTTGACTGACATCTCTCTCCGCGCACACACACACACACACACACACACACACATACACAGGGAGTTCCTAGGATTTGAAAACATTAGGGGCTGAGCCCAAAAAATCAGGGGCTAATTACACGTTTTGTAAGGGCATTTTTATGTAATATTGTTTAATAATAAACACAAATTAACACAAACTGTATGCAACTTTAGAAAAATTCATTCAATCTTTTTTCTGACTCCTCCCATCATTTCAGAGCCTTGCTACTAAAAAAGGAGTTCATTAAATTCATGACATTTTCTCTCACACCTCTTATTTCATTCCTCATTTATACTGGAACTACTGTATGTATTGGTCTTTGTTTATTTTATTTTTTACAGCCTCCTCTTCTCTTCTCTTCTCTTCTCTTCTCTTCTCTTCTCTTCTCTTCTCTTCTTCTCTTCTCTTCTCTTCTCTTCTCTTCTCTTCTCTTCTCTTCTCTTCTCTTCTCCTCTTCTCTTCTCTTCTCTTCTCTTCTCTTCTCTTCTCTTATTGTTTTCTTATCTCTCATTCAGCAAAATGAACGAATCTTTTTTCGAGTTATTTCGTTCATTTCATTCAATTCAGCAGAATATAATTAAAATGCCCCTCCCTGAACCGCCACCTTATTGTGGTGGAGGGGTTTGAGTACCCGAATGAGCCTAGGAGCCATGTTGTCGGGGACCAAGTGCCCCTGGTAGGGTCTCCCAAGGCAAACGGGTCCTAGGTGATGGGTCAGACTAAGAGCGGTTCAAATCCCCCTTATGAAGAAAAAGAAAGCAAGGACCGTTACGTCGCCCGGATTGGCGTTACCGGGGCCCCAACCTGGAGCCAGGCCTGGGGCTGGGGCACGCAGGCGAGCGCCTATTGGCCGAGTCTTCGCCTATGGGACTCGGCCAGGCATAGCCCGAAAGAGCGACGTAGGCCCGTCTTCCCATAGGCCCACCACCCGCATAAGGGGCTGGTGCGATGTGTTTTGGGTAGCAGTCATGGACAGGGGCCTAGACGACCCAAACCCTGGTTAAAGAATCTGGCTCTTGGGACATGGAATGTCACTTCAATGGGGGGGAAGGAGCCTGAGCTGGTGGGGGAGGCTGAGCGGTACCGGTACTCTACTACTCTGGAGTACCTCATGGTGAGAGGCGGCGGGCTGGGATAGGCTTGCTTATAGCCCCCGAGCTCAGCCGCCATCTGTTGGAGTTTTCCCCAGTAAACGAGAGGGTGGTTTCCCTGCGCCTTCGGGTGGGGGATAGGGGCCTCATTGTTGTTTCGGCTTACGGGCTGAACAGCAGTGTGGAGTACCCAACCTTCTTGGAGACCCTACTGGGGGACTTCAACGCCCATGTGGGTAAAGACAGTGTTACCTGGAGGGGCGTGATCGGGAGGAACGGCCCCCCTGATCTGAACTCAAGTGGTGTTCTGTTATTGGACTTCTGTGCTAGTCACAGTCTGTCCATAATGAACACCATGTTCAAGCATAAGGGTGCCCATCAGTACACGTGGTACCAGGACACCTTAGGCCGGAGGTCGATGATCGACTTTGTGGTCATGTCATCTGACCTTCGGCCATATGTCTTGGACACTAGGGTGAAGAGAGGGGCTGAGCTGTCAACTGATCACCACCTGGTGGTGAGTTGGATCCGCTTGCAGAGGAGGATGCCGGACAGACTTGGCAGACCCAAACGTATTGTGGGGGTCTGTTGGGAACGTCTGGCTGAAACCTCTGTTAGGGAGGTCTTCAACTCCCACCTCCGGGAGAGTTTCGACAAGATTCTGAGGAAGGTTGGGGACATTGAGTCTGAGTGGACCATGTTCTCCTCCTCCATTGTTGACGCAGCTACCAGGAGCTGTGGCCGTAAGGTCTCTGGTGCCTGTTGTGGAGGCAATCCCCGAACCCAGTGGTGGACACTGGAAGTAAGGGATGCTGTCAAGCTGAAGAAAGAGTCCTATTGAGCCTGGTTGGCTGAAGTCACTGAGGTAGTCCAGCAGCTCCTTGGTGCCAAGGCGCCGGGAGTGGATGAGATTTGCCTTGAGTACCTTAAGTCTCTGGATGTTGTGGGGCTGTCTTGGCTGATACGTCTCTGCAACATAGTGTGGCAGTCAGGGACAGTGCCTCTGGACTGGGCGACCGGGGTGGTGGTCCCTCTTTTTAAGAAGGGGGATCAGAGGGTGTGTTCCAACTATAGGGGGATCACACTCCTCAGCCTCCCAGGGAAAGTCTATTCCAGGGTACTGGAGAGGAGAGTCCATCCTTTAGTCGAACCACGGATTCAGGAAGAACAATGCGGGTTTCGTCCTAGTCATGGGACACTGGACCAGCTCTATACCCTTCACAGGGTGCTTGAGGGTTCATGGGAGTTTGCCCAACCAGTCCACATGTGTTTTGTGGACTGGGAGAAGGCATTCGACCAAGTCCCTCGTGGCATCCTGTGGGAGGTGCTCTGGGAGTATGGGGTCCGTGGCCCTCTGTTAAGGGCTGTTCGGTCTCTGTATGACTGGAGCAGGAGCTTGGTTCGCATTGCCGGCTGTAATTCAGATCTGTTCCCAGTGCATGTTGGACTCCAGCAGGGCTGTCCTTTGTCACCAGTTCTGTTCATTATTTTTATGGACAGAATTTCTAGGCACAGCCAAGTGGTGGAGGGAGTCTGGTTTGGGGATCATAGGATTTCGTCTCTGCTTTTTGCAGATGACGTTGTCCTGTTGGCTCCTTTGAGCCAGGACTTACAGCATGCGCTGGGGCAGTTCGCAGCCGAGTGCGAAGTGGCTGGGATGAGGATCAGCACCTCCAAATCTGTGGCCATGGTTCTCGACCGGAAAAAGGTGGTTTGTCCCCTCCAGGTTGGAGGGGTGTTCCTTTCTCAAGTGGAGGAGTTTAAGTATCTCGGGGTTTTGTTTACAAGTGAGGGAAGGATGGAGCGTGAGATTGACAGACAGACTGGTGCAGCGGCAGCAGCAATGTGGTCCTGAGCTGAGCCGAAAGGTGAAGCTCTCGATTTACCAGTCAATCTACGTTCCTACTCTTACTTATGGTCATGAGCTGTGGGTCATGACCGAAAGGACAAGATCCCGGATACAGGCGGCTGAAATGAGTTTTCTTCGTAAGGTGGTGGGGCGTTCCCTTAGAGATAGGGTAAGGAGCTCTGTCACCCGGGAGGAGCTCGGAGTAGAGCCGCTGCTCCTCTACATCGAAAGGGGCCAGTTGAGGTGGCTTGGACATCTGTTTCGGATGCCTCCTGGACGTCTCCCAGGGGAGGTGTTCCGGGCATGCCCAACCGGGAAGAGACCCCGGGGAAGACCCAGGACACACTGGAGGGACTATGTCCTGGGTCTTCCCGGCTGACCTGGGAATGCCTTGGAATTCCCCCGGAAGAGCTGGAGGAAGTGGCTAGGGAGAAGGAAGTCTGGGCATCCCTGCTTAGACTGCTGCCCCCGCGACCCGGCTATGGATAAGCGGGAGACAATGAATGAATGAATGAATGAATGATAATTAAAATGTTACATGTTAATTCCCTAACACATCTACTTACACACATCTTCTTCTTTTGGCTTTTCCCTTCAGGGGTCGCCACAGCGAATCATCTCTCTCCACCTATCCCTATCTTCTGCATCCTCAACACTTACACCCACTAGCTTCATATCCTCATTTATTACATCCATATACCCCCTCTTTGGCCTTCCTCTCTTCCTCCTGCCTGGCAGCTCCATGTCCAACATTCTCCTACCAATATAGTCACTCTCCCTCCTCTGGACATGTCCAAACCATCTTAACCTGGCCTCTCTAACTTTGTCCCCCAAACGTCCAACATGAGCTGTCCCTCTGATGTACTTGTTCCTAATCCTGTCCAACCATGTCACTCCCAAAGAGAACCTCAATATCTTCAGCTCTGCTATATCCAGCTCTGACTCCTGTGTCTGTCTCAGTGATACTGTCTCTAAACCATACAGCATGGCTGGTCTCACCACTGTCCTGTACACCTTCCCCTTGATTCTCGCTGAAATTTTTCTATCACACAGAACTCCCGACACCTTTCTCCACCCATTCCAACCTGCCTGCACTCGCTTCTTTACCTCTTTCCCACACTCTCCATTACTCTGGACTGTTGACCCCAAGTACTTAAACTCCTGTACCTTCTTCACCTTCGTCTTACTACGACTGACTTTCATTCCTCTTCTCTCCAGCGCAAACCTCCACCTCTCCAGGTTTTCCTCCACCTGCTCCCTGCTCTCACTACAGATCACAATGTCATCTGCAAACATCATTGTCCAAGGAAACTCCAGTCTGACCTCCTCTGACAACTGGTCCATCACCATAGCAAACAGGATGGGGCTCAGAGCCGATCCCTGATGCAGTCCCACCTCCACTCTGAACATCTCTGTCTGACCTACAGCACACCTCACCACTGTCCTGCTCCTCTCCTACATGTCCTGCACCACTCTGACATACTTCTCTGCTACTCCTGACTTCCTCATACAGTACCACAACTCTTCTCTTGGCACCCTGTCATATGCTTCTTCCTTTCCTTTCCTCCTTCCAGATGACACACCCAGCACCTTTCTTCCTGCCTCCCTGATCACTTCTGCTGTAGTTTCCCAGTCATCTGGCAGCACTACCTGACCACCCAGAGCCTGCCTCAACTTCTGTCTAAATTCCTCACAACATTCCTCCTTTTTCAGCTTCCACCACTTGGTTTTCTTCTCTATCTTTGACCTCTGCTTACAGACCATCAAATTCATCCTACACACCACCATCCTATGCTGTCTGGCTACACTCTCTCCCACTATTACTTTACAGTCACTAATCTTTTTCAGATTGCCTTTTCTACATAGGATGTAGTCTATCTGTGTGCTCCTACCTCCACTCTTGTAAGTCACTCTATGCTCCTCCCTCTTCTGAAAATAAGTGTTAACCACAGCCATGTCCATCCTCTTAGCAAAGTCCACTACCATCTGTCCTTCAAGGTTCCTTTCCTTAACTCCAAACTTGTCCATCACCTCCTCATCACCTGTGTTCCCCTCACCAACATGTCCATTAAAATCTGCTCCTATCACCACTCTCTCACCTGTTGGAATACTCTCTATCACCTCATCTAATTCACTCCAGAATCTCTCTTTCTCCTCTAACTCACAACCTACCTGTGGGGCATAACCACTAACAACATTCAACATCACCCTTTCAATCTCCAACTTCAGACTCATCACCCTGTCTGACACTCTCATCACCTCCAGAACATTCCTCACAAACTCCTCCTTCAGGACCACACCTACCCCATTTATCTTACTATCCACACCATAATAAATCAGCTTGAATCCTGCTCCTATACTATGAGCCTTGCTACCCTTTCACCTGGTCTCCTGTACACACAGTATATCCACCTTCCTTCTCTCCATCATATCAGCCAGCTCCCTACCTTTCCCTGTCATAGTACCAACATTCAGTGTTCCTATTCTCAGTTCTACACTCTTACCTTTCCTCTTCTCTCTCTGTCTACACACTCTCCTTCCTCCTCTACTTCTTCAACCAACAGTAGCCCAATTTCCACCAGCGCCCTGTAGGTCAACCCGGGCCTCGACCGATCCGGTATGAAATTTAGAGTACTGACGATTCGCATGGTTAAATTTGGCAATGTTTTACGCCAGATGCCCATCCTGACGCAACCCTCTCTATTTATCCGGGCTTGGGACCGGCACAGAAGTCACTGAACTGTGACCCCCATGACACATATTGATCACATTTCGAATAAGAAAGAACTGTCATATTATAAGTAATAGCTTGCCTGTGTCTTGCTTGGGTCATCAAGGGTTCAGTTGAAGGGCAACTGTCACTCAAGGCTGTCACCAAGGGAACAGTAACCCTTCCACACCCATCCCCCATTGTTTTGCACTAGGTGAGGGGCAGAGAAGAGAGCAAACTTCTTTGAGCAGTTTTGTGACAAGACCAATGGATCCTCTAAGACAAAGCAAACTAGTCGAGGCTCTGGTCAAAAAGATTGCTCGTGACTTTCAGCCATTTTCTATTGTGGAGGATAAGGGCTTTAAGGAGTATTCAAATCTTCTGGACCCATCATACAGTCTACCAAGCAGAAAACACTGTCAAAAACTGTAATGCCTAGGCTGTATGACAAATTAAGAGCAAATATAACGGACAAAATCAAGTGTGCCTCTGCTGTATGTCTCATGACAGACTGCTGGACTTCTGTGACTACCACAAGTTACCTCGCCGTGACTTGTCATTTCATAGAGAATTTTTAGATAACCTCCTATCTCCTGGACTACTTTGTCCCTGACAGACACACTGCTGCTCACCTGGCAAGTGAGCTGACCAGGGATACAAATGAGTGGGGTGTGGGTGACAAAATTGTTGCTTGTGTTACAGACAATGCCAGCAACATGGTTCAGCCCTTAGAGACCACCTCCACTGGGACCACATACCTTGTTTTGCCCACATGCTGAACTTGATTGTCAGAGCTGCACTGAAGGAGGTACAAGAAATGTTAAACAAAGTCAAGACTATTGTTAAATTCTTCCACAGAAGCACAGTTGCTTCTGACAAGCTCAAGGCCACTCAGAGACAGATGGGTCAAGAACCACTGCATTTAAAACAGGATGTGGCCACAAGGTGGAATTCAACATTTTACATGTTGAAAAGATTTCTTGACATCAAGGAGCCGATCATTTCCACCCTGGCACTCACGAACACACCTCTGCCAACCTTGTCGCCTGAGCAATGGGAAATAGCCAGAGAAACAATGGATATCATTAAGCCATTTGAGGAGGTTACTAATGAAGTCAGTGCAGAAAAGTAAGTAGTTCATTATTTTTGATTAAAATGTTTATTAAAATCACATTTTAAAATCTAGGTCTTCTATTGATTTGAGTTTTCTTGTAGTCTTATTATTAATAGAGAAGCATGTGTAATATTAATTTATGACTTTGTTAATAATTAATTGTATGCAAACAATTGTTTATTTTCATTGCTATGTGACTGCCTCCAAAGTCATTTTAATGACAAGAGGACTTCAGAGAATTGTTGCACGGAATCAAAGACTGAGTTATACTTAGTTAGTTATACTTATTTTAGTTACACCGTATTGTTTGACCATGAGACTTTTTGCTCATACACATTGACGTCGTTATTGCTTATAAGATATTTCCCCACAACATCAAGTATTCTTTCATCACCATCCTTCTTCCACATAATAAGATCATAACCATTTTCAAAATCACCGTCTTTATTAAAGAATTTGTGAATAAATTTAAATGTATTTCCAAACCTTTAGTCATTAAACAGTTAGAACTACAGAAAAGCTGTTAAGAACAATGTTTCAGTATTTCTACCTGGGGAATCATGTAGAGACTGAGAAGTTTGGCAATAGAAATAGACAATTCTGAGTATCTTTCATCCAAGAATGCTTTTATGGGTAAAGTGAAGTTTGAGTAGTCAGGGAGGAGGTGGCCCATTAACAGCAAGCATGCGCTCCACACAGTCTAAAGCTTTGGTACCATATACACAAGCATCACACATCAGATATCCAAGTTTAATGCCTAAAGTTATTGATCTCTTCAATTGTGTGAAACACAACTAAAGATGCCATAAATGGTATTTGATGTTTTTTTTATATTAATCCTGTTTACAAGTGTCAATGTCATATTTACATTCACTGTATACACTGTCATTGCACAAAGTGGTAATTTCATATTTGCACTCACTGTATACACTGTTATTTGCACAAAAGTCGGTCTATATGTTGTTTGTCTGCACTGTCTTGTCTTGTCGTCCTGTTGTATGTCTAGTTTATTTCTTGCACCTTAAGTATAGTTTAGTTTTATCTCTATGTTTAGCTCTATGTTTGTCTGCGTCACTGTACTTTATCTGTGTTATGTGTAGCACCTCTGGTCTAGGAGGAACGTTGTTTCACTTCACTGTGTACTGCATCAGCTATATATGGTTGAAGTGACAATAAAGCTTCTTTGACTTTGACTTGACTTTGACTTTGATCAAAGCTAAAAATGAACAGAAAAAACAAGAAGCTTTGTTTTAAATGAGGCATAATTAAAAGCAGAAAGGCAGATGTTAAAAAATAGTAAGAACATTATATTCTCCTCTATACTCACTCTGTGCAATTATACAATCCTGGGATTGTCCGATTTTCAAGGTCTTGTACTTTTGAATGAACTGATTCCATAATTCCAATGATAATGTCACCAGGCATATATGCTCCGAAATCTATATCACTCTATTAAATCACAGCGTGCTACAGACCCTACCATCACTACCCCCAGCACAAAAAGACACAGATGAGAAACAGAGGGTGCCATGTTATAAAGAGGGTGAAAAGTGAAACACAAAACAAGCTTACAGGCAGAGAAGTACAACCGCTGTTTTCCCATAATTTGCCAGAAAACTAGTAGAACAGGTACAACAGTCAGTGGCACACAGTTAACACTTACTGTTCAGTTACTTACTGTAAAATGAGTATTAACATACTGTTGTCTCATCATCAAATAGAAACCTGTAAAATATTCTGCATCATGACAATTTTATGTGATGTAAGTAACATTATGGTTCATTATAAAATTATAATAGTTTGATTCTGAGCTCGAATTCCTGTCTATGAGGAGTTCTGCATGTTTTCTCTGAGGCACCAAATATAAAGAGTTGAATACTCCTTTCTGTCTGCCAGTTTTAAACATTTGAGACTATATGGAATCATTTAGATAGTGACTCATGTAAAAAAACATTTTTTCTTAAACATTGGTTAAAAACATTGAGCAGCAACCAAGATCTTTAAAGCAAATAGTCAGAAATGAATGAAATCAGTTTCTGCTTCAAAAAAGGCTAAGAATTAACTGAGGACAGTGTAGACCTATCTATCATTTACATAATCATTTCTGTTTTAAGATATTTTGCAAAGACTGATTCAGGACACTTGTTTGGGACCAAATTTAACACTTTCATTTAACGTTTAGATCGATATATATGAAATGCATCAATTATTACACTGATCTGAAAAACTGCTTTTTAACATGGTATACTATATAAATGAATCAAAATGGCATCAAATGTTGAAAAATGTGAAACAGAAAAAAAGCATAAACTTTCTGGAAAACATGTCAGTAGGTGGACTGACTTCTTTAGAAATAGCCTTTATTTGTCACATATACATTACAGCACAGTAAAATTCTTTCTTTGCATATCCCATCCTCGGAGGTTGGGGTTAGAGCACAGGGTCAGCCATGATACAGCACCCCTGGAGCGGAGAGGGTTAAGGGCCTTGCTCACGGGCCCAACAGTGGCAACTTGCCAGTGCTGGGGCTTGAACCCCTGATCTTACGGTCAACGACCCAGAGCCTTAACCACTTGAAACACCCCCCCCCTTAACTCCTATGAGTCGGCTGCATGTGTGCATTGTGCCTTGTGATAGTGTTGAGACCCAGAGTGTTTTCCCACCTCATGATTTATCGCTGACAATAAAGCAGTTACTGATGAAGAATGAAAGAAAGAAAGAAAGAATGAATGAATACCATATTCTTATCTAAAGCCAAGCATAACTGCAAGACACGCACGCACACACACACACACAATAGCACTGAAAAAACTGATTAAGCAATGGCAGTGTGGATGTGAGTCAATTTTAACATATGTGAATTGAAGTCTTTTGTAAAACTCAAAATTCATAGTTTTTTTTCACACACACTAAAAAGACAAGTGACAAAATCTTGTCACCATGCCAAACTTTGTGAAATGTAATAGTTTAAGTTTGAATGTAAACCAGAACTCCACATAGGACTCAACTGATTGGACTTGCTATGTTTCCTTCACACGTGTTGGAACACACCAAAACCAAACACTATACATTTGCACATTTGCAGATTGCAGGACCAAAGTACAAAAACATAAAACATATATGTTGCACATTTCTTCTCCTGTTCACATAAAAAGAGGACTACTGTGCACAACTGCACTTTAAAGATGGACAATAACAGTGCTGCTCCTCATTTCATTTCACTCCATGACCCCATACTGCTGCTGTCTGCACATTGCCCATTTCAAACACTTTATACTGTTTATTTATTACAGTTGTACTTTTTACATTTTTATACATATTTCTACAGATTTCTACTTATACCTTATTTTATTTATATTTTATTTTACTTACTGTGAAAATTTTCTAAACTGTAGATTTTATATTTTATATCTTATTTTTTCCTTTGGCACTTTACGTCCTTATACCTTTTTCCTTTTGAAGGGTCAAGCTGCAGCACCATCTGGATGCCACTGTTGTGCCTTTGAGATTCACAAGGCAAATATCTCCATCTGCTGGCCACATCTCTCTTTAGGTGATTCTTCTGGAAAAAGGCAGAGACCACACGTACAATCTTAAAAATCAGTATCCAATCTTACGTAGTAGACGATCTTATAAATGAAAAACAGTATATATGTGACAAACTCCTATCTCAATGTTACATGGATCCTGCACTCTTTCTACATGAAATACTTTCTACATTCAATTCAGATATGAAGGGGTGTTCTTTATACACTAATTTACCTGACTGACAGGAACAGTCACTTGCATAGCTGGCAGATTGAGTGCAATTTCGTTTTCTATATATTCTTTTTTTTTTTATTATATGTTCTTTACTTTATTATTGTTTGCCTCTTTTCTTCACACACAGTTTCACACACACACACACACACAATGAGTATATATATATATATACAAGTGCCCTTGGCAGAAAGTTCAAATTCAAAAATTCAAATTAAAATTTTATTGGTAACATACGAAATCATACACAATTTTGCTTTTTACAACTGTCTTACATAAAAATAAAGAGTGAAAAAAATAAATAAAAAATTTAAATTTAAAGTGTGGACAGTGTGGAAACTCAAGTGTCAGATCAGATATGCATATGCAAATATATGTCTATGTACATATATATATGTATATAATATAAATATATATATGTAGTATCAATAGCAGTAAATATAAATATGAAAAATAAAATAAAAATAATATAATAAAAATATTAACAAAAAATAGTAGTATAATATATACGTATACAAATATAAAACTGCTTTATAAAAACTAAATATAAAAAACAAATATAAAACAAAAATATAATACACATAATATAATACAGTACAATATAATACAGTACAATGGTTAACTTTGAAATGGTGTCGCAAAAGAATACAATATGTACAGTGTGCATATGTAAGATAAATATATAAATATATATGTAGATGTCTATAGGCAAGTATAAATGTCCAATGTCCTGTACATCTTGTGCGCACACGGTGCTGTGTGCACACAAGATGTACAGGAAAGATGTACAGTGAGAGTGTATTGTGTGTACAGAATAGTGCAGAGTACAAAGTAGTGCAATTATTGCATGTGCAACAATCAGCTGAGGTAGAATGTTATGTCGTGTAGGAGTATGTCCAGAAAGTCCAGACTCTAGGTGTTCTGGTTGAGGGCCCGAATGGCCTGTGGGAAGAAGCTTCTCCTCATTCTCTCTGTGTTTGCTTTCAAGGAACGGAAACGTTTCCCTGACCGCAACAGAGAGAAGAGTCCATTGTTGGGTTGGCTGAGGTCCTTCATTATCTTCCTGGCCCTGGTCCAGCACCGCTTGCTGTATATGGTGTCCAGATCAGGAAGCTCGGTGCGGATGGTACGCTAGGCTGATCGCACCACCCTCTGGAGAGCTTGCCTGTCCTGTTTGGTACTGTTCCCAAACCAGGCTGTGATACTTCCCATCAGGATGCTCTCAATGGTGCAGGTGTAGAATGTCTTTAGCACCTTTGAGGGCAGTTTAAAGTCCACTTCAGGTGTCTGAGATGATAAAGACGCTGCCGGGCCTTCTTCACCAGGGTGTTAACGTGGCAGGACCATGTCAGGTCCTGTGTGATGTAAACACCTAGGTACTAGAAACTGTCCACTCTCTCCACCAGCGTCCCATCGATAGTGAGGGGCTGGTAATTCCTCTCCTGCTTTGTGCTAAAGTCCACTATCAGCTCCTTAGTCTTGCTGACGTTCAGGAGGAGATTGTTGACCTGGCACCATGTCTCCAGGTTTTTAATCTCCTCTAGGTAGGCTGTCTCATCGTTATTGGAGATCAGGCCCACTACCACAGTATTGTCCGCAAACTTCACGATGTTGGTGGAGCTGGAAGTGGCCACACAGTCAAAAGTGTACAGTGAGTACAGCAGGGGGCTAAGAACACAACCCTGGGGGGCTCCAGTGCTGAGGGTGAGACATGGTTGCCCACCCGTACTGCCTGAGGTCTGTCTCGCAGGAAGTTGGAGATCCATCGACACAGGGATGGGCTGAGTCTCAAGGGTCTAAAATTCAGAAATTCAGAAATCCTAGAGAAAATACCCTGTGCCCATAAAATTTTACCTTGCTGCCTATGTATTTATGTTTATATCTGTGTATGCTATGTACACCGATCAGCCAAATTGTGATGGCTACTTGACGGGATCTAAGCATCTCCAAACCTGCAGCTCTTGCAGGGGAGTGTTCTCAGTTTGCAGTGGTCAGTATTTATCAAAAGTTGTCCAAGACAAAAGACGATCTACTCTTGCTCAAATTGCTAAAGAAGTTAATGCTGGTTTGTTGCGTATGCGGCTGCATAGCCACAGAACCCATGCTGACCCCTGTGCACCACCGAACGATGGCAACAATGGGCATGGAAGCATCAGAACTGGACCATAGAGTAGTGGAAGAAGGTGGCCTGGTCTGATGAATCATGTATTCTTTTACATCACTTGGTTGGCTGGTTGTGTGTGCATCACTTAGCCGGTGGAGGCAGTGTCATGCTTTGGGCAATGTTCTGCTGGGAAACCTTGGGTCCTGCCATCCATGTGGATGTTACGTTGACACGTACCACCTACCTAAGCATTGTTGCAGACCATGTACACCCTTTCATGGAAACGGTATTCCCTGATGGCTGTGGCCTCTTTCAGCAGGATAATGCAACATACCACAAAGCAAAAATGGTTCAGGAATTGTTTGATGAGCACAACCACGACTTTGAGGTGTTGACTTGGGATCTGCTGCTAACATCTTGGAGCCAGATACCACAGCACACCCTCAGGGATCTAGTGGAGTCCATGCCTCCATGGGTCAGAGCTGTTTTAGCAGCAAAAGGGGAACCCACACAATATCAGGCCGGTGGTCGGAAAGTTATGGCTGATTGGTGTATATACTTTATGTTTGTATATGTTTAATTGTGTTGGCCACTAGTTGGCACTCTAACCATGTTTACGGAGGAGTGTGGTTTTTCATGTAGTCGATAGGATATGAAATTCGCAGGACAAAGGAATAGATGTGTAGTGAACACGGCACAGTGCTTTTTTATCACGTCCATTCTTTCAGTTAAAGCAACATCCTGGTTAAGGCTTGCTGTGGTTTTGGGAAAACAAAATAATAACAGAAGAGTTTAGGATTGGTCAAGAGTGTCTTTTGGAGTATTGGGGATTGGTCAGACTTTAAGTCAAAAGGTTTTAAACATATGGAGCTTTCCAGATGTTTTATTTTAGTTTATCCAATATTGGAATTTCTTTATAGGCAGCTGACTACTGTATAACAAAAAGGGCAAAGTCATCTGTCGTTGTGCAGTAAAGTGTTCAACACTTTACTGCATCAGAAAACATACTGGAAGAGTTTTACTACTGGTACTGAAAGACAGGGCTATTTGCTGGGTATTTACTCTGCCCAGCCTATATTTCAGACCTTAACTGCAAAGGGCAAAGGTTAGCCCCTACACATTTCTAATACCATGGAAGTAGGAAGATGATTTACATTGGGCATCCAGGAATTTTAAGCTGCATACATGTGACATGTTCTATTTATCTATATATCAGTATTACTGATAAATGATACACAATTATATAGAGTTAGAATTTCTGTATGATCCAATTTTCCTTACAATTTACAAATACAATATCATAAAAAAGTAACAAGACATGAAATTGTAAGAATTTTGGTACCTCCAAAACAAGTTAATGAAACACATTTCAGTGTATATTTCATGATGTAGTTTAACTATTCAATTAAAACTAAGTATAAAAAGGTAGATAAATACATTAATAGTATACAAGTAAATTTCACATGGTGGAAAAAAGTTTGAAATATGGACAATAATAATTTATATGTATGGTTTAATTGTTAGCAAAATGTACATTTCATTTTGGACAATGTTTCACCTATAAGCTGTCTCCAGATTAATTTAGAAATATTCTTCATTGTCCCATCTCAGAATTAGCTGGAATTAGAATTTAAGAGGTAAAAAAAACCTTTAATCCCTTTTATCTGTAATCTTGGGCTTGGCCTCCTGTGAACCAGACACTGTGAATCTCAGAGGGATGTCTGTGGTATTTTCTATTTCAGCTAAATATGCTTTCCTTGAAGATAGTAGAGACAGTAGTAAGGTTGGAATGTTGTGACATTTGGTGTACACATTTATCAGCAGAAAACAATATCAGTGTTGAATTTGATGATGTTTCAAGAGTGATCTTAATCTAGTGGGATTACACAGAACCACATGTCTCTTAATGCTATTAATTAGATTATGTTAAGGGGGTTGTTTGCTGCTCCACTGCTGTGACTCTGTACTGTAAGCTCAGTTAACAAGTTCAAAACTGTTTACCACCAGTTTCCAAAGGGTCATTTAATCTTATCAAAGATTTGTATCTACAGAAAATTTAAATTATGCAGAGAATTTTAGTAACTGAAACTTGCCTCTTTTTTGCATAAGAAATTTAGGATTAAAATATCTGCAAATACTATTATGTAATTATGAATGATCTTTTTATATTCATTTCTTATACTGTGTGCCCTTTTATATTTAAGCTTTCAGGAGTGTTGAATCTTGATGCTGCACAACAAAAAACAAAGATTTCCAATTTTTTCCCTTTTTTCGAAAATGAGGTGTATCTCTTTGTTTGAAGAATACAGTGGCCGAAAAGTGCCAAACAAAATAACAAAACCGAAAACAAAACAACAAATCAGAAAACAAATTAATAAATCCAAAACTAAATTAACAAATCCAAAAACACAACGACAATTCAAACCGGAAAAGGTAGGTTTGCGAATGGACTTCTTACCACTGATTGGACGAAACATATTTGGAATTGTTATTTTGTTTTCGGATTTATTTTATTTTACACTTCTCAGCCTCTGTCTCTGTCATTCTATTTCCCCCACTCTTTCTATTTAATATACTATCTATCTATCTATCTATCTATCTATCTATCTATCTATCTATCTATCTATCTATCTATCTATCTATCTATCTATAAAGTGATTTATTTATTTATTTGTTTGTTTATTTATTTGTTTATTTATTTATTGTTTTAACTGTTAGTTCTGTCTTCTTTATACTCTCCTCCAGCTTTAGGTTTTGTGATAACTGTTTTCCTGATTTCATGATCTATACTGACTTCTAATTTGACTTTTGTTGTAAACCGCTTGAGAGTTCCCTTTCGAGGGAACTCAATGCTGCGGCATGACTGAAGCTCTGTGTGCACTCATGCCAATTTAAAGGCTCGGTTAGGACTTGTGATGAAGAGAATATGCACCAATAAGTCCATATAAGGACATCTTTAGTCATTACACATTACTGGGCCATAGGCCTTTGTATGGCCGAATAATTTGTGACTTAACTTAACAGGGATTAAAGACATAGATAAGTCCTTTTTCCTGATTGCCCCGATTTCACCTCAGGGCCTATTTGGCTACACAGTGAGCACGGGCATCGACCGGCATCTAGAGGTGATGTGACAGTTGGCGGCCTTCAGGGAATTTATCCCTTGCCGCAGTATGCAGCCTGGGCCATCTTCCAGCTTGTTCCCTAGGGTTCCTAGGAGCGTCTTCCTTGGGGTTTTTTCTCCTACCTCCTGCTCCATCGCCTCCGGCATTTCGAGGATCAGTAAGGTCTGCCGTCACTCCCTTTTCCGGCATGCAGAGGTTGACACCTCTTTTACACAACCTGGCAGTGTTGAAACTTCTGCCAGGTGTCTCTCAGTGGGTCCTACCGCAGAAAACGAGTACATGTTCCAGTTTGCCACCCGTTCTCCTCTGTTTCAGGGCATGTTGTTGGCAAACACCAAACCACATTCCTCCAAGAGGAACTTCTCTCATTTCTGAGCAAGAAGAGGCCATAGAACATGTTCTCCTACCAGATCGAGACTCAGGCTTTTACAGCCAGTATTTTGTCATTCCCAAGAAGGATGGGGAGCTGTGCCCAATTTTGGACTTGCAGGCTCTAAACTATGCACTGAAAATTTTCAAGTTCAAGATTCTTACACTCAAACTTATTGCATCACAAATCAGGTCTGAGGACTGGTTTGTGACAGTAGACCTCAAAGATGCCTATTTTCATGTAGGAATTACTGAGGTTTGCTTTCGGTGTGAAGCATACCAGTATTGTGTTCCTTTTGGTCTAGTCCTGTACTAAATTACCTGGATGACTGGCTCAGCTCAGTCGAAGGCCATGGTGAGATGCTGGGCTTGCCCATATGAGGTCTCCAAGCCTCCTTTTCAGAGAACCACCTTCTTGGGGGTAGTTTGGGATTCCAACACTATGCAGGCATGCCTGTCTCCTGCTTGGGTGGCTTCCATACTGTCAGTAGTGAAAACTATTCAGCTAGGCCAAAGCCTCTCTGTCACCAAGTTACAGAGAATGTTTGCCCTCATGGCAGCAACAGCCAACGTTATCCCTTTGGGTCTGTTTCACATGAGTGAGTGGTTCCAGCTTTGGCTCACGGGTGTGGGCTTTCATCCCCGAAGACAACCCGTCAGTGCCATAAAGGTTATGCACCACGGGCTTCATACCCTTCTTATGTGGAAAAGACCCCGATTCCTGACCTTAAGTCCCACTCTAGGGGTGCGTCTTTGTCTCAAGACACTTTCAACGGAAACCTTGCTTTTGGGCTGGGGAGTGGTCTTGAGTGGCTGCCCTGCCAAGGATCTCTTGGAGGGCCCTGTTTCTAGCATTGAAACACTTTCTCCCACACCTCAAGGCTACCATGTGTTGGTGTGCACAGACAGCACTACAATAGTTTCCTATATCAATCATCAGGGCAGCCTGTGTTTGTGCCCTCTGCCCAGAACAGATCCTGCTCTGGGCAGAGACCAGGTTTTTTTTCGCTGAGAGTGATTTTCATCCCAGGGCACATAAATCGGGATGCAGTCAAGGCAGTTGCTGAGGCCCAGGGAATGGCGTCTCCACCCGCAGGTGATTTAATGATTGACAAACATTAAAAAATTAAGCTTTTCTGTGTCAATAATGATGCAAATGTTTGAGGTTGCTAATAAAGATAACTTGATAAAGAAAATATTTCATTTTTGTATCAGTATTTCAAAAGAAAAAAATATTAAACTAACAAAGACATATGTGGCATTCAGTTAAATTTCAGGCATGTGACAACCTTCTGTTAATTTACGAGTTATGGATGTTTTGTTTGTACGTTACTTCCTCATACCAGTTTTCAGTAGCCTATAAAACATCTGTGCAGGAACAGAAGCATTTTTCAAAAGATTTAATTCATGGAATTACATGACACATAACAGCAAGTAATAATACTACACAAAAATGCACTTAGGCTGTTTACATATTTTCTCTTTTGTGAAGAACAAGTTTTTCAACACTAATCTAATAATTTGTTCATGTAAGTAGATTTCATTTCAATTATTTATTAATTAATTTAATTTATTAATTGTACTAACAAATGAACTGTACCTAAAAATTAAATCTTAGTTCAATGGTTGCACTTCTTTTACACTGTCATGTATCTGCACTGTGTAGTCCTGTGCATCTTCTGCTATTATCTTGTAAGAAATGACATTTCATCCTAATGTCTAGAAGCAGCTAAGTGAAAGACAATAAAAATCCTATTGACATGAAAGCTATGATATGAAAGCTAATGTTATAGTCAGACCAAGAAACAACTCAAAGCTAGACTTTGTGTAATCACAATGTTTCATTTACATTTTGTAGGTCTTTTAATATTGTGTACATTCTATCACACAAATAATACAACTCACACTGTCTATTACAGAAACATTAAATGTTATTGGTATGGTATTAGAAAGTGAGGTATTTACCTCCCGTTGTTTAAAGTGGTAGATTCACTGTCCTGGTAGTGGGGCTCTGTGACACTAGATGACAGTTGGTGGTCAGTAAGAGTGGGTCTGAAAGGGATGTTCCTTCTGAAGGTCTGGGGTAAGCCAGTAGCTTAGTCTGTAGTCTCTCTCTGGAGACCTTTGGCTCTCCCCATGGTCTTGGTAATGTGGACCTACAGGAAGGCTTGACAGACTTGGAGCCTGATTGGTACTCTTGACAAAACACAGAGCGAGCATCACAAAATGACTTTGAAGTAGAGGCAGTCATAAAGCCATTTTCATCATTGCTGTCTCTCCTGTTCCATCTCTTGATTTGGGAAGTAAATGAGCCTCTGGATGTCTCCCCCTGACCATTTACAGGAGAAGAAGGGGATGGAGGTAAAGCAGTAGGATTCTGAACAATGTGGCACATGGAACAACTTGAGGGTAGGAGTGGAGCTCTGGAAACTGGTGGAGTTGTTTGAGGGTGGCTGTTAGCATAAAAGTTTGAGGCTTCTCCTTCATCTGAGTCCCTGTTTTCCATTCCTACTAGTTCTCCCACCCTCTCAGTCAAAGACATTTTATTACCCCCATCCCCTAGGCCAATTGTTTCATCTTTGTTTATTTCTTCAACCTCAGCTGGCTGGTCACAGTCTCGCCCTAGATGGCTTTCATCCTCACAATCCTGTCCATTAGGACATTTTTCTGAGATATTTAGGCTGTCCCTTGAAATACTGTCCAGACTGGGGAGAAAAGATGCTGTCTTCATTGCTGCTCCTGGACTCTGAGAAGCATAACACCTTGGATTTAGATTTTTTCTCCCATATTCATCACTAGTATTACTATTATCCATAAGTAATTCAGGAGGAGGAGGTGGAAAGCTGTTGACGTCTACATCATAAGGTCTCACTGAGAACTGATGGTCAAGTGGATAACTGTTGGTATTCTTGTTACCATTGGAGGAAACACCTTCTCTGTAATTGGTTATAACAGGCAAAAAGCTCTTTTTCCTTCCTCTAAATCTTGAGGCCCCTGTAAGTGGCTTTTGGTTGGAACTGTCACAACCCCCCTGACTGAATGTATTAATAAGTCGTTTGACAGCATTTTTGCCAGGGGGTACAGGTGCAAAAGCAAGAGTCAAGCTAGGTGTTAGCCCAGGCTTAAATGGCCCATTGTTTCCATCTTGGAGACAATAGAATTGTGATGGATTTTGTCTTTTCGTAATCCATTCAGGTTTTTTGTTATCATTTGAAAATCTGTTCTTCACTTGTTCCATGTCATCATTCACTCTTCTCCATAAACCATCTGCTGATTGTGACCGCTGTGCACCCCATAAATAAATAGGTGTGTGCTTTCTTTGACAAGATACAGATAAATCATCTGCAGTTTTGGGTCGTCTGATGTCTTGGTCTTTTTGATCACTCCATTCAAAAGTACTATTGGTTGACTTCTTGTTATTCTGCAGCTTGACTTGGAGTGCATACTGACTGGTGTCTTCCTGAAACCAGTTAGACATCTTTTGGTCTGTCAAATCACTTTGTTTATGTTTTGGCTCTTCATCATCATTGCTATTTCCAGCATCAATATCTTTGTCAACATCATCATCTTCATCCACATTAATACAGGCCTGATGTAGTGAACTGCATTCACTAAAGCCATATGATGACTGAGTGCTAGTACCCGATCCAGAGCTCTCCTGGTGCCTGCAAAGTCTCACAGAACCACTGTGGCACTTGTTTTCTACACCAATGCCACTGTCCTCACTGTGTAGAGCACTTTCTTCTGAATCCAGCTTTCTCAAGGCATATGATTCCACACAAGCCAATACCTGGTTCAAACGCAATTCCACTGCTCTCTTTGCCCCCAGCTTTTCTGCCAACAGTTGGGAGAATGAGCCAAAGTATTCACTTGTTTCTTCTAAGGATGTGTCCCCCAGCCCTTTTACAGAATCCTCTAAAAGCCTCATTTTTTTAATCAAGTGATGAAGCATATGATGCTGTAGATCTGAAGAACTTTCACTGGAGCTCCTCTCAGCCTCTGGGATGTCTGGTTTTAGTGGAACATCACTTTGTGCTCCTGGCAAGGTCACTTGGTTTCCTTGTGTTTCTAGCATCTGTTCTCCCTCAGTTGCAATTTCATCTAGAACCTGGTTTATCTCCTCATACTGTAATGTTAATAAGGTGACCATAGGCTGTAAAGAAAGTTGGGTCTGGGTTGCTTTTTCCAAGAGCCCTAAGAGTGACTCATATTTAGGGATATTTTCTGTAATATAAGCATAAGCTGCCTCGTGAGCTTTTACTATTGCTTGTGAAAGATTTAAATTTGACTGTATGTAGACCGTGTTTCTCATTCTCTCTCTCTGTCTGCATCCAGTATTTTTTATTATTCTTTCATCCTTTTTGTCCTTGATTTCTTTTGTCAGTAATTCCCTTGGTGATTGTACATTTGTCTCCTGTATTTCAACACTTTCACTAATTATATCACAAACAGTGGGTCTTTTACCTTGAAGCTGTACAGGAGTATTTTCTTCTTGTAATAAACTTCGTCCACCGGAGGCTAATTCAGTCTCTGTTTGGCTCTTAATTTGTGTCCCTCCAGAAATGTGATCACTGTTGTTTTCACATGATCCAAACTGCAGAGCTTTGTCTTGCTGGTTGTAGATTCCTGTAAAGAGTTTACCTTTGGAAGGTGAGCAGCCCATTACAATAATCAGAATGTTATCCGCCTGTTGATCATGTAGTACCAAGAGACAAAGATCAAAAACCTCAAGTCCTTCATGACTTGTATACTTTCTCCACAATAAGCACAGATGCTGCCGTCTTGCTGTTAATTGATTTTATCCCTCGAAAAAAGATGATGCTCCTTTAAATGATTGAATGTTCAAAAACTGCTCTATGCTTTACAGAGTAATTTTCATCTGGGTATTTGTTATTAAGATTTTCTACAGTTTCTATTCCCCTAGGAATAGAACCAGTGCATTATCCTCTATGCTATGCCTTTGAGTAGTCAAGTGGTTGAGAGGATAAAGAAAGATTGGAGATCCTTGCTCTTAGGTTGTACAGATGGCCATGCAAAGAAAAAAAAGTTCCCACGTAAGAGCCTAATCTCATTAAAAACAAGGTTGCTGTTGGTTTAATTTCTTTGTCCTAATTACCACTAGTATGTAATACTCGTAATACCTAATGCATATATTAAATACAGGAACATCTGTGAACTTGCACATTAGTGCAGTTATGTGGTTGTGTATATAAACCACCGATCTGGGATTTTCACATACAACACTTGTTGATGGCTGATGATGTGTAATGATGAAGACATGTCAGAGGAAAATGGCCAGATTGGTTTGAGCTGCTAGGAAGAATGTAGTAACTCATATAATTACTCTTAATGGTGGTGAACAGAAATGCATCTCAGAATGCACAACATTTTCTGGTCTTTAAGTGTGAAAGTGAATGCCAGACCCTTAATTTTGAGATCACACAAGAACTAAAATGTACTTGTACAGCAGATTCTTTCATTTCCTACCAGATGCTTGTTCACTACTATAAATTTCACTACTATGAATTTCAGTCAGATCTATGTCTTCATGATCTAATAGGCAATTTCTTTTTCCAATTTGGTGACATGGATTGGACTTTTCAAATTTACCTATATTTATATTTCCCACTGGACTCATGCCGGATGTTTGTATAATCTGTTTTCATTACCCAGATGACCTGAAAAGACATAAATGTAAATTACACCTTCCAATTTTCACATTTGAATAAAAAAAATATTTTAAACTTCAGCAGTATAATCTATTTTTGTGAAATCTAGAATGATGGGTTTTTTTTTTTACAATTGTTTATTAATGTGATATTTACATTTCCATATAATTAACATTTTGCATCAGTGAAAAAAGATTGTCAATAACAAAATAATTTAAAATAATAATAATTTAATTTAAAAAACCTATTTACAATAATTGTATTGAAAAATACTGCTATTTTAATACTGTATTTATAATAAATAATATCATAAAACTATTAGCACCCTTCATGAAATGTGTAATACAAAAATGTGTAATAACTCAAATTGTGAGATTAAGTATAACGATATGCTGTAAAGGGTCATTTTTAAATGTCTCTTCCAATAGTGTCTAATAATGCTGATGAGCGATCTTAACATTTGCCTCTATGCACCGTATTTCATGAAAACCTTTACATGTTCTTATGTCTGTTCACATACACTGTCCTTTTCAATTCACAACAAACATTTCTAATTGAGCCCAAATCCTTCCAATGATATAATCTTTGGGAAACATTGTTTTTCTTGCCCTATAGCTATTTTTTATAATTTACTAGATACCTGCATGAAAATATCATTTACCACAATACTACTAGGGTGAAAATGGGTTTTCTTCTTCCTAATTTCTAAAAGTGATCCTGTACCATTTTGGGCAGAAGTGACAGATTATGATTGTGTAGTTGGAGACCATAATGGCAGAGAGCTGTAAAATGGGCCAATTTTTCACCATGGAGAAAAAGAATGGAATAAAACAAAGCCAGACAAACAAATGAAAGAGCATGCTGAAGACTATAGGCTCATTCTCATTTGCTCTCCCTTTGAAGGCGAACATGAAACATAACACAGCTAGGACAGCAATGTATATATGCATCATAGCAAAGCCAGCAATCTTAGACCCATAAGTACAAAGATGGTGCATAACAACTGGATTATCTGAAGATGGTATTTTGTTAACGAAAGCAGGATCAAATATAAACCAGAAGAGGCAAATGAGACCTTGAACAGCAGTGATCATGGCTATGTTAACAAAAGCCCTATTAAACCTGCTTAAGTAACGCTGTCTATTTGGGTCATAGGACAGGAAGGCTATGAACGAGCCAAACGCCTTAACCAGAATGCATGCCACAGTAAGAGTGAAGCCAAGACCATACATTGCCTGTTGTAACATGCACTGATGGGGGCTTGGATTGCCTAAAAAAGCTATTACACTTCCAAAACTTACAACTAGGCCTACATGCATAATGCACAACAATATGAAGATCTCCCTTACTATACTGTGTTCTCTGTATTTAATGAAAAATATAATTGAGGCTACTAATAGTATAATTCCTATTGCTGTTGCAATTAGAACCACAATAGAATGTGATGCTGACCACTCCAAAATCCCCACTGTCCATTCAACACATTTTGATGATCCTGGACGAGATGTTCCATTCAGACATTTTGTACAGGTTGCTTGATCTGTGTGGAGAAAAAGGATAACATCAAAATTATAAATGCAGCATAATTCAGACTGAGATGAGCTTATTTTGGAAGAACCGCTTTATCATCTATCATATAACACCAATCAACCATCACATTAAAACTACTAACAGGTTTTGTGCATAACATAAATTATCTTGTTAAATTGGATATATCAGGCAATAAGTTAACAGTTGGTTCTCAAAGTTGATGTGTTGGACACAGGAAAAATGGTCAAGTGTAAGGATCTGAGTGACTTAATGGTCAGAGTCAGATCATCTCCAAAATGACAGATCTTTGATAATCAAAACCTGATAAAACCAAACTTTTGATGAGAGTTGACTGTAGTCCTTGCCTTATTTTGTGATTTTGACATAAATTTGATTAGTTGGACTGAGGTATTAGATATAATTCAGTGCATGATATATAGCTTAGCTCTGTTCAGTTACTGTTGTTTACAAGGAAAGGGATGTCAAGGATGTACAAGAGATGTCTCTTTTGGGCAAGCTAAGCTTAGGCCACCTCCGTAGAAATACAAAGAAAATTGTTTCATAGCATTTATTGAAGTTATAAACTGCCAACCTTAAAGTGTTATCAGATTTGAATGTCCTTTAATTTAGGATTAATACACTTTTAATTGTACTCACCCTCCTGGTCTGAATATTCTCCAGCAGCACAGCTGATACAGGTATAGCAGCATGTTATATTTAATATGTTCTTGTGTGTGCCGTTTGGGCACTTCTTTGAACACCTTGATTCAGGAACCTCGATATGATGAGAGAGGTGTACCTTTGTTAAAATCCAATCCTTAACGTGTATTTGTGCTAATTATAAACATTCTAATGCTGTATACTTATTTATAATGTTTGCAAAAGAAATAGCAATTATTTTTCTCTCACCGTATTGTTAAACCATGAGACTTTTTGCTCATAGACATCAACGTTGTTATTGCTTATAAGGTATTTCCCCACAACATCAAGTATTCTTTCATCACCATCCTTCTTCCACATGATAAGATCATAACCATTTTCAAAATCACCGTTTTTATTAAAGAAGTATGTCTGGTCGTCCACAGTGAAGTTCATGTTACGAAGAATGCTTATAAGCTGTACACATAAAAAAGAAATTATTCCTAAAACATAAGCAACAATGTTTAGAATATTTAAAGATTATATTTTTGACTATTACCTTCCAAGGCAGGAAGTTGGTGTCTTCAGAACAGGAAGTGTCATCACATTTTAAAAGCTTCTTGATCGCATTAGCAATGGCATAGACTGCCACTCTCTGACTGAAAGCCTCTGTCAGATCCACAGTCTGAAGAAGGAAACTATCATCTGTATTGTTGCAATACAAAAAAAATGGGTTCTGTGATTCCTGACCCTGAGCGCAGTTTGACCGCATTTGTTTATACTCAGTGATGAAATCATTCCTCGCCCCTGGACTTGGTCTAATGTTCCGCACGTAGTCTTTAAAACCAGGAATGTCCCCAGTGATGAAAGTAAAACCAAATATGTCTCCCACTTTGTTAATGTCTTTCATCTTCATTAAGAAGCGTGCTGTGGACCAGGCATCGCTAGCAATCCAGACCCGACTAACATTTCTCTTAATCATCTCCTGAAAGATCATCTGCACATGTTCTGGTCTTAGAATAAGCAGAACAACTGTTGCATTTGAAGATTCAATTTGATCAGCTACGTTTATTATTTTCTCTTCTATATCTGATGAACCTAGGTAATTTGGTAAGATTTTCTGGTAATGGAGACACACTTGTTCTTTCTGTGCATCCTGCACAAAGTTCTCGAGGACTGCTCTGCCATATTCATCATCAAGGGTAACCACCCCAATCCAGTTCCAGGAATAATGGCTCATGAGCTTTGCCAGTGCCTTAGTCTGGTACAAATCACTTGGAACAACGCGAAAGAACGACGCATAGCGTAATTTGTCACTCAGTGCTGGTGCAGTAGAGGTGCAACTTATCTGTTAAGGTAAAAAAAATAATAAATAAAAGAGAAATTACTTAATATGATACACTGAATTGTACATATTCATTGAGTTAAAATATCTTGTCACACTAAATTGATAAACAAGCAAATATGCAGTATAGTAAATGAAAGTCACTGATGAGGTCAACTTCATCTTAATCTAATATTTTTTTTTAGTTATTATGTTTTACCAAGTGATAATTATTATCAAGGTGCATAAATAAAGTACTAAGCACATTTTGCAATTAATTAATAAATAATAAAAAAGATTGATGTAAAACTGCATTTCAGTAGAATTTTTTCTTTCATACTAGATACCCGTCTTTTTTCCACAGTTGTTTTAAATGATAAAAATTAAATGTTATCTTAGATCTTAAAAGTATTTTTAGAAAATAAAATCCAAAGTATTGCAGAATTGGTGAATAATTATCAATATATTTCCCTAACTTTTAGTCAGGTCACGTTAAAAGATAGAAGGTAGAACACTGCAGAAAAGCTATTAAGAACAATGTTTCAGTATTTCTACCTGGGGAATCATGTAGAGACTGAGGAGTTTGGCAATAGGAATAGACAATTCTGAGTATGTTTCACCCAAGAGTGCTTTTATGGGTGATGTGAAGTTTGAGTAGTCAGAGAGGAGTGTAGGTGGCCCATTAACAGCAAGCATGCGCTCCACACAGTCTAAAGCTTTGGTACCATATACA
Source organism: Hemibagrus wyckioides (assembly GCF_019097595.1). Taxonomy (NCBI): domain Eukaryota; kingdom Metazoa; phylum Chordata; class Actinopteri; order Siluriformes; family Bagridae; genus Hemibagrus; species Hemibagrus wyckioides. The sequence continues at coordinate 12,058,798 of NC_080734.1, read as the reverse complement.
CAAGCATCACACAACAGATATCCAAGTTTAATACCAGGAAGGAAGCTTGAGTTATTGATCTCTTCAATTGTGTGAACCGCAACTAAAGTTGTCATAAATGGTATTTGATCAAAGCTAAAAATGAACAGAAAAAACAAGAAGCTTTGTTTTAAATGAGGCATAATTAAAAGCAGAAAGGCAGATATTTAAAAAATAGTAAGAACATTATATTCTCCTCTATACTCACTCTGCGCAAGTATACAATCCTGGGATTGTCCGATTTTCAAGGTCTTGTACTTTAGAATGAACTGATCCCACAATTCCAAGGACAATGTCACCAGGCATATATGCTCCGAAATGTGACTCTATAAAATCACAGTATGCTACAGACCCTACCATCACTACCCCCAGCACATAAAGACACAGATGAGAAACAGAGGGCATTATGAAGAGGCACAAATGTTACTTGTGTTTCTCACAATAATGCAACACAGAACAACCACATATATTTATATATGAGGAAATAAACAGCCCCTATTGCCAGAAAACTGGCAGAACAGGTACAACAGCCAGTGGCACACAGTTAACCCTTACTGTGCAGTTACTTACTGTAAAATGGGTATTAACATACTGTTGTCTCATCATTAAATAGAAGCCTAGAAAATATTCTGCATCATGAGAATTTTATGTGATGTCAGTTAACATTATGGTTCATTATATTATATATTTCTCTGAGGCACCAAATATAAAATGTTAAATACTCTTTTCTGTATATTTCTGTATAAGTATTTGAGACTATACTGAATCCTTTAAATAGTGACTCGTGTAAACAAAAAAAAAACTTTTAATTATTGTTTTTTAGTAACATTATGCAGCAACCAAATCAAATCAGAGATAAGTTAAAGCAGTTTCTGCTGTAAATAAAGCTAAGAATTAAGTGTAGACAGCATAGTCATATCTATCATTTACAGAATTATTTCTATTTTAAGATTCAGGACATTTGTTTGGGTCCACATTTAACACTTAGATCTATATTTAAAAATTATCAACGGGTACACTGTAACTAAAAACTGCTTTTTAACATGGCTTACTATGTTAGTGTGTCAAAATGGCCTCAAATGTTCAAAAGTGTGAAACAGAAAATAAGCATTAAACTTTCCAGAAAACATGTCAGTAGGTGGACTGGCTTCTTTATCTCCCACTAGATCTGAATGGCTGTGTGTGCATGGTGCCTTGTGATAGTGTTGAACAGTTGGCAATTTGGATATGAGTCAGTTTTTTTATCACAAATGCTAAGTGACAAAATCTTGTCATGGGAAACTTTGTGAAATGTAGTAGTTTAAGTTTGAATGTAAGCCACAGTTGAATTTGTAGAAAATGAACCTTGACAGGGATGAAACTATAATGTGTCTATTATAACAAATGTGATCTCTTATTTAAATATTACATGTACCCTGCACTTATTCTACATTAATTTCATATATATTCAGTTCATAAATGAAGGGCTTTATTATGTGCACTAATTTACTTGACTGACAGAACACTTCATGGAAGATTGAGGACAAGTTAGGCATACTAACAAAAAGTTTAAGTTTTTTCTTAATTTTGTTCGTTACCATTAATTGACAAACACATAAATGTTTCTTTTTCTTAAATAATAATATTTATATTTGTTTTGTTTTTCTAATTGAAAACAGATTATTCTTTCACTCTTTCGAACATACTCACAGACAAACATACCCACACAATCACCCAAATACACACACACACACACACACACGAAACAATAGCATTGAAAATACAGATTAAGCAATGGCAGTGTGGATCTGAATCAATTTTAACATATCTGATTTGGAATCTTTTTATGTAAAACTCAAAAAGTGTTCTTGTCACAATGCCAAACTTTGTGAAGTGTAATAGATTAATTGTGAAAAATAAAGTTATAGAAAATGAAACTCCACTGAGGCAACATTTTCATGACAAACGTAAATATGAGACAAGATCTTATCTTCGTCTCTCATCGTCGTGCAGCAATTCATTTCACTGACCGGAACAGTCACATCACTGACAGACTAAGTATATGATGGCAGATGCCACAAATGGTATTTAATCAAAACTAGAAATGAAAATAAAAAACAACCAGATCTGGTTAAAATGATGCATAATTGAAAAAATAAATTAATAAGAACATTATTCATGGCAGTAATCTGACTTTCAAGGCAAATGTAAGTGACAAATGCCTATCTGTATGTTACATCTTGACTCTTTCTACATGCCGTACATTCACTTCACCTACAATTAGTTCAGATATGAAGGGATTTTCTTTGTGCACTAATTTACCTGACTGACAAGAACAGTCACTTGCATAACCATCAGATCGAGTGCAAGTTTGGCATAATAACGAGAATTTTGTTTTTTCTATGGTTTCTTTTTTTTTGGTTACTTTTCATTTTTTATTTAGAGTACATACCATGATCATTAACAATATATCCATGAAATATTTCTGTATGATGTGTATAAAACAGTCATGTCAAGGAAAAACATCTCTATATGGATCTATACCTTTTTTTCCACAGAAAAATTACTATGATGTTCCTGTTATAAGTCACCCTGGCAATCTTTTGGATACACCATCACTCCCCAACACTAAAAGTCCAGCTTTAGCTGATAATAAAAGCTAGTCAGAGGTAATTTTAAGACAGAGGCTGAGAAAACACAAATAATAACAAAACACATGACAGATAATAAAATACATGCACAATATATAACATTCTCGTTTGTTTTATTTTATATGTATTTTGTATTGTTGATTGGAATGTCAGAGTTCAAGCTGCAGCATTGTCAAGATGCCACTGTTGGGCCCCTGAGCAAGACCCTTAACTGTCCCTGGTCCTGGTGTGCAGTATCATGGTTGACCCAGTGCTATGACCCCAACTTCCTAAGCCGGGATATGTGATGGAAAGAATTTCTCTGTGCTGTATTGTATGTGTGACAAATAAAGGCTTCTTCTTCTTCTTCTTCTTCTTCTTCTTCTTCTGCTTTTAAACATATACCATTCACATTTGTTGTACTTTATAAGTATTACATACCTGTGGCTGTAGCTACAATACTGAATATACCCCATGCGTATCACACCATCACCCATCCAACAGCAGGCTAAAAATAAGTCTTGATGGTGATGTGTAGAAAAACACTGAACACTGCTGATAAGGTATGGAATATCAGAGTGATTTGGGGGAATCACAAAGCAAATGTCTCCATCTGCTGGCTACATCTTATTCTTATTCTTCAGGGAAAAAAAGCAGCTACCACACATATAATCTTACTAGGTCAGCTACAGCAACAACAAGTGTAATGTGGACCAAAGGCAGAAGACTCACTTGAGCAAATCAAGTTAAAATAATTAGAACAAAGATTAAAGGAGCTAACAGAGGATATGAGCTGAATGTAAAAAAAGACTGTAGATCGAAGGGTAAAGCAGGAGCACAGAATAGCAATAGTAACGAATATGTTACAGACTAGTGCTAAGGCTAGGCAAAATTAGATTATTTACCTCATACACATGTACATACACTCACACTAAAACAAGAGTTATTATGAGACAGTCTTAATTTAATTAATTCATCAGTATTAATTAGATCCTGATCCTGATTTCATTTTATCTCATCTAATTTTATTCTAATGGCAAGTCTCACAAATGAAAGAAAGTCCTGAATTTGTTTGAGATTCCTAATGGAATCTGATGGAATCCTTTCAGCCAATTCTCATTAGATGATTATTCTCCCATTACATTAATTGATTACTATTCAATTTTGCTATTTCTTCCAGGGGGGAAGTGAAGTGTAACTGGTAGAATCAGAAATGTATTTACTGCTTATTCATAATCATCTCCTCATTCTTAATTCTTCTTCTTCTTCTTCTTCTTCTTCTTAATTGTCGAGAGAAATGTCTTTAAAGAGAGTAGGCCACAGTGCTCAGTTTAGGATGGCCCTTTTGCACACACGGACAGCAGAAAAAGTGCTGTTGTGAAGATTTTTCATGTTCATTTAGTAGTAATTTGTATCTTTTATCTTGCATTTAACAGTATTTCAATTCATGATTACCTAAAAAAAACAGAAAAAAAAAATTCTTAATAAATAAAAGATGTTTGAGTTAGAAATAAGTAATGACATTTAATAAATATGTTTATAATTATTATTTAAAAATTATTATAAAAATTAATTTTATTATAATTTTACATTGTAGTCTCTAATGAGTGTTAGGACCCTTAGTTTGAAGTATGAACTGATAATGATGATTTTGGTTATGTTTATGATTGCTGTTGCTATTATTGTTTCCTAGATAGGCATCAAGGGGTTAAGGCTCTGGGTCGTTATCCGGAAGAACAGGGGTTCAATCCCCAGCACTGCCAAGTTGCCACTGTTGGGCCTTACCCTCTGTGCTCCAGGGGTGCTGTATCATGGCTGACCCTGTGCTCTGACCCCAACCTCCAAGGCTGGGATATGCGAAGTAAGAATTTCACCGTGCTGTAATGTGTATGTGACAAATAAAGGTTATTTCAATTTTTTTCATTTCAAATAGGACAGATGTACTTAACATAATTTAAGAACTTTTTTGTTCACTTTAATTCTGACTAAAGTGTTTTAATCTGAGCACCCAGTAATAAAATTTTACTCATGGCTAGCAATTTGCAGGGCCTTTGTTACAAACAGGCCATATAAACTGTTAAAAACATAAATCAATAGGGTAGAATTTGAATAAATCATGTCATGGCCTTTTCACAGTTTCTCATTAGACAACATAGATTTCAGAGTAACATACAAAAATGGTTTGAGGTTTTAATCAATGAATACATCAATACTGGTACACTAGGACACAGACTAAGGATACCATCAGCCAAAAACTCTGTTGGGAGGAAGTAATAGAATATATAATATATATATATAATATACACACACACAAATATACAGTCTTCACCCACTGTTTGAAGACAAGTCAGTCAGTGGCTATGTCACTGCTGTTTGGAGGTCTAGGGGACATTCATTCCACTACATTGGTGCCAGAATAGAGAAGAGTCTTGATGAGTACCTACCATGTACCCTAAGAGATGGTGGGACCAGTCAAACAGTACTAGATGATCAGAGACTAGATGATGACGAGATCAGAGGGAGCCTGGTGCAGTGCGAGGAGTGATAAGAGCTTTGAGGTAAGAGGGTACATTTTTGGCTTTGTAGGCAAGCATGAATGTTTTGAATCTGATGTATGGAGCTACCGAAGCCAGTGGAAGAACCCTAGCAATGAGGGAGAACTTTGGGAGCAGGCTGAAAACAAGTCACCCAGCTGCATTTTGGATAATTTGCAGAGGTCAAATTGTGTTCAGAGGTAGACTTGCAATGGTGTTCCATTCAGGATGTACATCTCATGCAGGGTTTTCCCAGCACAGTCACTGGATCCACTGTAACTTTGGTGGGATCAAGTGGTTACTGAAAATAAAATAATGAATAAAATGAAAGGTGAAAGGAGAAACTTCTCACAAATTAGTAGTCATTTAGACATAGACACACACACACAATTCAGAATTGATTTTTTCTTATTCATATAACCCTTATTCTTTTGGTGAATGACTTGACATTATAATGGTTACAATTAAATCACAGTTGGACAGAAGAACACAGAAAAAACAGACTTGCATATTAAATATTGTTGGTACCTAGATTTTCATATAATAATAATAATTTAAAAAAAAATAATAATAATAATCACTCTTTCAGAAGTCAGTGTTGTCCTGATTGTATCATGATAATGTAGTGCAAAAAACACCTTAAAATCTTAACTTAAAGTATAATGCTGTCCAGTGAACAGATTTATGGGAGTATTTTATGCCCTTTCAGTTGGGCATTCTATCAAATGTTTCACACAAAAAAACAACTTCAAATCAAGATTAGCCTTTTGACCTTAGACTGTTTAAATGTTTTTCCGTTTAGACCCAACTCAATAAAAAGACGAAGAGGAAAAACCAACCGGATGGTCAGATTTTCCGATAAAACACATACAAGCATGTTCTCAAACATAAAACTCTGATTAAAATAAAAGTTACATTACATTACATTAAATTTAGTTAGTACATTAAATAATTTGCATAATCATTAGAACCACTAGGAAATACATACATTGCTTGTTCTTTTATTATTAGTCACGTAAAAATATTGTCCTTTTTTAATAAAAGAGATGTTTCCATTATTTAATTTAAGAACGGGAAGACATTTTTGCTTACAGTTAAAGTACCTTAAAGTTACAGTGATAGGTTTGATCATTCATTTCATGCCACATACACGCACACACACATGCACACACACCTACACACACATTCACACGCACATGCACACACACATACAGTATCTACATGTCAAATTCATGCCAGTCACACAGATATAAATTTGATAAAAAGAAAATAAAAAACCAACCAACCAACCAACCAACCAAACAAACAAAAAAGCACTTTCTAAGTATGATTCAGTAGGACTTAGGCCACTGTTAGGTCTGCATTAGGGGCTGTGTGAGGGGTTTTAGAGAAGCTGGAATGGGCAGTTTGTCCAGACTTTTAGGAAATTCATGAGGAGGTAGTTGAGACAGGATTCTTTGCATAGCTATGAGAAACAGCGTTCCGGGAATTCGCCCAACCAAGTAGTTAAACTTCTCCTCTCCCAGAACTTTGGACCAGCACTGCGGATCTTTTTCCAGTGAGCTCTTCATTTTGAACCGCACTTCAGGCATGAACATGAGCAGCCTTTCCAGGCACAACTTCTTGGCACCTGTGTTCACTTTAGAGGACCGTAGCTGCTTGAGGATTAGATCCAGTGGTGTCATACCATTATGGTCCTCAGCTTGTGGTGAAGCCCCACTTCCCAATAACATTATGACAGCCTCTGAGTGTGACAGTTCACATGCCAGATGGAGCGGAGTTTTGCCATCCTCCATGTGATTGCATCCTCCTCGGTTCATGTAGGAGCGCAGAGTGGGCATTCTATGTGCCACCTGAAGGATGAGAGCCATGATGTCCTTCCTGTCGTAGCGGACAGCCATAGCCAAGTGTGGAGCAGATGATGGACAGCAGCAGAAATTCTCACCTGGCATGGCAAGAGCACCATCTGAAAATTGATTCAGCAAGTATTGTGCGTAAGCTCTGTGGTCATGCACGATGGCATACAGAAGTGCCTCAGATGGAGTGTATGTCCGTTGCCGGCTGCCTTCTTCCCAATGAAATGTCTCCATGTTGCGCATGTCCTCCAACATCCACACAGGTTTATGGTCCCTCACAGCTTGGTAAAAAAGGAAAGAGAGGAGTTTGCGTTCCTTGCACGTGTCATCCATCTATCCAGGCTACACCAAGTATTATTAGAGAATTGAGAACACGTTACGATTGTCAATGTTACAAGTCACGTTCATTCGTCATAAATACATGCACACGTAAATAATATCCAATATATACATAATACCTAATTACGGGATGCTCGTGAAAGAACATCACATCACTAGTCCTTTCCGGGCATTTAGACGAAGCTGTCACTATCACAATGATGATGAGGGCGATAATGATGATGCCGCTGCAGTGCCGGATTAGTGCGCATGCTCAGAAGCAACGTTATTCATACACGGAAGTGTCCGGTGCGTGAGCGCGTTTGCCTGTTGTTATGGCGACGTTATGCCGCCAAGTTTAACCTGGTAGCATATAACATCCAACCATTTCGCTTATTCATAATGTTTCATCTGGTTATTTTTGATAAAATAGGAGACTTCTGCAGTGATGTCTCGCCTCAAACTCCAAATAGGCTTGCATGGCGTAACGAGAAACTTGCAGAGTTAGTGATGTGTGAGAATAGCTTTTACAAATAAGCGCACACTTATTGTTTTGTAATCTCGCGATAACTTATTATTATTGTTATTTATTTATTATTTAATATGCTATTTTATTTAAGTTGCTTTTTTTCTCTACAAATAACATTTTTATAGATGTCTTTCCTCTATAGATCCAACTAAATTTGCTCCTGTTTAAACGAGTGTGTGTTTTGCTATGATCCCTTTTACTTGTTTACTAAAACAACTAGTATACTGTAAATTAGGTGTATACTCTTTTGTTTGTCTTTTTATTATAACAAAGAAGATCTCATGTTCACTGTATGGCCAAAAGAACTCTCTTATGTGCTTTGAGGAACATCCCATTCCAGAGTTGGGTCCTTTCTTTGGTTAGAATAACCTCCACTCTTTTCTGGGAAGGCTTCAGGGGATTTGTGTTTATTTAGCCAAAAGAGCATTAATGATGATCAGGGACTGATAGGGTCTCAGTGGGGTTCAGTAGGTTTGAGGTCAGAGATCTGTGTAAGCCAGTCGAGATCTTTCACCCCAACCTTAGCAAACCATGTCTTGATGGAGTTTGCTTTGAGCACAGTCATGCTGGAACTGGTTTGGGCCTCTTAATTCTGGTTAAAGGACATCTAAAATTGACAACATACAAGACTTTGTATGGGAATTTGTGCTTCCAATTTTGTGGCAACAGTTTAGGGAAGAACTACATTGTCGTGTGATGTTCAGGTGTTAAGTTTTGTCCTTAAAGTTAGTATTTCCAAGGGTTTTCATGATTTTAATCTCCTGAGCACTAATCTAGAAACCGTACAGCACACAGACATCACTTTATCTCATCTGTGAAAACTCAACAAGGAGTACTTGGCTGTAAGTATTCTTATTTAATTGCATGTCTGGAATTTCACTGATAAATGTTGATCCTTCTACTCAGTTGAAGAATTCTGTGAATAAAATAAAGAATTTGAATATCAGTATTCTTTCTAAAGACTACTCTAATTTGAATACCTAAAGTCTTTTAGTTACTTTGATTATATTTTAATTTAGGTCAAGGATTCTGGAGACAATGATCTTAAACCTTAAAGTGCTGTCCTTTATGCAAATGGCTATGTATAAAGACACTTTCATGGCCTTTTCTCCTTCTTTGATTAGAGTCATGGCTATATGGCTGTGGTTGGATAGTGAATGCATTTTATTGTGGCACAACTAAAATGCACAGAGAACACACAACATTAATTTAATTCACTTTTGAACAAAACTAGCTTTTAATTCAAAAAACAAATCCCCAGTTTTCACTGAGAGATAATAAGGAATGAGCAATAAGCACTGTAATGAAGGTCACAGGAAAATGATCACCAGTGGCTGGCCCAAAGCTCTAGGATAGGAGAAGTTTAACTACCTACTCAGCAGTATTCCAGGATCACACTTTCCCATAGCTATGCAAAGAATCCAGTGATGCTGCCGCAGCAGGAATTTCCACAAAGGCTGGGCAAACTGCTCACTCCAGCTTCTCTGAAACCCCTCACAAAGCTGTCTTAAATCCTACTGAAACATACTTGGAAAGTGCTTGTTTTTTTTTTTGGTTTCTTTTTCTTCCTGTTCTCAGATAACATAATGATTGTACAGCTTATGCTTGACTGAAAATTAACATATAATGCTGACATAAACTTTTACCAGATAGCTACAGTAGTTAGCTTAGAAAGAAGATGTTTAATATTACCCTAACATTTATTTATTTAACATTTAAAGGAATGACTCTTCATAGGAACAAAATGTTCTGATGTTCTACAGCATTAAAAGTTGTAAAACTATAAACAAACTTTGTAGTTATTGGCCTGTGTCTGTTGGGGTTAAAATACTTTGGGACAAGCTCAATCAACTTTCAGGTAGTAACAGTAATGTTGCTTTGTGCCACTTTATCATCACACATTGAATGTATATATATGTGTGTGTGTGTATATATATATATACATCTATATATATATATATATACATCTATATATATATATATATATATATATATATATATATATATATATATATATATATATATATATATATATATATATATATAGATGTATATATATATATACACACACACACATATATTATATATGTTAGCACCCGGACATCCCTTTCAGACAGCTTCCTCTTGCGTCCACAGTTACTCCTGTTGGATGTGGTTCGTCCTGCTTGGTGGTATGCTGACATTACCCTGGATACCGTGGCTCTTGATACATCACAAAGACTTGCTGTCTTAGTCACAGATGCGCCAGCGAGACGTGCACCAACAATTTGTCCTCTTTTGAACTCTGATATGTCACCCATAATGTTGTGTGCATTGCAATATTTTAAGCAAAACTGTGCTATTTCTCTGCTAATTAAACCTTCACACTCTGCTCTTACTGGTGGAATGTGCAATCAATGAAGATTGGCCACCAGGCTGTTCAAATTTAGCCATGAAACCTCCAACACTGTTTCAGTTTTATTGTCCAACCCCTATATATACATATATATAATGGTTGTACCATGATACCACAACAAGATGAGATAGATTTTCACCAACTTTTAATCTAATTATATCTACACTATATGTGATTTAAGTGCTGTACATATTAGTGCTCAAGTGATTAAAATGTAAACCCCATGAAAATACAATATATGGCCAAAAGTATGTGGACACCTGGCCACCACACAATATAGTATATGTAACTTTTTCTCAAACTGTTGACACAAAGTTGTAAGCACACAATTGTACTGAATGTCTTTGTATGCTATAGCAGTACAATTTCCCTTTTGTACGAGGGGCCCAAACCTGTTCCAGCATGGCAATGCACCTGTGAGCTTACTAAGCAAGCTCAATGAACACATGGCTTGTAAAGTTTAGTCTGGAAAAACCTGAGTGTCCAGCAAAGAGCCCTGACGTCAACAACACTGACTACCTTTGGGATAAAGTGGAGCACTGACCACTGACCCAGACCTCCTCACCCAACATTGTGGCCTGACCTCACTAATAATTTGTAGCTGAATGAGCACAAATCCCTACAGCCACACTACATGGTCTAGTGGAAAGCCTTCCCAGAAGAATAGAGGTTAATTTACAATTTAACATGCACATATGGGTATAATGGTCAGGTGTCCACATGCTTTTGGCCATGTCGTGTACACTCAGAACTACACAGAAACTGTCTACATATTTAAAAAGTGCAACTTCAAAGTACACTTTCAGATACATACTAACTGTACAGTTCCTATGTACATTCACAATCAGAAACAATATAAAAATGGTACACCTGAGAGAGACAAGCTTGATTCAAGACATCAAGATACAATTGTGTTCTTACAAGGTCAAAACTAAATTTCATACATATGTGTATTTACAGTAATGCCCAAAAGTTACATACATACACCTAGGCCAGGGGTGTCAAATCTTATCCGCAAAGGGCTGGTGTGGGTGCAGGTGTTTATACCAATCAAGCAGGAGCCACACCTGATTCCAGCTGTTTAATCAGTTGACCTTGAACTCAAGTGTGGCTTCTGCTAGGTTGGAATAAAAACCTGCACCCACCATGACCTTTTCCAGATAAGTTTGGACACCCCTGACCTAGGCTAAAGATATTCAGACTCCATACATTTTATGAGATCATACATTTCATTTGTGGTAGCTACCAAATATATGCATTCACTGGTGTTTTCTGGTTATATGAAACAAAAAAACGAACAGCTTGGCCGTAATGTATCGTGCTATGTACAGAGGAAAAAAGGGTAAGGCTTTTAATCTGAAGTATTTCACACTTTTTTTTCCTGCAGTTTTTTTTTACTGGAAAATGGTCTGGTGCACCTCAGAAAATAGATTACATCATTAGGCAGATAAAATAGTAAAGCAAAATCTCAACACATCAACCAGAATGTTAAAACTTTTTGCCAAGTGGGTCTTCTAGCATGGCAGAGATCCTGAGCATACCTTTAAAACTGTATGAAATTAAAGAGTAGGAAATAGAGTTTTTCTCTATTTTTAAAGCCATGATCTGAAAGATAATTTGTGGAACTGAAAAAGCGTGTGTGAACAAGGAAGCCCGCAAACCTGACTGAGTTACACCTGTTCTGTAAAGAGGAATAGGCTACAATTCTGGCAAGGCATTGCAAAAAGCTTGTGGAAGCCTACACAAAGCATCTTTTTTTCAGTTTCAAGCAATTAAAAAGCCACAAAATACTAAAAATGAGCATTAAAATAAAACATCTTCAGGAAATAAAGTAGGAACCCTAATTGGTTTTTTGAAAAATTTAGTGTGAATGTCTTTGATCTGTGTATGTAAACTTTTGGCCTCTATAAATTATAAGTGCATGAATATGTAGCTTATGCATAATTACACAGTTATTAGAGACAAAAGAGTATGTTTTTTTTTTTTTACTTTATAACCAATCCTTGTTGTCCATGCAAGCTGAAATCATACTTATTGGACACCAGAGGACAGTAGTGCACTTTCTTTACTGCTTATCTTCTCCAAGTCACATTTACTAAAGGAAACCATTTGTCTGTACAAGTAGAACCTGTGTTTTGCATCACTGTAACTGAATTTTGAATGTGCAAATAAAAACACCTGGATAGAAACAAAAGAAATCAAGAAGTGCTAAAGAGTAAGTAGTAAGTAGAGCAAAGGACTGCTGTAACTTTTGTAGTGCAGCTTTGCATGAAGCCCACAACTGTGCATGCTTGACTTCTGCTCCTCTGATGATGTCTTTTTTTGATGTCATTCTGCAGAACAGTACATGATGAAAGCACAATGCAATTTGCACTTTCTTTGCTGACTTTTACAAGATTTTCTGCCTATCACCCCTCCTTTTCTTTTTTCTTTTCTTTTCTTTTCATTTATTCATATACTTTATTCATACACGTTAATATTCATTGGAAAACTTTAAGAAATATTAATATTTTAAAATAGACTTTTCATTCTTGCATCCATATTTGTAAGCCACAGGATTTTCATGTAAGATTAGGTTTATTTAAAATTTGCTAAACATTTGGATAGGGTTGTTCAACATTATATTCATGACTACAATGGCTGAAAGAGTGGGAGAGTGGCTTTCTTTGTACTCTAGGCTTTAGCAATTACTATACTGCAATGAAATCCTATTATTAAAAATTCCCCAACTAAAGCCATTAGCTGTAGCTTTATTCATAATTTAATTTTTATGAATCGCACTCACTTGCTTTGAACCCTGAATTTTGCATGAGATTAGATTGTAGCCTAATGCTTCTGTGTTTCAACACAGAGTGCAGATCTGTTTGACTGAAGTTCCCATACAGTGCCATCAATACAACAGCCAAGATGCTTTCCAAAATGCATTGATTTCCTGTCTTAGCCTGTGAGAATGAGAGAGAGAGAGTTTGAGAGAGAGAGAGAGAGAGAGAGAAAGAGAGAGAGAGATTCCAATATAGACAACTGGATACTAAGCATCACCCTCAGTGCCAAGAAGTACTTCAAAGAGTCGACTCTCTTAAATGCATCGAAATTGCAACCAAGGACATTTCCATTTTACTGCAGCATTTACAAAGTCTGAAGTGCCTCACCTTACAGAGGGAAGTGTGAGAAGAATAAAATTGATTCCTGAGTGGAGAATGCTTGGCTTTGAAGTGACCTATCTTGAGAAAATTGTGGCTCTGTTCCAACAGAAGTGGATAAGAATAAAGTGGATATAATGGAATAATCACTATATCTTATAGAGCTCTTACAGGAGCAATTGTGAGTTGCCAGTTCACCTATTGGCAAGTATTTGGACAATGAGAAGAAAGTGGAAGACCCCTAGGAAACCTATGTGGACTCAAGAGCAACATATAAAACATCACAGAATCGGTAACTGGGGCTCATGATTGAACCATGAAGCTGAGGTGGCAAGCCTGCCTGCTGTACCACCGTGCCACCCTGTGCTTGAATTTTTTATTACATTGCATTCACCCTCTAATTATCATTGTAGAATTAGTGCTATTAAGGTCAATCAAGATAATTGGTCACTACAAGCTTACCTAAATAAATCATCTACTAGTTAGATAATACTGGAAAAATTACAAAGATTAGACAAGCTGATAAACTAAAAGCTGCATAATTAATCACTTTCTTTGCTGGGCCTGATTTACTGCCACCAACTGGTAATTATGTAAACATTATTTTAAACGAACAAAACACAATTTCATACTTACTTAATTCCAATCAAGGAAGTGTGATTCACACTGTGATCTCATTACAATATTAGAGCCTCACATAATGGTTTTGTGGCACTGAAAATGGATTTCAGGTCAGACAAGTAGAACACTCAAACATTTGCATACATTTACCCATTACATGCTTTTATCCAAGGACATTAACAAGTGTGGTAAAAATCAAATGCAAACAAAGAGCAGCTGAGGATCACAATCTTCCTATCATAAACCACTAACAGGTTTCTGTGTCACAATTGCAAATCCATACCAATTTGTAAGAGCCAACAAGTGTTATAGAAGGTTAATCATCTGTGCATTTTGGTAATTTATAACAGAAGCAAGTACAGTAATAACACACAAACATTTAAGGAAAAGCTGCAACAGCTTGTCATATATCACCTTTACCAGTGAAATGAATTGAACAAAAGACAATAACACACTTCAGATCACATACGACATATGCCATATGTTCATTTTGGACTAAATTATGTATTGAAAAATATGTTTTATTTCCCCTCATTTTTCCTCATAGGAATTACCCTGTTATGTATACCTAACAATCACTGGCAAAGATTAGGGTGATGGGAATCTTACAGTGGGGGGGAAAGTCTTTAGACTCTTTTGTTTTTGTCATTCAATATACACCTATTTCATATATTCATTTCAGGTTTACACACGTCTTTTAACTTAAATACAAGTAAAATATCTATTGTTTAGCATAAACGATGACCTCTTTAACAAAATTAACAGGACACAGTCATATACAGATATAAAACCTGTTCTTGTGCATATTGTACCTAATATCTTTATAAAATACATTTGCATCTGTTGGGAATTCATGCAACAATTAGTAATAATGGTAAAAGTTAAATGGAAAATATATGAGCCTTAGTGAAGACCTTAAATATCCAGGCACTGCAATTATATGCAGGTGTAAAGGAACAGGAACAGTTACACCACACAAAAATGAAATGCATTAAATTACTACTGAATTTTGTTGATTGCTTTATGACTTTAATGGTAGAAAAAGACTGACATCATTTATCTTGGTTTGACACCACAGGAGCCTACAATTTGAATGGGAGGTGTGTGGGGGGGTAATTTTAAAAAAATATATATATATATCCGCTGTATATGGATTTCTGGACTGTGTGAGAACTGAACATATCAGTAGATATGTTCAGGCAATCCATCTAAATCAGTCTTGCTAATCAAAATAACAATGAATGTTACATAAGATTATCAGTAGTAGTTTAGCTGGTACAGGATGCTCAGTGAGGGAAGATCCTTGATTAGAACTTTTTTTTTACTTTCCTCTTACGTTTTTCTTTCTTGAACATTTCTCATCTCTCAAGAAGCTGCTAAGCATGATCTATTCTTTGTCCTAAAAGGCACTGAAATATACATATAGTATATAAGCAGACATAAGTGTAGACACACTGACAGAATTTTGTTTGCTGTACCACTTATCCAATCTATACTTGGGTCACAGGGAGCCTGTGCTCAGGAGTCATCAGGCATCAAGGCAGGATACACCCTGGACAGAGTGCCAACCCATCGCAGGGCACACACACACTCCGATCAGCCTAATCAGCCTAGAAGCATGTCTTTGGACGGAAACCAGAGCACACCCACCAAGCACAGGGAGAACATGCAAACTCCACACATAGTGAGCGGGAGTGATACTCGAGCCCAGGACGCTGGAGGTATGAGGCGAACGTGCTAACCACTAAGCCTCTGTGCTGCCTCTCAGCAAATATATCAATGTGTTATTTAGTTTCTCACCAGGACAAGGAAGAAAGAGCTTTGTGTTGTCCTCCAGTGTGTTTTTCTTTACTCCAATGTCTCAAAATAACTCTGACTGCAAAGTTCAAAGAGCTTGATTTTTCTGTCTCTCTGGCAGTTTTCAAAGTGGCATCTTGCTCGATACACAGGAGCTTGTTTACTAATAGTGCTTTTTCACCAGCCAATGTGGCATGGCTCAGCAAATTCCCCATAATCCCCTGTGTTGTTGCTATTTCCAGCATGAAGTGAGCCATGCCATGCTTAAGTACCCATGCTAAATTTGATTACCGTTTTTACTCAGGTACCATGCTGGCCGAGCCATGACATACGGCTGTAGCTAAAAATAGTGCAGACCATCGATTGATCTGATGCACAGACATCCTGATTAATGTCTCTACCTTATGTTTCTTTACTGGCATAAACTTTACAGTAGAAGGTGAGAATAATGTCTGCTTTCACTTTTTTCAGGTGTCCTTTTTCAGGTGGAGTTATGAGACCTGCAATTTAATAATACAAGAAAAAACTAACACATTTCACACAAATCATCACAATATTTACTTACACACAATCCTGTTTTACTTGTATAATAATAATCACTTTCTTTGTTTTTTATTTATTTATTAATATTTAGCTTATTGAGCTTACATTTCTTTATTGTGATTCAAGTAAAATCCGGAATCTTGTTTATGCAAATCTGAATAACTTTGTTTGAGCCATATTTTGGTATACCTACTTCCCCTAGCTCAGTGATCAAAATGTCGCACTACTGCACAGAAGATTGTGAACTCAAATCCCAGCACTGCCAAGCTGCCATGTCTGGGCCCTTGAGCAAAATAAGATAAATCTCATAAAAGTCACTCTGAATAAGGGTGTCTGCCTTATGGCATAAATGCTGTAAATGTACTTACTGCCCATAGCCTCAGAAAAGATTTGGCTGACGTGTGTGTGTGTTTGTCACTGTCTCAAAATAAACCCATTGCCTGATGTTTAGGATTTCAATGAGA
Organism: Hemibagrus wyckioides; assembly: GCF_019097595.1. NCBI lineage: Eukaryota > Metazoa > Chordata > Actinopteri > Siluriformes > Bagridae > Hemibagrus > Hemibagrus wyckioides. The sequence goes on along the minus strand of NC_080734.1, from coordinate 12,041,974 downwards.
AATGAACATGTATTTTATGATCAAATAAGAGATCCCTGGTTTAATTTCCAGAGAACTGATTTGAATGTCTAGTAGCCTATTATATTACTACTCATACCTACTGTATCAGTAAGCTCTAAATAACCTCCAGGTAAATAGCTTTCTTTTTAATTCAGGAAGAAATATGTAATGAAATTGACACCAAAGGTCTGAACACTAGTGGAAATGCTTCTATTTTCCATTCTTTTCTCATTTAATACAACAGTTCGCATTACAAATTATATTGCTGACAACACCTTGAGTAAATTTCAGAGCTTTGTAGGATTCACTTTGTCCCCCTTTTGCTTTAAAGGCAATGTGCACTGGAGCTGGCACACACTCCACAAGTTTATGCAAAACCTTATGATCCATTTTAGATCAAATCCTTCAGTGTTGTCTGAACATATGCTTTAATATAAGAGATTATGCATGAGGAAAATCTGACCTTTTGTACAAAGTTAACACCACACATTTCAACAGAGACATAAAAATAATGCAGAATATTAAATATTCAAGATATTGACTATTTATGTACAGTAGTGGTTCTCAGTTGTGATAGTGAAACAAGTTTCACAAAATCTTCCTTAAATTTGTGTATGCAAATAAATAAGTTATTTATACTTACATTTTAAGTTACATATGCCAATTGTGAAAAGATGTAAGCAGTGTTTCACTGTTTTGCCTTACCTGTTTTCATGGCAGTTTTTTTTTGCTGTTTTCATGAATATCTGATGCAGAGAAATGCTACTCACCAAATACTGCCCCCCCCCCAAATAAACAAACAAACAAACAAAAAAATCTGATCTGACATTCAAACTGAGTCTCTTAACACAAATATTTAATAATTAGAATTTATAGCTACTGAGATACAAGACCATCAAATCTCATAAAAATGTAGATTTAATATTATTCTCTGCTATTCACTGCCAAAAAATCTAAACAAATACACAAACAAATGCTTTAAAGAAGCATAGAAATGATCTCCAAAATATTTTATAATCATATACTTTTTATTTATAGAGAATTCAGCTGTACAATTTAGTTCCAAAACATTAGTCAATGTGATGACAGAAGGGAGAAAAAAGCTCGGGGCAAATAAAATATTACTACATAAACTGGTATTTAACCTTTTTGTAGCAAAACAAAATGTGATCTGACTGATCAAGAAAACACAGTCTCACGGTTAGCAAGACTTGTATAGATACAGCAACACAACACAGTGAAAATACCCCCCCCCCTTTTTTTAATATTATGTCTCATGAGAGTAAAATGCTACTGTACAATTTCCCTTTAACACACTCTCACCTATGTGTTCAAAAAACATCACAATTTTAATAGTGTCAAGCAGCCAGTCTGAATTATGTTTGAATGAATGCATAATTGTAATTGTAATTAGTGATTAATAAACACTGATAATTCTTTAAAAGATGAGAGAAGTCTACATATAAGTTCAACAAGAAAATAACACACCACTGCATCCCAATTTTGCACAGAATTTGTTGAATTAAGGGTGTAAAAGCTGTTTCAGTATGTGTTAAGGGTGTAAAAGCATCTGTTTCAGTATGTGTTAAGGGTGTAAAAGCATCTGTTTCAGTATGTGTTTAGGGTGACAAATATCAGGATCTGTACTTGTACTGAAACCCATGGTGTCAGGGCCGAAACTATGGTTTAAATATGAACCCTACCACTGGAGCCCCTGAAACACTAGGCAGCAGGGTGTACACCACTTTCAGCACGGGTCTCTGTGAATTCTGGCTCTATGGATGTGTGAAGGGCTGTTTTTTTTAATGCAGTTCTTAGTAGCATTTTTTAATACTGAATTTAACTGGTTCTATTCCCCAAGGCATAAACAAACTCAGTCACCACTATCCAACAAAAGTTAATTGAACGTAGTTCCCAACTAGCATCCCTACGATCCCAGTCAGGAAGCACACCTCAAATTATATCATAATGTTCCTAATCAAACAAAAACAAAAACCCAGGTGGCGCACCTCCTATTCATATCTGTTTGTGAGCGTTTAACTTAATAACATTTTATTATTCTATTACATTCCTAGTAGAAATACTACTGAGTGAGTGTGATCCATGCCTATAACATTCACAATTTATTAGGTACACCTCTTTGAGAATAAAGTAAAGCACTAGTTGTGGACAGCAATTTTATATGTGTATGTCATATGAATGAAGTTGTGAAAGAACTAGTGCTACATTTACTATCCCAAACATCACTCTAAGCTTATCTAAGCCAATCTTAATACATCAGTTTCTCTATCAATTCAATCAATCAGTTAAAAATAAATGATCTGCTCTATTTTATTATTTATTTTTGGATTGTAGCCTACTGTGGATGTTAATGTTTATGCTAATGGATTTGTTTGAAAGAGCTGAAATGCTAAAGTGATTTTATAAAGCAAATTGTATGAATTGTTACAAATGGTTAAAGTGCAGTATGAGTAGATAATCTTACTCTCATTCTTGTATGCAACAAAATTAGTCTTTAGGTTCTCATTACCTTACTTGCTTGTTACATTCAACTTATTTGGGATGAGATCAGGTGGTATGACTTTAATAGTGTTATTCATGATATTAATAACAATTTCCATGCAAACTGTTACACAAGTCCTTATCATTTCAGACTCTGCAGGTTTTATTAGTAATTAAGTAGGTGACTGGTGTGTGCTTTCAGACTTAACTACCATCCTGGTAAACATGAATTCTACTCATCAATTAATAATAATAAATGTAAGAAATGATTAAAAAAAAGCACAACAATTCCATTATTTTGAATGTAGTCAATCAATATATGCTAGACATTGGACAGTTGTATCACAGGTTTTTGCAGTGGATCTACAATGCCACTGTAGCTGACAAATAATATAAGTATCATACCCACAGTCTGTCCCATAAATACACACTCAAAATGTCACATATAGTATTTGATCCAACAAACATTGTTAAGCTCCATAATCTAATTTTTAACCTTTTCAAACCCAAACTAGAAAGAACAATGAATGCTTCTCAGTCTTATAATTACACTGCTCAAAAAAATAAGGGAACACCTCCAAGAAGTCACACATTGGATCTTGATGAACTAAATATGAACTAATAAAATGAAATATTGTGTATTTCATTAAGAACAAAATGTGTGACAGTGGTCAAATGGAAACCATAATCATCAACCAGAATCATCAGGGCTGGATTCAAAGTAAAAAACTGAAATTACAGACTGATACACCTTGAATGAATTTCATCATGACAATATAAGCAATGTGCATGGTGGCTTCAGCTGCTCCAGTACATAACATCCCAGGTGTTCTTAATTGGATTTGGGTCTGAGGAATGTGAGGGATCAATGCCTTCTGCATCCAGGAACTGCCTCCAAACTCCACATGAAGCCATTGTCATGCATCAGGAGGAACCCAGGGCCCACTACACCAGCATAAGGTCTGACAATGGCACTCAGCTTTTTATGCTGGTACTAAACATCAGTAAGGGTACCGTTGGCTAGCATGTGGAGGTCTGTGCAACCTGCCAGGGATATTCCTCTCCAGACCATCACTGACACACTGCCAAACTGGTCATACTGGATGATGTTGCAGGTAACATAAATTTCCCCACAGCATCTCCAGACTCTTTCAAATCTGTAAACCTGCTCTCATCTGTGAAGAGAACATGGCGCCAGTGACAGACTTGCCAATTCTGGTGTTCTCTGGCAAATGCCAATCAAGCTGCATGATGCTGGGCTGTGATCACACATCCCACTAGAGGATGGTGGGCCCCCATGACATCCGGTTTTGTCAGAAACATGCACAACAGTAGCCTACTGGAGGTCATTTTGTAAGGCTCTGGCAGTGCTCCTCCTGTTCCTCCTCACAAAAAGGAGTTGATACTGGTCCTGCTGCTGGGTTGTTACCCTTCTATGACTATGACCCTGTCCAACTCTCCTAGTGTAATGGCCAATCTCCCAGTATCTCCTCCATTCACTTGAAAATGTGCTGGGAGACACACCAATCCTCCTTGCGATGACACAAACAAAACACATAACTAGAGACAAATTAGTCAGGATGGATAAAGAGAGAGCAACTGTCTGTGGCCACCACCTGCAAAACCATTACCTTTTTGAGAGTTGTCTTGCTGATGCCTCTCCAGTGCACCAGTTGTCACATTCACTTGCACCACAGCAGGTGAACTTGATTCACAATCACTGTTATGCTTCCTAACTTAGCAGAGTGATATCCCTGAAGTTTCACTGACTTCGTGTTATACTATGATGATGATGAATTATTCCCTTAATTTTTTTCAGCAGTGTATAGGACTAGCTTGAATATTTTCCATGTTGTTTCTGGATAATATGGTTTGTGCATGATGTAAAGGAATATAGCAAAATAGCTCAGAAAATCCTTATGTGCATAATGAAGACTGGAACTACATTAGCATCCTTGACATCCATTTCTAATTAGTTTTCTTATCATCAAACCTAAAAAATCTTACTTTGGTCAACAGACATGTGTAGGTTTGGGTTAAGGGGAACACTGTGTTCACATTCAGGTAAGAGGAACTTTCAGGTCCTTTGTGAAAGGAATGACATTTTAGGACAGGAAAATACAATACAATATGCAGTGTATCCAGTCCTCAGTCCTGGGACTGAGAACCATGTCAATGACAACATAATAAGTTTGGCATGGCATGCTCATTTCTTGGAAGCAATGCACAGTCCATTCCTGCTTGACTCCAATCCAGTGTCTGCCACTTCCAGCTGATTTAGACTGTGACATTTTCACACATCCATCTGACACATATGATTAGATTGAGATGATTGGCATTGAAGTTATCTCTGGCTTCTGAAGGTAACTCTAAGACATTCAATATTACAATATCTACAGTATTAATTCAAAAGCAAAGTCGGTGTATGGATTTCTTGATTAGAGATTTGTCAAACATATGTAGACTTCTCAGGTGGATATGGCATCATTTGTAGCTGTGTGAATGTATTGTTTAAATAAGAGAAAATTCTATTTTACACAACATCACAGAAAATGTATGCACTGTGCCAGGTCTTGATATGTTTCTTGATGTGACTTTCTTAGAGGTTCTTAACACTTCATTAATTTACATAGGCAATATTTCTTATGGTAAAAAATATCAGGTATTTTCCAGCTCCTTTCTACATGGGGGAACAGAGACATGTTATACTTGCTATGTGACAGAAAATGTAATGGGACTTTACACTTTAATATTAAGCAAAACTTTGAATTAAAGATTTGTGAATGTTTCAATAGAAACTTTTAGTTTCTGCTCTCTGCACATGATTCCTTTAGGACATGAGTGGGATAAAAAAGAAGAGAAACGGGAGTGAAACAAAAAAAAAAGTATGAAAGTTCTGTGGACTTTTTTTTACTTTTCCTTTTCAGAAAGAGTGATATGACACTGTTGAGATAAAAATATAAAACTTTAAGTTCATTCAACTTATAAATATTATTTGTAATACAGATATATTTCTGTACAGACAGAATTTGCAGTACTCTTCAGAAGAGAAAGTGTTGGCAGTTTTTTATTCACTGTCATTTAACAGTCATGTATCTGGCCACACTATAATGACCCTGATAAATGGCAGAATTCCAAGGGTATACGACCTGAACTTTCTCATTCAAGAGAGCCGAGTAGCTGCTCAACACATACTCTATGATGTCTCTCTCTCTCTCTCTCTCTCTCACACACACACACACACACACACACGAATACACAACCACACATCCACACAAATGCACTTATTCACCAGAACATAAAGCTTATAACTGCCTGTCCAGTACAGCACGTTGTATAGTGGATATATGTTTTAATATTCGATGAACAGATATGTAATTCCATGCAGGGGAAATCAGATGTTTTATTCCCTTGATTTTACTTTGACACAAGGGAAGGATGTCAGTTTGAAGTTATTGTACACAATCTACACAGTGCTCTCCATCACCCACTCAGAGCCCTCCAGAGTACCTCTGCTGCTAGCCATGTCATCCTTCAGCAACATACCATTGATGGAGAGGCTACGTTTGGTCCAGACACCACTTAACGATGTTGCAAACTCACCAGCATCAAACGAGTGACTCCGCCTGAACTTGGAGTCTAGTGTCCGGCCCAGCAGAGGCTCCTTGTCAGTTGGGGGGTCTGCTGATGGTCCTGCACGACCAGATTTGGTGTTTCCTAATGGTGCCTGGCCCTTAATCTCCAGAGAGTTAATGGCCCCCAACAGATGGTCCAGATTTCCACGAGGTTTGAGAGACGCCGACCTCAAGATGTTGGCCAAAGCACTGTTAGGGCTGCATGAGTGCAAGGCATTCTCAGAACCAGCAGATGAGGAGGATGAAGATGAGGAAAGAGAGCTCATACTACTCTGGAGAGAGCCACATTTAAACTCCACCACCTCATCCCTTAGACTCACCTTAGGTTTGGCTTTGAGTTTGGCTTTGGAAATTGAAGGGGGCAAAAAGACTCCATTCTGCCCCAGACAACCATCATTGGGCTGTGAATAGGTATCACCCATGTCACTTAACTTGCTGACAGGGAGCTCAGCCCCAACTGCAGTCATTGTCCCACCTTCCCCAGCCTTGTAGCGCACCATTAGGATGACAATGAAGACAAGCAAAGTAGCCACAATCACACCTCCCACCACCAGGATCATGGTGCCACCCAGCAGCTGCCCATGCAGAGAATGACATTGTGGATACTCATCTCTGGTGAAGAACTCGACACAACCCACAATGCTAGTGGCTGTCAACGTAGTAGCTGAGTCATCCCAGGCTGCCAAGATGCACAAATCGTAGCGGGTTCCAGAGACCAAGTTGTTTACTAGAAATGCCTTGCTTGAAGCAGGGATCATCCTTTAAAAGAAAGAAACATGTTTTTTAAACCCAGTGCAATAACACATGCTCTCAAAAAGAATGTCATATTAGCATGCCAGGATGCACAGCACTGCTGCATTAACTATGCAAAGAGGACTTTATCTTTCCATTAACACGTAAATGGGATTTTAAATGAATATACAATAGCATTAAAACAATGCCTTTATAAGGGTGCCTTAACCTGCTCTGTAAATGTTTTTTTGTCATTTTGCTCTTTGTCTGGGAAAAAAACTCAGAGTACTGGAATATTTGACAAAATGTTTAATGTTTTTTAAAATGTTTTTTTTGCTGCACCAGTACTTTAATGTTAACGTGATCTGTGGTGAGTATGCAGGATGCATCTGAAAAACAGGATTGAAGAGGCTGAATGTTGGACTGTGATCATTTCTACTTTACATGAAACAAGATTTTTTTTTCAAACAAATGGAAATGATTTTTTAGATAGCTGGTGTTATCTCTTTATGCCATCTGCCCCAACACAGTGAGCAGACAGCCTGTTTGATAATGCAATGATCCAGGATAAATAAATAAAAAACTAAAATAAAAAAAAATAAATAAATAAATAAATATATAGCTCTTTTGGAGCATGGAGTCTACGTAACTCGACATGATTCAACTTTAATACTAATGGTGAGCTCACTTTGCTTTACCTGAAAGATGTTTATTTTGCTGGTATAATGACTCTTATTTATGTGTTAACTACAATATTTTGTCAGGCATTGCATAGTTTGCTAGCTACTCCTAACTAGCAATATCAGCTGAGGCATTGTACTTTAGTACAATCACTCACTTTCTCACTTTTACTTTCACTTTCTCACTTTTACTTATGGTCTCCACTGCGACCCTGACCAGGGTCGCAGTGGAGACCATCGTGATAACCCTGTTGGAATACACCCTGGTAGTAACACTGGTCTATCGCAGGGCACCAGACACGCACATAATCATACACCCATTCACAATGAGGGCAATTTTTCTTAGCCAATGCTCCTACTGGCATGTTTTTAGAAAACACCCAGACCTATGGAGAATATTCAAGATGGACAGAAACTCCACAGAAACAATAAACTGAGCTCAGGATAAAACCTGGGATTTTGCCATTGTGAGGTAGCAATGCTGAAAGCTGGACCACTGGGTTACTTTTAATCAGATGCAGCTTACAAAAGCACTGGCAAGGTTGATACAGTACAGCTAATTTTTGAACTGACAAAACAGCATATCACTAACTAATCCAACAAATTTAAATAATGCAGGCAAAGTTCTTGTCAGGTTTGTAAGTGCTTGCAAGGAAAAAAAAAACACCGCTGCTCCTCTGTCCTCTTTTTATTCCACTCTGCTTGTTCATTTTTTGAGTGAGGGAATATGAAGGGAGACTAACATGGCTTAAATAGCTCAGATAACCTTAAAATCAAATGACAGGCCTAGGTGTTTTATCATCTCAAAACAACACTACATGACTGAAATATTAGGATTATAAAAATCAAATCAAAATAAATCATGTCAGAACTTGTGAGATTGAAAAAGTGAGATTGTGAAAAAAACAAATACCAAAACATTTTAGGGAAAATAGAAACAAAATTAAAAGTTACAATAATCTGGTTGCATAAATGTACACACTCCTAAACTAATACTTTGATTTTATTACACCACTCAGTCTTTCTGAGTAAAAGTACATGAGCATGGCACACCTTGACATGGCAATATTTTCCAACTCTTTCTTGCAAAAACTTTCTAGATCCATCAGATTGTATGGGCATCTCCTGTACACAGCTTACTTCAGGTAACTTTCTTCACTTTAGCTCATTCAGAAACAATAATCTTGTAATTAAGTCATTCTTTTGAATTGGATGTATATTTTGGGCCATTGTCATCTTACTAACAGACAACTAAAATTTTTGCACTAAAATCAACTGGTATTTGTTGTTGTTCATGATTCCCTCCACCTTGGTAAATGCCCCAGTTCTGGCTGAGGAAAAACAGCCCTAAAGCATGATGCTGCCTCCATCATGCTTCACTGTAGGCATGCTGTTATTTTGGTTTGAGGTGATTTAGTTAATCCTGAATTATTTTTGTGAGCAAGGGCTTCCATCTACCCCATCACATGGGTGTGACAGCTCAGTCAAGTTCAGAACACTGGAGGGAGCCCTCTGCGGATACATAAGGAGAGCGCACATTCGTGTTCAACACAAAATATTGTTCCAAGTTGACTTTACCAAGCCTTAGCCTCGTGCATATCTCTGTGTTGGATTTACTGTGTTTTTTTACCTTAGCCTGCTCTTTACCGTTTCGTTCTTTTGTCTAGCGTTTTTCGGATCTAGTTTTCCTGTTGTTAATAAATCTGCAAATGAAGTCTACTACTTCCGCCTCTGGCGTTTCTTCCACACAGAATACTTCGCCCGAGATGACTCCAGCGGATTTACAAGCCATAATCGTACAACAAGAAGCCATAATTTGTGCATTTCAGGATTAAGTGGAGAGGGTACAAACTGAAAACCAACAGCTTCAACAGCTAGCTGCTCAGGCTACACCTACCCCTCCTCCTGCTGTTTCTACGCCTCACGGTGAGTCGCTTACCATGGCACTTCCTGAAAAATTTGATGATTCTGGTGATTGTTGCTGTGGCTTTATTCGCCAGTGTGATAATTTCTTCGCACATCAGCCTGATGTTTACTGCTATGATACCACAAAATCATGTTATCCCTCCTCACTGGGAGAGCCTTAGACTGGGCTTCAGCTGTTTGGAACTCAGATCCTCAAGTTAAAACCTCATTTGCTTATTTCGCAGGACTGAATACCCCGCGGGGGGAAAGGAGGTCTCAGTTCAACTCCTGGAGCTACTTCAGGGATCAGAAACAGCCACGCATTATGCCATAAAATTTCGCACCCTTGCCGCTTAGTCTTGCTGGAATGACAATGCCTTAGGGGCTGTTTTTCGGGAGGGCCTCAACCCTGCTCTCCAGGCTGAGATGGCCTGCCAGGATACTAACAGCACTCTTTCCCTGTACATTTCAACGGCCATACGACTGAACAACCTCCGCTGGCAGCATCACACTAACACCTTCAAACACTCCTTGGCTCTCCGCCGCACCAAACCTATGCAACTCGGGCGGTTTCGTGCATCAGAAAAAGAGTGCCAGCGTCGCATCCAAATGCGGCTATGTTTCTACTGTGGTCAGTCTGGGCACCAGATCCATAGGGGCCCTGAGAGGCCTTCCACGTCTCAGGTGGGTGAGAGTTCACTCCTTTTTAGTTTTTCTCTGCCTGTCACACTACACTTTGCTCATGAGAGTTTCTCTGTCCCAGCACTAATAGATTCCGGAGTGGCAGTCAACCTTATTGATAGCAAGCTAGTAGAGGAGCTACGCCTTCCCCCTCTCCGCATCACTGCCATTAACAGTCCACCCATTGGAGGAGGTTACCTCGCACACTAAACCAAGCTCCTGGAGTTACAAGTGGGATTATTTCATTGCGAAAAGCTGGCATTCTACGTCACCTCCTCCCCCGCTAATCCCATTATACTGGGTTTTCCCTGGTTACAACTGCACGACCCTCATATATCCTGGAAAAATGGTGAATTAATAAGCTGGTCCCATCAGTGCCAGAACTCTTGCTTTTATAGCTTCATTTCTCGTCCATGTTTTACCACGTCCTTTGAAAATCCTGAAACTCCAGTTCCTGCCACGTTTCAGAGTGAATATGGTGACCTAAAAGAAGTTTTTATTAAAGAAAGGGCGGCCAGTCTTCCGCCACATCGCCCATGGGACTGCGCTATAAATCTGCTGCAGGAAACCATTCCTCCCAAGAGTCGGCTTTACCTGCTATCACTACCAGAGATGAAGGCTATGGATGAATACATTGATGAAGCACTAACTACTGGATATATTCGACCTTCAGTCTCCCCTGTGGTTGCAGGTTTCTTCTTTGTGGGGAAAAATGATGGTGGCCTCTGCCCATGCATAGACTACAGGGGTTTAAATGCTATTACAACTCGCTACCCCTACCCTTTACCCCTCGTACCTGCAGCTCTCAAACAACTGCGAGGGGCCAAGATTTTCACTAAGTTCGACTTACGTAGCGCTTATAATCTGGTTCACATAGGGTGACGAGTAGAAGACTGCCTTTCTTGATTTTGATCTACTCCACCTCTTATGATGAGCATGTGTGTCATGTCAGGACTGTACTTACCTGCTTGCTGCACAATCACCTGTATGTAAAACTGGAGAAGTGTGAATTTCATTGTCCTACGATTACGTTCTTGGCGTATGGGATCTCATCAAAGGGAGTAGAAATGGACCAGACTAAGGTTCACGCCATCACCAAGTGGCCGGAGCCAAGCACTATTAAGGAACTGTAACGATTTCTGGGGTTCGCCAACTTTTATCGCAGGATTATGCGCAACTATAGCTCCATTGCTAGCCTGTTGACATCATTACTAAGGGGCAAACCCAAGAGGTTGATATGGACTGATCTAGCCAGGAATGCCTTTACGAAACTGGAAGAGAGTTTCACTACTGCCCCTATCCTTTGGCACCCAGATCCGGAACTTCCCTTTGTGGTGGAGGTGGATGCTTCCAGCAGTGGTATAGGTGCCGTACTGTCTCAGCGACATGAGGACCCAGGTAAATTTCATCCATGTGCCTTCTACTCCAGGAAGATAACTACGGCTGAAGCTAACTATGATGTAGGCAACAAAGGACTGTTATCTATCAAAGCCGCCTTAGAGGAATGGCGGCACTGGCTTGAGGGGCACGCCACCCATTCCTCGTGCTTACTGACCATCACAATCTGGAATATCTACGTAGTGCTAAACATCTGAACCCTCGCCAGGCCCAGTGGGCTTTGTTCTTTACCAGGTTCCAGTTTTCCGTTGCCCTGGTTCTAAGAATGGCAAAGCGGACGCTTTATCTAGAAAATTTGAAACCGTGAATCCTCCCTCTCACCCTGAATCCATCATTCCACCCACTGCCATGTTAGCTCCTGTCCAGTGGAACCTGGTAGAGGAGATCCAGCGGGCTCATATTGAGGAACCATCACCCACGAACTGCCCGCCTAATCTGCTTTACGTGCCCACCACACACTGCACCCACGTGTCAGACAATGAGTTCACGACTCTCTCAGTTCAGGTCACCCAGGTATCCACAGAACCGGTCAGCTACTTCAACAAGTTTTGGTGGCCCTCACTAAGACAGGACGTTGAAAGATTTGTCAAGTCTTGTTCTACATGCACTCAGTCTCAGTCTCTCAATCGTCATCTTCCAGATGAGCTACTAGAACCCTTACCTGTGCCCCAAAGACCCTGGTCACATCTCTCTACTGATTTCCTGACAGATCTGCCTAGCTCAAACGGATTTACCACCGTCATGGTCATCACTGGCCATTTGTCAAAGGCCTGTAAGTTGAGTCCCATGAAGGGGTAACCCACTGCTATGGAAACCGCTAACGCCATCTTTCAACACGTTTTGAAATTTCGGACTACCAGAGGACATAGTGTCTGATCGTGGCCCCCAGTTTACCTCTCAAGTGTGGAGAGCCTTTTGTATGTAGTTGGGAATTAACCTAAGTTTGAGTTCTGGATATCATCCTCAATCTAATGGCCAGGCAGAACACCTCAATCAGGACGATTCCTCAGGTCATATTGTAGCAGAAATCAACATCGCTGGAGTGAGTTCATACCCTGGGCTGAATACGCACAAACCTCCCTCACCCATTTATCTACTGGACTAATGCCATTCCAGTGTGTTTTGGGGTATCAACCCCCTTTATTTCCGTGGTTGGGAGAACCATCTGATGTTCCAGCAGTCAACGAGTGGTTCCGACATAGTCAGGAGGTATGGGAACGTGCGCATGTGCGTCTGCAGAGAGCGATACGGTGGTAGAGACTTCAACCCATAACTTGGAGACTTAGACTTCCCTGTCGCAAGCTCAGCCCCAAGTTTATAGGCCCATTTAAAATTCTACGACAAGTGAACCCTGTCACCTATTGTCTCCAGCTTCCTGCAACATATCATATCTGCCCCACCTTCCACGTGTCCCTCCTTAAGCCAGCTCATGAGCCTCATCCTGACAATGGTGCCACTGATGATCCTCCTCTTCTGGAAATAGACTGGGCCCTGGCGTATCAAGTTTGTTCGATTCTCAATTCCCGACATTCCAGGAATCAGCTCCAGTATTTAATGGACTAGGAGGGTTACGGCCCTGAGGAACGTTCATGGGTCGCAGCGGCCGACATCTTGGATCCTTCCCTGACGGAGGGATTTTCACCGTGCACACCCGAATAAGCCTGCTCCACGTTCCCGGGGTCACCCTCGTTGTAGAACACTGGGAGGTGTTCTTAGAGGGGGGCTCTGTCATGGCTCAGTCACGTTCAGAACATCGGAGGGAGCCCTCTCCCGAGATTTAATTGCACTTCCGGGTTGCCGACCGGATATATAAGCAGAGCGCACATTGTGTTCAACGTGAAGTATTGTTCCTAGTTGAATTTACCAAGCCTTAGCCTTGTGCATATCTCTGTGTTGGATTTACTGTGTTTTTTGACCTTACCCCGCTCTCTATCACCCTTTTGTCTAGTGTTTTTTGGATTTGTTTGCCTTCATCTAGTTTTCTGTTTTTCTGACTTCTGCCTGGTTTTGACACTGCTTTTGCCTGCCATTGTTAATAAATCTGCAAATGGAGTCTACTACTTCTGCCTCCAGGGTTTCTTCCACACAATGGGAGGAATATGAGAGATTGTTGTCATATGCAGCGCTTGTCAAATATTCCTTTTAAACATGATCAGCTGATCATTATATGGAGTTAATTAGAATATTTTCATTGATGACAGTTGTATGATAATTAGTTTTGAACATAAGAGTGAATGTGATTAGTTAATTCTGAACACAGTCACACCCCAATTAGAAAACAGTGTTCACATGTACACTACCAGTCAAAAGTTTGGACACACCTTCTAATTCCATGGTCTTTCCTGATGTTTATTTCTTTCTACATTGCAAAACAATGCTGAAGGCTGAAACACACAATAATGTCCTTTGACAATACTGTTTTTGCAAGAACTATTCCAGAACACCTGACCTTCGTGTCTTAAAATAACAACTGACTGTTTTTTGTTGTCATTACATATGGATTACTTAAGTCCATGTGTGTTATTTCATAGCTTTGAAATCTCCAGTATTGTTCTAGAATGTAGAAAATAAATCCCTAAACAAAAAACATTGAATTAAATGGTGTGTCCAAACTTTTGACTGGTAGTGTATGTAACCAGGTTATTGTAATTTTTCCAATGGTCATATTTTTCCATGTAAAAGTTTCTGATTGTTTTTCACTTAATTTTTATGCATTCTAATTTCACATTGAGGGGGGAAGAAGTTCTTACATGATTTCTCACTGAGACTATTCAATATCAGATATTTGTTATGGAATCCATTACTAGACTGTGTTTCTGCTCAGTACACCTCTGGTATTTGCTTATATGTGCACACATTAGAGACTACATCTCTACTTCCACATCATAGTAAGATCTATAAAGGATGTGAAAATGCTGTGAAATTTCCCGGCTTCTAGTGATTAAATCTAGTATACTAGGAGGCTACACTCAGAATTTCCTGAATATCTTTGGCTATTTCCCGGGCTCCCCTGTACCGATTACACATTGATTTGTCCAGCAGTTAATTCAGTTTAATTCAAACCCTCAGACAAATTGGAACCCTGATGGGACATGTTTGGTTCTGTTTATCATACTAGTATGGAAAATAAGTGATAGTTTAAGATGGGAAGAAATGAAAGATTTAGCAGGGCTCCAGGCAATGAAACGCAATTTTGGAAGATCGAGGTTTTGTGTTCTCAGAGACTGCATGTGGCCATAACATTAATAACAAAGAGCACAAAAAGCAGCTAGCAGGAAACAGCTCCTATAACAGCAAATATTGGACCACTTTTCCCCAAGAACTTTATGGACCTTGTCTGCAGCACCTCTGACCCATTTGCACTTTTAGCCGCAGATCTGATCTAATAAAACTTGCACACTAATAAATAAAATGTTCTCCCCACCCTCCTTTTTCCCTGCATCTTTCCTCCTTGTCTAATCATTAAACAATATTTGGCTTATTTTCACTCCCTCATTTCTCATTAGACACTTCCGGTTTCTGCTTACTGGCCATTACATTGGCTGGGTTCTTTCCAACATCATGCAAGAGTACTCCTGCAACATTGATTCCTCTATGGCAAGCAGATCTGATTGTCTTTCTGCATGCAAAAATAGTAAACGGGCCTGGAACAGGAACCGAGAGAAAGGAAATTGTGCAGTGTGAAATAAATGGGACTTGACATTTGTCTGGTCTGGCCGATGAGCTGATCTCAAATGCAGCATGAACATCACTTGACAATAACACTAATGGATGGATGCATTAAAAAGAAATAAGGAATTATGGAAAAGCAGAGTGAGACTGTCTTAAGAGGCTCTTAAGGCGCTCTTTCTGTGTTGGTGTCAGATTAAGTCTGTAATGGGTTAACCAAACCAAATAACATCGATCAGAATGATAAACATCACAATGCAGCAACAGATATTTTTATGAAATAAAAAAGTAGATGAAGTTAATGAGATAAGGTCATTCATTCCTTTGTGAGCTGAAGAACCATACACCTCCTAAATTAAGATCCTCCCAACAGTAATTACCCAGATCATAAACTGCTAGTAGTGTTTTCACAGCATATAACTAGAAATTCTTGCTTGTTGTATGACAGTCATGCTGTATTGTGCTATATCTGAGTTTAATAAAATGACATGATGAGTTGACTTTGTTTACTGTCAATCAGACATGGGTTTTAATAAAGCAGACAGACCCAAAGCAATGAATAGCCAATGAGCTAAGTTCCCTAGACAGCATGGCGATATATATCACAAGAGGAGACAGACACTAAATCTCATAGTGGGTGACGTTATGGACAATGAAGGATCAAAGAGTGTCATAGATGCCTTATGGCAATCCAGCTAAAACATTACTATAGCTTTCTATTTAACATGTCACTTCCTATCTATAGTCCACTTATATCTGCCCTATGGCAGTATGCTAGATGTATTTAATGTATCCTGCCTTGTTCCCTACTTAGCAATGCTGTGTTCTATTGACCTCGACATTATCTTTAAATTACTGTGCAAGCTGCTTTAAAAATTCTCTAAATATTTACCTTCACTTGTTCCAGCCATCCATCCATCCATCCATCCACCTAACCATGAACACTTATACTTTCAAACTGATTTTTAAAATTACACCTCTATATACATGTAACAGTGGTGTAAGCTGGAAATAATTACACCACATGGATATTATACACAGTAAAATACACCTACTACATACAATTATATGCCAATTTCAACACAGATGATAGATATAATAAAATGCCCTAAGAGACATGGCAAGTGCAGATTCCCGGCCACTGGACTGAGCAAAAGGGAGGGAGCTGTCACACAATTCTCCAGATACTAATGGATAAATGATTTAAATGGCATTAAGTAATTGGATTTTCTCTATGCTTGGGTTTTTCTGCTCTTCTTGCTCAGATTTACAGCACTATTCTTGCATGCTGTAAAACACTTTATATCATTATCATGGGCCAGGGGACCAAAAGACTCAAATGCTACTCATGAGATTTGAGACCTGCAGAGAAATAAAAGCAGAGTTGAGGAAACAGGAAACGAAAGCAAATGTTTTCCATCCACACTATAAAAGTGTCACTAATAGAAAAATGCATAATGAGTGGCACTGAACACAAGGGAATATTTACACTGTGCCGATCAGAAGGGTGTAAGTAAAGTTCATTTGTGCAAATGTACACAATACTATCATATTATATATGGATTATAATGTATTTGCAACATAGTAAAATGCTTCTATTATCCTAATAGTGATTCCTTCTAACAGACCTTCATACAGACTAATAGTTTATCTAGTGTTATCTAGCTTGGAAATGGGATTTTTTCGGCTCACAATTTGACATTTTTATTTGTTATATTGTCACTCAATTCAAGACAAAGACAGTGGAAAGCAGGCCATTTCTTGTTGAACCAAGGTTGCCAGATGAAAAACTGAGTGATTAGTAGTCAGAGAAATAAGATGAAAAAACTCTGATTAACTATTTAAGGGATCTAGCAGGGGATGATGGATAGATCACTGAACAATGCAACAAGGTTAGACTATCAAAGATAGCATTCTTATCCCCAAGGAAGTTCATCACTTTCTGGTTTAGCTGGTGATTTAGGTGATGGAGTGAATATGAAACCCATTATCTTATAGCATATCAAAACTGGCAGTGGCTTCCTTTCCAAATGAATCTAATCATAGCAAACACAGACTATTATCCTACTTTTTACTACTGCTTTTTTAGTCTATAGCATTTTGTTATTAAATGTACTGAACACTGAGTACTGAACCCTGCTCATGATGTGCCTTTTTTAATACTGTACCTGTAAATGAGCACTTCGTCATCAGAGCAGTTGTATTGTAGCTGGTACATTTTCACTTTGGGAGCTGCTTTACTGATGGACCATCTGATGAGAGCAGTGTCTGCGGTAACCTCAGAAACCCAAACTGGCTTGTCTTTTTCTGGTTGGCCCTTGGGTGTTGCCTTTGAGGTTCCTGTGATATCAGAGAGGCGGGATTTGGGTTGTCCTGTTCCATTGTTAATGTGAGGCAGCTGAACGATTGACAGTTCCACTGAAGCAGTGGATTCACCGGCAACATTAGCAGCAATACACGTGAATGTGCCAAAGTCTTTTGATGTGGTAATAGTAATAACAAGTGTGCCATTGCTATACACCACAATTCGAGAAGAGTTGCCAAGCAGACGGTCATCAGGGGCCACCCAATGAATTGTAGGAGTTGGGTCTCCAGTGGCCTCACATCTCAAGCTGGCTGTTTGACCCTCTAGAACCAACATCCTGTGTGTGTGCTGGGTAATAAGGGGCTGCTCACATATAAACTCATCCCCCCTTACAGTCCAGAAGTAACGCCCCTTCAAATTTGAAGGGGAAGCACAAGTTTCCAAATCATTTTCACGGTCTAGCCTTCGAAACCAGAGCATCTCACAGTTGCAGTGCAGTGGATTGCCACCGATACTCAGTGAAAGCTGTGGTGCAAACGGTGTAGAGACTTGCACCAATTCCTGCAGTGAATCTTGCGCCCGAGCAAAAATTGGGTCTGGAGGAAGCTTTCGGAGGCGGTTGGAGGTCAGGTCCAGACGTGCAAGTCTCTCCAGGTCAGTAAAGGTTCCTTCAGGAATGTATTCCAGCAAGTTGTGGTCCAGAGTGAGCTGGTGCAGGTTGACCATCTGACGCACTGAATCCCAGGGCAACATCTGCAGGTTGTTGTATGACAAATCAAGATCCTCAATTGCTGGCACCAAGTCCTGGAAGGCATATTCAGAGATTTGGCGTAGCTGGTTATTGTTTAGAATTAGGTACTGAAGGTTTACAAGTCCCCGTAGATCATCTGGGCCCAGTTCAGCTAGCCGGTTGTTGTCCATGTGCAGCGAGCGCAATGTCTCAAGATCAGCGAAGGAGAATGGCTGGATGGAACTGATGCTGTTGCGTGACAGTGTCAGATCCACTAATTCACTCATATTGGCGAAGTCCTGTGGTGTAATGCGTAAGATGAAGTTTCCACCTAGACGGAGCTCTACTGTGTGCCGGTTAATGTCAGTTGGTACAAACAAAAGGCCTTTAGCAGGACACAGTGTCCCAAGAGACTCAGACAAGTTCTGGCACATGCAGTATTTGGGACATGCATGAACAACTACCACAGTCATAACCAGGACCAGCAGCTGCCAAAGCACACGGTCCATGGTCGATTCATAAAAAGGGGCCTGTAGGAGAAAAAGAGAAATGAAAAATGATTAGTAATTAAAAAAGCTGTAGACATAATTACAAATCGTATCTGGTACTAACAAATAAGGAACAAAAATAGCATTGTCTTTGGACCTGGTCTCTGTGACAGAGTTTCATTTATATAGTTTGGCTCAAAGAAAGCATGGTGACCAAAGCAGAGTCACACAAGCGGACTAGTAGTGGAAAGATTTTATATGCATCTTCTTTTTATATGCATTAAAATTATATGCATCTTCATCTCCCTCATTTCTGCCTCACAGTGACCAAGGACCATTTCTGCTCTGCTGATCACTGCATTATTTTCCCACACATCCACACATCACCAGATGTCTATAAGAACTTACTA
Organism: Hemibagrus wyckioides; assembly: GCF_019097595.1. NCBI lineage: Eukaryota > Metazoa > Chordata > Actinopteri > Siluriformes > Bagridae > Hemibagrus > Hemibagrus wyckioides. The sequence continues at coordinate 12,022,839 of NC_080734.1, read as the reverse complement.
GCAATTTTTTAAAAATATGAGTACATACAAAAGAAATAATTCCATAAAGTTAAAAATCAAATTAATGTGTACTTGCACATAAATATATTCCTAAGACAATAAACCAAAATTGTGTTTACATTTATTCATTTGAGAAAATGCCTTTAACTAAAATGTTTGAGATACAGTCCAGACACAGAACTAAGTAGATGAGGGTTAAAGGCTTTATTTAATGACCCAAAAGTGACTGTCTGGCAGTCAAGGAATTTGACTCACAAGCTTCTAATCAATAGCTCAGTTGCAAAGAACATATCGAATAAGCCATCATTGCCTAGAACAAGTTCTTAGAAGTTTGCTTTGTAGTACATCAATGACTTTTCTCTAGTTTGAGAAGGACTTAATGCTACATTAGTCAGTCAATATATCTAAGTACGTTACAGCTTGAAATAACACAAGCAGGAACTTTACGATTAAAAGTCTCTAGTCATTTAGCATTTCTTTCTCTAAACCTTTATAGAACTGCATGGCTTCAACAAAAGTAATTGGCTTGAAATGATTAAATTGTCCAGAAATAGGTTTATTTGTTTGCAGTCTTATAATTCAGACATAATTTGCGTTGATTTTATTCTGACTGTATAAAATATTTTCATTTGCTGCTATCGATTTAAAAGATTTCTCAACACCATATCATAAAAGATCAAAACACTTATAAGCCTAGACATAAATATATGCAGGTAAATATAAATATGTGTGTGCATGTGTGGATGCCTGTGCATGTGAACGGCGTGTGTGTGTATGTGACTGTGTATATCAGTGTGTGTGGGAGAGTGTGTGTGTGTGTTTGGGTGTGTGTTCACAACCTCCCAGGGTCATCCCTATGGCTGCCGATGCGGCTCTTCTTTGATATCAGCTGTTTCATCTTTTTTTTACTGTGTGCCTTACTGTGTGTGTTCAAAAGCCGCACAGGAACAGGGGGAGTTCAACAAAGCAGTGCAGCAGAGCAATGTGACTTAATGTGAGCATCTCAGTACGATGCTATTTTTTCACACCTTGGTCTTCGCCTTTATTTTTACCCCCAATAACATAACGGAGACTTCCAGAACCATCAGAGAATGTGCAGTAAAGCTAAGCATCTCACAATAGCTATGCTAAAAACAACACTGGAACATTCAGTAGTGCTAAAAGTGTTATTGCTATGGTGAGAGAACTGTCTGTTCTGACAGAGATAAGGAGGAAAAAGTCAGACTTGAGTAAGCAAACTGCTCACCTGGATAAAATTGCAAAAGACAAGCCAGAGCCATTAAGCGAAGAGGTTAGTCTTTCCACACAACTAGGTAACTATTGAAACATGACAGGAAGTGGCACTTCTTCCTGCATCATCTCTTCACTAGCCTGAGCGCATCACTGATCCAACATTACTCTTTCAGTCACTGCACACACCAGTGTTTTTAAAATAAGCTCCAAGTGTGTTAATTTTCACTCATTTGGATTTCAGATTAATTTTAGTTTTTTTTATCCATTTAATGCAATATTTTTCTTAAGTTTATTAATTTTATGCTCTTTCATGCAGTTGCAATGGAGATACAGGGCAAGAGCTTCAGTCAGTGTTTGTTTGGGTATTATAGAAACTGCTGTACTCCTGGAATTTTCATACACAAATCTCTCCTGAGAATGGTAAAAATACATAAAAACATCCGGTTTGAGATAACAGGAAAGCTACATTAACTCAAACAATTACTCCTTACAACCATGGTGAGCAGAATATCATATCAGAATGTACAATATGTCAAATAGCGGATGGACTACAACAGCACACCACGCTGGGTACCACCCATGTCTACTAAGACATTGTCTACACTTTATGTGGCTTGGACGAACTTTCGGTCCTAGCTTTGTGTTGTTCTTGTGTTTGATCCTTATGTTGTGTGCTTATGTAGCACCAGGTCCTGGAGAAACGTTGTTTCATTTCATTATGTACTACGTCAGCTATATGTGGTTGAAATGACAATAAAGCTTCTTGAATCTTGAATCTAAGAGCAAGAACTAAACTGAAGTGAAGCTTCTGTCACGCTAATCAACTATTTAGTCTTATTTAAGTACTTTTTCTTAACGTTAGGTCAGTGTTACTGGATGTGTCAACAGGTAAATACGCTAGCATGTTTTTACGTTTTAGCCTTCTGTTAACTAAAGTTAACAAACTAACTAACTAACTAAAGTCAGTTAGCTAAACTTACTGCACAGTTCTGAGCCAGCCTTTCATAAATGTAAAATGCTTAATTATATATTGTACAACAGTTCGGCTTTTCTGCAGCATTCAGTTCTGTTTTTAATGAAAGCTGTATCACGTGCTGTAGCAAGATTAGGCCATAGCCTATTTGTTTTACTAACTTAATAGCATGCAGATAGCAAGCTATTTCTAAAATGACAGATGACAGATTTGGAAGTTGCTTAAGTTATTGGCCATGTATGTATGCTTAAGGCTGGAATACACTACATGATTTTTGCCATAATTCTTTCCCTATTTACATTCTGGAGAAGTTGATGCTCCCATATCTGAGTTGACAGATTTCATAAAAAATCCAGTAGTCTATGATGGTAACAGACTATTGATTTCATCCAGTCGGAGGATATGAAACGTGTGATCATGTTTTGAGCCGATTTTAGAACGCATTGTTTTCATTAGTCATGTGTGTCCTAGCAAGAAGGCACTGAGTGCAGTGTCAATATAGCTTGTTATTGTTAAATTTTTTTTGTTTTTTTTGATTGCTGAAATATTCACACACACATAAATGAGCCTGTCTAGCTCCAAAAACTATGCTGTCATGGTGTTCCCATTCTGAAGCGAACATTAGCTGAAGCCCTTGACTTGTATCGGCATTATTTAATGCATTACACATGACTGGTTGTTGGGATGAATGCATGAATGTGCAGTTTTGTAGGTGTTCCTAATAAAGTAGTTGGTCTGTGAATGTTAGGGGTATAACACAATGATTACTGTCTGTTTCTCCAAATGTCCATATCTGCATCTGTGCTTATTGCCTAACCTGGATAGGTTTTTTTCAAATTAATTATTAACCCTTTCATTATGGAAGACACTTGGGAAATACACACTGTTAGAAATGATACCAGCATTGTCACCATTCCTTTTTTCAGTTTCTCATTTTCATAATAGATTTGACTTGGACTAAACACGCTTGTGGAATTATTATTTTTATTTGCATCTGCCTGCTATTTTATATATACAATATATTGCCAAAGGTTTTGGGACGTCTGCCATTACATGCACATGAACTTTAATGACATCCCATTCTTAATCTGTAGGGTTTGACATGAATTTGGCCTGCACTTTGCAGCTATAACAGCTTGAACTCTTCTGGGAAGGCTTTCCACAAGGTTTAGGAGTGTGTTTATGGGAATTTTTGACCATTCCACTATAAGCGCATTTGTGAGGTCAGACACTGATGTTGGATGAGAAGGCCTGGCTTGCAGTCTCTGCTCTAATTCATCCCAAAGGTTGAGGTCAGGAGCAACCAGTCAAGTTCCTCCACACCAAATTTGCTCATCCATGTGTTTATGGACCTTGCTTTGTGCACTGTTGTGCAGTCATGTTTTATCAGGCAGGGGCCTTCCCAAAATTGTTCCCACACAGTCGGGAGCATGAAATTGTCCAAAATGTCTTGGTATGCTGAAGCATTAAGAGTTCCTGTTACTGGAACTAAGGGGAAATTTGGCGACTTATTGCCCACTGTGTGCCTCAGCCTGCGCTGACCACGCTCTGTGATTTTACGTCGCCTACCACTTCATGACTGAGTTGCTGTTGTTCCCAACTGCTTCCACTTTGTTGTAATTCCACTAACAATTGACCATGGAATATTTAGTGGTGAGGAAATTTCACGAATGGACTTATTGCACAGGTGGCAACCTATCACGGTACCACACTTAAATTCACTGAGCTCCTGAGAGCAAGCCATTGTTTCACATATGTTTGGAGAAGCAGTCTGCATGCCTCGGTGCTTAATTTTATATACCTGTTGTTATGGAAGTGATTGGAATACCTGAATTTAATCATTCGGTGGGGTGTCCTAAAACCTTTGGAAATATAGTGTACACACACAAACATATATGTATATAACACAAATATATATGTATACACTGTATATATAACAGGATTATATGATGCTTCATTAAAATTAAGTATAAGCAAGCAAGTGTTAGACAAAAGGGAGCAACAATACCTATAGACATGGGGTACTGACAAACATGATATGCAGTAAACATCATGAAATGTCTCCTGATATATTTGATTATTGAAAGAGGTCAATTTTTAGGTGATAAAAGTAAACCTATCATTTGTTGTAGCGTGTTCATAATTAAGGTTGTTCCATTAGAAGCAAAGGGTCTGGAAGCTGTAGAGACACACAGTGCCTGCCACCCTATAATTCCTCACGACTAAATGGGTTCATTTGCTGAAAGGCCAGTACAAGCCAGTTCCTGCCTCCCATGTAGCATAAATCACCGAGAAATCACAGGCAAGGACACGGAGGCTTTGGCAAATGGACAAATCTTCCATGACCGTTTAATTTGAGGCCGGGGATGTGGATATCTGTGTGCAGACACACACACACACTCCTCCTACTGGGCTGGAAGCACTTTATCAGCCACAGATAGAACAGGATCAAAAGGAGCTTGAAAAAGTTATAGTACTGCTCTCCAGTTAAGAAGAAGCTAATCCACATCATTTTATATTGCAGCCACTCACTTTTTTCCTATTAAAAAAATAAAAACAGCAGTGAATGGAACTCTATTTCATTGTCAACCAGCTTGAGAGACATGATAAATTCTTTTTCTTATCATTAAACTTGAGAGTTAATATCTGTTACATCAAAAGTGATAATGACAATGGAAAATTCTATTTGCCTTGCCATCTCCAACTTGGGCTTCTTTAAACAGTACAAAAGTAGAAAAAGCAAGAGATAAAGACAGAAAAACTCACTTTCCTTGATGTTCTCAGTAAACAGGGATGGTTGATTATCATAATGACTAAATCAATATTGGTTAAGTAGCAAGTGGTGTAGGCCAATAAATACAACACAGACTGCTATAACAGAGGATGAGGGAACACAAGAGATAACAGAGGTTAACAGAGGTGCAAATTTCTCATTCATTCAGTTTCAGTAACCACTTCACTACCCTGGCAGGGTTGCAATGGATCTGAAGCCTATTCTGGGTGTGAGGTGGGAATACATGCTGGATGGAACACTGGCCCATTGCATGACCCCATACACTCATCCTCAACTGGAGGTAATTTATTTTAGCCAGACCACCAACTAGCTTTTTATGTGAGAACCCAGAGCAAACCCACACAGACCCCAGGGCTGTGAGATGGCAATGCAAGCCACTGCACCCAGATGCTGTCACCCATCATAATTATGTCAACATCATCAAGTCAATCCATCATCAAAACAATACCATACATCAAATTCCTCTCAATAGCTCCCAAAAATGATACCCAAGGTATAAAACATCCAGTCACAAGCTTTCTGTTATCAGCAGAGATCACAATCGTGTATTGTACCTGAGCTCAGAACATCAGGGTCATTAGCATCTCATCTCTTCAAGAGAGGCTTGAAACACTCAGCTGCATATCTCCCATGATGCTCCTCTGCTGCCTGATAGCCTTGCTTGGGAGTAAGCGCTTTTGTGCTAAAAGAGAAAAATGTAAAAAAGCCCCATAAAGCATGTGAGCCATGAAAAAAGTTGCTGTAAGACGTGTTAAGCTGCTTCGAAATGTCACTGAACTTAAGGAGGAACTGGATTAGAGGAAAGCACTCAATATCCCCAGATGTTAGAGGGAGTGTGCTCATAACTCCTCTCACCAGGGAGCATCTGATATATAAAAGCAAGTGAAAATATAAAATATTGAATCTTCAGTAGGATTGAGAAAAACGACGACACTGTTTCCAAAACTCAAAACCTAACCTAACTTTCTACTTCGAACATCAACACTTAGATGTTGTTAGATACATCACACATTTATAGTTTCGATGGTTAAAAGGAGTTTTGCTTAGCGGTGTTAATAATTAGATAAAGAAAAGAATGACGATCTTCAATATTACACTGTACCAGTTCAATGAGCAAGATCCACCACGAGACATAACTGCTGGACCAGAGATTGTTAACTGTGGCAGATTGGAGCTGTTGAGGCTTGAAATTCTGATTAGTGGTACAGAGTCCCCACTAACACCATTGACATCGAAATGAGTTGAGTTCTGAGCCGATACACAGCCCGGTTTTATGACAGTTAAGGCTTTTGGTTACTGCTCAGGAGTACGGGGTTCAAGCATCGTCAAGCTGCTTACTAACAAGCTGAGATATGCAAAAAAAGAATTTCACTTTCTTTGTGATTGAGATTGTGGATTTCTGTCTTTCAGTGGCCATAAACTTTAGCAAACATATAATTTGTATTAAAAAGTTTTACAAAATCTTTCATCTTCATGATTCATTCATGATTAATTATGTGTCTAGGTCAGATTTATAGAAAGGGAAGGAGGTGTCACATTAGGCATTGTGCCTATCAACGTACAGTAAAATCTGACTTTTTAGAAACATGACAAGGTAACATAACACTGCAAAAATACCACCTTCTAACTATTTCTCATGATGCACACGGTTAAACAGTGCATTATTCTATTATCATTAAATTTGTACAGTTAAACATATAACATATTATAATTGACAAGACCACACTGGTAAATTAACTGCACCTAGTTCCAACAGCCAGAAGAATGACTTAGAGACACAGATATTTTTTTTTATGAGGTTATAAAACTGGGAACATATTTCTTTAAAATCACAATGTATTTGGCTCAGTGTGTTGTGTCTATACATTGCAGTGGATATATTAAATTAATAATTTACAAACAATAAAGGGAAGGATGCATAAGAATATTATTAAATGTACTGTAAAACCAATTTTGATGCAAGATCTTACAATTAGACTTGGCAGATATTTTATCTTGTGTTGAAAACAATATCAATTCTATCAACTCAGTTTCAATGCTATATTTCAAATATTTTCTTGGAAATCAAAAGGGAAGTATTCATTTTCCTATATACTCAGTCAAACAGTCTAGTTAACTGAATTCATCCATACTTTAAGTCCACCTTAAACAATTTAAAACTCATAGTTTTAGACATTTGCAAATCATATTACATTAGGGCTACACAGTGTCACGAGGCAGACACAGAGGTTGGTCTGTCACGAGGCAGGGGTTAAAACCCAGAGCCGGATGCAAGTGCAGGTTTTATTAAACACACTTGAATGGCAAACAATTAAAAACTCAAGGCTAAATAGAAATCCAGTGAACAGTCAGAGGTCAAGCGATCAACAAACGGACATTTACAGGATAGGGCGAGAACACGGAAAACAGAGGGACAGGGACTGAGGACAAAAACACGAGAGCAAACCGAGAAACAGGTAACAAGGACAGGGACACACTACATAGTATAGCACAATCATAATGATAGAACATTGATACTTTACACCAAAGAGGCGCTACACAAGGTTTTAAATACCCTAATAAATAGAAGGGGAAAGGACACAATCAGGGAACAAAAAATAATCAGACGCGGCGGAGACAAGACATGAATGAAAACAAAGACACGTGTATTAATAAACAAACAAAAAAAATTAGAGCGGAAGATGAACCAAAACACACAACATGACTTTGTGCTTCCGGTTGCCATAAGCTGAGTGAGAACTACAGCAATGTCTTCCATGTTCTCTCAAACGCTGAAGAACTCATCAAGTGGTTTGTAATGAGCTGAGTGTAAACTAAACATGTTTGAAAGATATTAGTTTAGACACACAATATAGTTTAGACACAATATTTCTGGCTATGTTATAGCTGTGTCTTTCCCTCATTTATGACAAAAATGTCAATAATACTAATAATCTAATGATCACTAATAATCCATGTGCTACTAAATCTACTGAAAGCATGTGTCGTTGTAGTTGTATGGACACTCAATCATGTACCAACACTTCTACTACTCAAAATGCCTCATTTCTAGTTTTACTGTATATTTACGCTGCATATATAAAAGATTTAAAGGCTACACGCTACAGTAGCTAGGTATATTGTTAGCCACAGCCATTAGCTGGTCTGTGCTCAGTGTCTCATTTTCACTGTGGTGCTGCCTGCGTGACTGAGTGGAGTGTACTCGCCACACTGCGCTCATTCATCAGCAGTGACAGTAAACTCGTTTGGCTTATTGAGTGAAAGAAAACACTCTTCTTTTTCTCTCCTTTTCTGGTTGGAATCATTCGTCTTCTACCTGCCCGCTGCCTCTTTAGCGCCCTCTTTAAGTGTTAATAGCCTTTAATTAGGGATTAATTGCGAATGCAGAGGTGACACAACCTCTGATTGCAATTATACACACTGGATTAGAATGCACTGCACACACACGCACATCCACACACAAGTAATGAGGTTACATTTTATCAGCTGCTTCACAAGTGACCCTATATTCATTAGAGTGTATAATGATAATAATAATAATAATAATAATAATGATTCTTATTATTAGAGATGTCAAGGCCCAATACTTCCATCACTTCTGTCCTTCATTCCACTAGTCTGTCATTTACATTTACACATTATTTCTTTTTTGATAAGACCTAGAATCAATCCCCATCAACACTAGTATGTGTGTGTATGTGTGTCTGTCTGTCTGTAATGAGGGTGAGAGATATGGGGTAACAAAGGTCATACCAACCTGCTGGTCTTCCTCGATGAATAAATATATAAAGTTGATAAAGTACTCCTGCATGCTCACATGCACACAAACCAGGTTGCAAGCATGTGGTTAAAATTAATTCCAAAAACTCCAGGATTCTTTTTACAAGACTAATACATCACTGGTGAAAATGCAGGCTGCTCAGTATGCCAAAAATAATTATATCATGATACTGGATACATAATACACTAGGGTTGCGGTGCAGGATTTCATTCTAACCAAACAAGGACCACCTGTAATAGTTAATTAAAGATACAGGTACAGTCAGATGTGGCTTCTTCTAGGTTGGAACAAAAACCTGCAGCCACAGTGACCTTTTTCAGCTGAGAACAGTCAAACCTGTAACACACTTTTACAATATAGGCTACATAATATTGTTTAGCAAAGTAATGTTGAGTAATATCCCCCTGTAATATCCCCGATTTCCCATTCAATTTTGACAAGAAGCTCAGGCTCTGAGAATAAAAAGTAGCCCAATTGATGGTGGTATTGATGGTGGTATTGATGTACCACCACCATATTTCTGATTTCTGAAGAAATGATTATAATTGAGGTGTGGTATCCATTAGACTTGAGCAACATATTTTGTAGCATTTGAAACATGCCCAACTTTGGAAAAAATAGCTGTAGCCAATGTATTTTATGTGAAGGACACAAAACATTATAACTTCAGTGCTGTTCCAGGAACAATGTCCTTCATAACGGCTGGTAAAAAGGTGATTATTTGTTATAACACTACCACACCATACCTCAAGCAATCAAAGATGTCCCTGTAACCATGGAAATGGAACTGAGCATTGACTGCCCACTTTTCCCATCAGACTTGGTCCAGAAGTCTCTGGGGGAAAACACTGTACCATGACTGGACCAGTACAGTAGAGCTTGCTATTGAAGCTGAACGCTGACTAGCAACATTTTTATTGATATGTCAAAAGTCTCATATGAGTGCCATTAATGTTGCACTTGTTCCCACACAGATGATAATATGATATTAGGTTTAACACAATCTGAACTTCTTTCAGTCTTTCTTTTTCATAAAACTGTTAAACTGTGCTCACGCATGGGAGTAAAAAAATTGCTGATCTTATCTGGCTGGGTTTTCCAAAAAAAAAAAGAAAAAGAAAAAGAAAGAAAAAAACATCAAAAACGAGAAGCAAAACATATTTTCACTCATCTGATAAGTTACATAACCTTTTCATTTGGAGACGAGAGATTTGGGGGTTTCCACCCAGAGGCTCTCACTGACGTGATATCTCAGTGTCAATCAACTCCTAAGGCGCACTAAGTCTCGGCAAGGTCGCTTGCTCTAGCAGATAAGACTTTTATAAGTGGGGAAAAAACTTATTTGCCTGGAGAAGATCGATGAACTTCGCAGCATGCTTTGTAATGCCTGGCTGCTTGTTAAGCTTCTTTCTTTTTTTATGTTTAGCAAGCAGCTCAACAGGGGGAAAAGGATACAAGAATGGCAGCATATAGTTAAAAGTTGATTTATTATCCAATAAACTACAGAAATTACCATTAGGGAACAGAAGCATATTGTTGTAATGAGTTTGAATAAATCCAACAGTGGTATTGCCAGAAAGTGATATAGCTCCACTGGAGTCTGCCAATTAAAAAAAATGATATATATATATATATATATATATATATATATATATATATATATATATATATATATATATATATATGTGTGTGTGTGTGTGTGTGTGTTAAATAAGATATAATAAATGTGTTTAAAAGCTTAGAGATCATGTGGAATAAGTCACTAAGAAAAGGGAAACGATGTCCAAGGGTTAAGATATGAGGAATATACTGTAGTATTGTAGTGTTGTTGAGGCTCAGTAAAGCTGGCGCTAATTTGAATACCTGTGAGCTTCTGTGGCTGCCTGTTATTTTGAAGTCTGTGTTTCGTTAAATTAACTGTTGATTGTTAGTTAAAGAATGTGAGTTTGTGTTATAACAGCATGTTGTTTTAAATTTGTTTGTGTCTGCTGTCCAGTAGAAGTCTGGTTTTTGTTCCCCCTTGGCAGTCACCCAGGCTAGTTCATTTCTACAGCTAGCCACTAAGCCTGTTGTTATTCTGCCAATGAAAGGTGCAGGTGCACTGTTTTAATGATGCTTCCTGGTCAATCATTTTCCTTGCTGACATAACAGTCGGGATTATCATCATTATTTTATATCATTATTTTTTCTTTATAATCTAAAAATCTGAGTGTTATTTTAAACATCAAGCAAATTTTGAATAAATAAACAAAAAGAAACAAAAACATATGTGATAAAAACACTTTTTAAACACCAACTGAAGATGCTGGAGAGGTGGAGCTGGGAAATGTTTAGCTGGACATGGCTTACTATTGTCATGAGCATATATGATAGACAACCTTCTGTCCAAGACTCCCAGCATGTTCTATTAACTTAGAAAGAAACATAATGGCACATGCAGGGAGAATCAGGACCCAATCCTTCCTTTGCTAACCTAGCCATTAATAATGACAGTTGGCAAGCTAGCATTCACCTTTCAGCTTCCTTTGCTTGTTAGTATTTTGCAAGTTATGATTATCTGAGCTTTTGCTCACTTTTATATGAAGCTGCTAGCTTCATAATCAGCTTTAGTTCAAAGGTTTGAGAACTTTTAACCTTTATTTTATCACCTTTATTTTTCTACGTTTACTTTCAGCCAGCATAAAAACTATACATGTTGCACTGGAGACCATCAGATAGAGAGAAATTCTGGTACACTCCATGTAAACTTGAAAATCCAGCTGACAATTGTGTTTTGTACTGCAACTTGTACCCACAAGACACAACTCATTTAAAAGCAGCTTGAGTTTTACTTCGCCAAGTCTGTATGTAATATTTCGCAGAATATATTTCTCTGCTTTCAGTCAATAGGAACACATTGTTTGGAAACGATATTAGTGAAGAGTGATGAGGTTTGTTTGACAAGTGTCATTAACTGTAAAACTAATAAAAATCAGCACTGGGTAGTGAGTTCAGACTTTCAGAGCCGACAGTACGTTTGCACTAGGAGTGATGGAGAGAGCATGGAGAGGTCAGGGAAGTGTGATTGTGTTGTCTCAGCGAGGAAGAAGAGTTATGAGAGCTGCACTTTCTATGACATATATACGATAAAGCATAAAACCACATTGCAATCCCAAGGCTCAATTCCATGGAGAAAGCAGTCAGCATGAAGTACAGTGCAGAAGTGCAAGTCCATGCACTGGACCAGGGCTATTCAATTAGAGGCCTTTGCACAAGATCTGACCCTTAAGTACATTTGTACTGGAATTTTAATCAGCTAATTAAATGGAAAATTTTGTATGCATTAAGGGCTTTTTATGTGGAATGTGACAATCACTCATCGTCCATTAATTTTCATCAAGAGGTGGCTGGTAAAGTAACAGTGTCAGGCAGCAGAAACAACTGGAGGTGCAAGAAAATGACTTTAAAAACAGATCTAAATTGTGGTGCAAAGTTAAAGTCGGTATAAACAGGCAGTGATCAAGTGATTAACAAATGGGCAAAACAAGAGAAGACTAGATTTAAATACCAGAGAATGAAGACCATAACTAGATAATTGATCATAGAGAATAAAGCTTGGTATTTTAGAAGTTTGATCAGTTATCAGGTTTGTTCAGGATTTGGAAGCCTTAGCAGCCAAGTTTGAAAGCTACAGTGTCTCTTGGGGCAATTGCAACAGTGATGTAAAAAACATTAGCAGGTGTCATTTTAGTTTCTTGATCAATCATCTTTGGCCCTTCACATGGTAAAGTTTAGGTAATCTGACTTCACAGTGAATAAATTAATAGCCCTGAAACAGGCATTTTATTATAAGACTGTTGCTTCTCCTTATAATAAGCATTAGACTATTATATAACACCACCAATAGAACAAGATCAATAGCAGCAGAAAAAAGGAGGGAAAGGCAGCTTTAGGCTAAATATAATTAATACTGAAAATAATTAGATTTTCAAAAGACCGATCAAATAAAGCTCTTTTTAAACATATAATAAATACTTTATTTATTAAAAATGTAGGCTATATAAAGAGCTTTTACATTTCAGTCTCTCTGAAATTTTTCAATTATATTGGGCTCAAACAAATTCCATTCATATACACTGAGCTGTCAGTTTACCATCTAATAACCAACAAACTGGAAAATCAGCTCGAGTTTCACTTCGCCAAGTCCGTATGTAATAATATTTTGCAGAATATATTTCTCCACTATTAGTCAATAAGAACACATTGTTTGGAATCCTTGGCAGACATGTTTGTAGGCTACAATGTACTGTAGCCAGTTTATGCTTTCTTGAACACTACTTCCCTCTGGATTATCTGTTAAATATGATTTCCTGCATGCTTGTTTGTTTACTTCTGCTGTGCATCCCTTTTTCCTGTTTCTCCATTTTTTATTACCCTTGTCTCGCAGACGGTATTTTTCACTTCAAGTTTTTATAACTTGTTTATTTGTCTGAGTTGAATTAAGTCCATAATTATTTGTCCGGTCTGAATATTGATGCACAGTTTGGTAACTATGCATACCTTACTCACCCCTGAGTACAGCCCATAGTCCCTAAGGTCATATTACACAAAATACAGACAGCCAGGTGCCAATACAAGCAAACACATTGAGGAGGACAAACCCTAACAAGAGGAAGAACAAGTGTGTGTGTGTGGTTGTGTGTGTGTGTGTGTGTGTATTTCTTGGCAGGCTATTAAAGGAGGAAACAGAAGCACAGTCTCAGAGACACTGTGGTGTTAGGGCATAAGACCTGCCTCTTAAGGTGGACAAACTTGGTGACAGCTCAAAGGTTAGTTACAGAGAATGTAGGGATGGAGAAGAAAATGATGATACGAAAAGCCTGATAACTGTCTAACATGTCTCAGATAAAAGTCATGACTCTCTCAAACAAACTCAAACGCTTACTAAGTCTTCCAGTAGCAGACATTTGAAAGCTGGTTACTTAGAACTGGAAGCCAATAGTGAGGAGGAGCATATGGGAACTTGTGGGCTGAGTGAAATTCCTGCTGTTGTGTGTCAGTAACACTAAGTCAACCCCCCCCCACCTCTCTTTCTCTCTCTCTGTTTTCCCCTCTCTCACTCATTTGCTGTTCTTCCACCCTTGCTGGTCACTGAGTAATGAGCAGAGCCATCTCTCCCACAGCAATTATCCATAATTATCCTCAGCTCTTCTGCGTATGCTTGGCAATGTGCTGCGGCACAGCAATTCCTGAGGCATAAGTACTGCAGAGACTCTCAAACAGTGGACATGTACTGCAGAGATGATCGAGAATAAATGAGGGATCACATCCGACATCATAAACAGCTCTAATAAGATGAAGTACCTAAAAGTGACACACAGATTTCCCACGTTCATAAGTAATCATTCTGTATATGTTTACCTCTATCTATCTATCTATCTATCTATCTATCTATCTATCTATCTATCTATCTATCTATCTATCTATCTATCTATCTATCTATCTATTTAATATTCAGATAAGTGAATCAGTGCAGAAAAACAAAAACAAGTGCAAAAGTATTACACATAGCCAATAACAATAACAATAATTTCACCATCACCATATTGTGCAGTTGATTTTGGGGGTTTTCTTGTATGCAGTTACCTTCTGTCATCAAAAATATGTAAGTGCTGTGCTCAGCCAAACGGTTAAATTTGTAGTTCCTATGAAGCATGGTGAAGACTAGAAGCTGCATTTTGCTGAATATGCATAGCTTTAAATGTTTTTATACTTGTGAATATGCATAATTTTAAACCTCCTTTTGCTACCTAGCTCAGTCTTCCTTGACAGCATTGCCCCACTTTCCCATGTTACACACTATATATGTTATGAAATGTTGTTTACGGACCGTAAATGACTGAGTTACATAAAATCAAATGTATTATTATTAAGCACAGTGTGCATGAGTGTGTTTTATAGTGGGTGTGTTTGAAAAGCATACATAAGGGAAGCCCACTCTTTTTTGTCCCAAGATGAATAGCACACCCAGAAGAGCGAGTGTTCCTCCGTGTACTGCCACCCACTCCCTTTAACTGCCTGCATGACGACTGAAATTACAATTGGCAAGGATTAGAAAGCACTGCACATTTTAGCACCAAGGAAAACAGTAACTAGGAGAAAGGAGTGAAGAAACCCACACACTCTGCTCAGGGCTTCAAATAAACTAATCCCTTTTAGACGAAGACCAGGCGTAAAAAGAAGGACGACGGCAAAATTAAAGCTTTTCAAATTACACACAGAAGAACCAAACTTGTAATCAAACCAATACACAAACTTTGAAAAACTGGTTAGGCTTCAGTTAACGAAGATTAATCCCTCAGAAAGATCCTACACTGAGAAAGAATGGTGAGTATTGCAAAAAGCAGTATTTCTACATTTTTCTTTGGCTATTGAGCATCTGGGTCCAACTCTCAGCTATAGTAGTAACTAGTTGTCCCTTAAGCAGATGAAACAATCAGGATGTTGGTGATAAAAAGTACTTTTTCTGATTGATTGTTAAGTTAAGCTAATCAGAGCAGGAGAATAGAAACAAAAGTGAAACAGCAGATTTGTTTCAAGAGAAATTCTAAACTTGCTCTGCTATAACTAGCTATATAATTGTACAACAAAATAGCAGTGCTTTAATTCCAGGCAAACAATACTACACTAATCTTATTGTACTAAACACAGTAATTTGACACTATCAGTGATACCGATACATTATAGAGCAGTCACAAGTCTTTTTATATAAAAAGAAATATATAGAAAAATGTTTAAATCCATAAAAAGTTCACAAACATGTTCAAATATTAGCTCCTAATGTTATATTGTCAGAGTGAGTAGCTCCAAAGCTCCATATATATTCAGAATTATTTCAATTTTCAATATGGAAGGTGAAAGGAAAGAAAAGCACATAATATAAATTTCGATGCAGATTTAACTTTTGCTAATTTACAAAGAGCAGAATTTCGTTTTGATATTTGAAACAAGTTTCCATTTTTTATGAAGCCACCTAAAGCATGCTGCAACTGCAAATGTGATTTTCAAGTAATCCTCACACAAAAATGAATTTTTTAAAGAACCTTCAAACGATAGTCAGGTCAACTGCTCACAGAAGATGGGAGGTGGCAGGAGGAGTGGAATGGAATTTGTTTAACAGTGTACTGAAAAGGGTCATTTTGGGTTGGTCAGTTACCACACCTGAACTTTTCACACTGTTCCACCACTTCTGCTAAGATGAACCCTTACAGTTACTTATTTTTAGCCCAAAGAAAGAAGGCAGTATCTCTGGTGAGGAAGAGAAACAGCTTTCAGACACTACAGCAATGCAAAAGAGAGGAATGGAATCAGGGAAGGAATGATCAAGATCTGTATGCTTTTCCACATTAAGACATGCCACAAACATGAATATAAAACAGGCACAGGTTGAGACTCAGCCAGTCAACTCCTTTCAGACACATCATACACTTTCCCCCTTGACCTGATTATCAATAGAAGAAAAGTAGGTCAGGTGCCATCCTGTACATCTTTAAAAGGTATCACTGATTCAACACTGCTTGAATTTTTTAATTATTCATGTATATGCTGTACCTTATGGCAAAGCTACTTGACCTGTGTTAAAATCTTTTAGAAGTTATCTATCCATCTTTATGGAGGATCTGATACACCTTTCATCATGTATTTATAATACTATCTGTTCACATCAGTTCATACGTCCAGACTCCAACAGCCATCACCTAAGCTCATATTTGTGACATGAGATTGTACAGAGATTAAATATCAGACAAATATCCAACTATTTAGCAAAATGAATGCTTAATCTTGGATGAACAGAGAAATCTTTTCAAGGTTATAATACAAGTCCAGTCAGGCAGGCTTTATAGGTTAGGCCATCAGTCAATGTGAACGACAAATCTGCTGACTTGAGAGTCAGCATCAGTCGTTGGCATCCCTCTAGCTATAAACTCAGTCTTGTCTATCACCTGGGACTCACACTCAAAAACAACAATTTTGAGGAAACAAGAGAGAGAATCTTATTAGAATCTAGTAAGCTTTACGTAAAAAAAAAATAACCCAGAAAAATTTGGCTTTCAAACTTCAGCATAAGGTTTCTATTTTACTGCAGATGCCACTCTAAGAAACTTATATTACAGATATGACTATGGTGTTACTGCTAGGAAATTTTAGCTTTGAAAATGTAAACCTTAAGCCAAAGGAGACAGCTCATTTTGTCCATCCACTCAGAGTCAGCCTCCTGGTCACACCAGAGCAGTTACGGGTTAAAGCAGAGGAAGAAATGGTAGACAACCCTCTAACATCAACAGTCAACCTCATGATACTTGAACCAATGACCTACCATGGCTTCACAAAACTAAGCATATATAAAAGACGAAACAAGTTCTTTTCAAAGGAAAGAAGCAGAAACACAAGGATGAAGTATAAGCCTCAGGTTTGTCCCATAGTAGAAATGAGTCTAAGACAATCGGCTGAATTGAAAAAATTGAAAAGAAGCACTGAAAATTTTCCAGAGATTCGTTATCTAAAGAGCATTATTAGAACAATAGAGCCTGTGGATGTGCACACTCATCCTTTTTTCACCCATGTGTAAGTGATTTTTTTCTGCATTACACTAAATGCTCCTCTTTTAAAACAAAATCGATCTGCAATTACTTTTAAAGAGGGAAGCTTTAATGGAATTGTGCTGTGGATTACTTCAGCATCTTGCTGATGATATTTTCTGGAGGATCACTTTTGAAGCATTTTATCCATCTCTCTCTCTCTCTCTCTCTCTCTCTCTCTCAAGAAAAGCAAAAACATCAGAGTATATTCATCTAAAACTGGACATGAAATGGTACATCAGGGTCAGAATGACTTAAAATTCACTTATAAAAGGTCCAAGATCAAACATTCTTCCATAAGAGCCACTCGTTTACTTGAGTAAAGGTTATATCCAGCAGTAACGGACACTGACTTCAGAAGAAGACTTCAGAAGAAGAAGATTGTTTTTTTAATATAACACCATCGGCTCTTTAGACCCTCTTTTGTGTCTGTATATCAATCTTAAAACCCCTACATTTCATTTCACTAATTTCATTTCATATAAATTACAAGCTACATTGTACCCAGAACCTGACAGGCATTTTAATTAGGTCTATCTACATATGTACAGGGTGGTAAATTACTAGTAGATTGAAACAGACAATGCCATCACCTTGGACCTCTATCTGGCCCTCACCCGTCTGCATAAAAAGTACACACATTTTCAGATGCTGTTCATAGACTTCAGTCTAGCATTCAAACCAATAATTCCTCAGCAACTGATTGGAAACTGAGGCTGCTGGGATTAAACATCCCTCTCAGACCTGGATCCTGGATTTCGTAATTGGGAGACCACAGTCAGTATGGATCAGGATCAGCATCTCCAACACCCACCCAGTGAGCACTGGGGCTGCCACGGCTGTGCACTCGGCCCACTGCTGTTCACTCTGCTGACTCACGACTGTGTAGCAAGTTCCCCAATGACACGACTGTGGTGGGTCTCATCAGCAAGAACGATGAGTGCATACAGAGCGGAGGTTCAGTGGCTAACAGCCTAGTGTAGAGCCAACAAAGTGTCTCTGAACATGAACAAAACAAAAGAGACAGTTGCTTCAAGACAGCACATAGCAACCATTCTCTGCTAAACCTCAACAGCTCCACCGTGGAGATCATCAAAAGCATCAGATTCCTTGGTGTTCACCTGGTGGAGAACCTCACTTGGTCCCTCAACACCAGTTCTATAGCCAAGAAAGCCCAGAAGCATCTCTACATTCTGTAAATGCTATTATATTTTTATATATTATATCTGAAAAGGCCATCTCTCACTTCCATCCTCAACAAATTCTACAGAGGGACCATAGAGAACGTACCGAGCAGATGCATTACTGCCTGGATTCGAAATTGCACCGTTTCAGATTAAGACCCTGCAGTGGATAGTGAGGACTGCTGTGATCGTCATCAGGGTCTCTTCTCTCCATCACAGACATTTTCACCACATGGTGCATCTGCAAAGTCACCTGCATTGTGGATGACCCCAAGCACACTTCACACAAACTCTTCACCCTCCTGCTGTCTTGTGAAAGCTACTGAAGCACTCATGCTCTCTAGGTTTCTAAGATCTTTATTCATTTTGCCATCTTGATTAAAAATCAAGGTTAATTGGACGTGCTCATCATTTTTATACATGTCACTAAGCACAGTAGGATGTTAATTTTTAATTGTATCTTGCAGAACACCTGTCTGAGAGACACAATCATTATTTTTCTTCAATAATAGACTGGCCACATATGTGAGTTTTTCTATTAGGGTGCTATAAATGTCTGACTGCAAATGCTTTATCATAGAGATGCTCTATTTTATACATGCTCTATTTTATTAGAGATGCAGCTCTGAGCAACCAACACCCTGAACTGAGAATGTGTTTGGACAGTTATGACTATTATTACTAATTTTAACCTCACCACTCTGCACTGTTAGTTGCTTTTTCTATTTGGATTCTTCATGAAATCTACATGCTTTGTTTACAAAGAATGTGCTAGACACTACTGAATATACAAAATACAATATGATAGCTGATTGTTCTACAAATACCAAGTAAGTTGAAGTGTGAGTGCTAATTAGCTAACTAAAATATGGTAACAATGCCATTTCTGGAAGAATTATTAAGTTGCATTTCGAATGTAAGCCAATTTCACTGATTATGCTAGCTAGCTGTGAACTCATCACTGATTTACAAATTTTCACGGCTTAGACTATTAGCCAGTTAGCTAACCTAAAATACTTTCTGAGAGGATGTTTATTTCATATTTGTAAAAGATAACTGTTAATGCTAACTGTCTTAGTATAAGCTAACAGGACGTCTGATGAAACCTTTTTTTTTTAAAGTGTATTCATAAAGCTACTTCTGAGGGCCAGTGTCTACATTAGAAATTTTAATCAAAACCAGCATACCCAGAGAAAATCCCCAAAAGACTAGAAGAACTTGCATACTCAGGGAGGTGGTGGTATTGAATGCCCAATGCTGAAGGTGTGAGGCAAATGTGCTAACAAGTGACATCCAGAAATATGATCTCACTTGAACAAATATTCCTTTGAAAACTGTTCCTATCAGTTCTCTACCTTCTCTAGTAAATAAATAATCACTTAGCAAATCCTAGCAACTGCACCCTTGTGTTTGAAATAGGCTGCTACTTTCAACAGACTTTCATTTAAGTACTTTCTTCTATACAGTCATTCAAACTGGCAGAGATTCCTGCTGGCTCCAAATCCCACCTGCTCTGGTTAAACTGTTGGGGTTTTCTCAGCACATCTAATTTATGAAGCTTAAATAACCTTTCTTTTTCCTGTACCAAATCTTTGAACAGCCTCAAGACTCTGCAGTAGGTATTAATTACAGCTATGTCAGAAGTCAGCACTAAGAGCCGACAGGTGAAACTCAGCACTAATTAGAGTGTACTGTGCTTTCTTAATGACCACAGACCATAATTAGTTTCCAGTCTCAATTCAAAATGTACATGCCTAATGACTTCACCTCTCACTTACTAGGATTAAACTGTAACATATTCATTAGCGTGGCATGAAAATACTGCTTCCTGTAAAGTTTGGCTGTCTATAGATATCTATATATGTATAGAGTTGAGTGCTTGTTTTAGACCAATATTACAGGCTTTGCTAGCCATCTGTACTCACTAGCCTGCTGATGTCTGACCTGTAAAGCACAAATGAAAGGATCAGTTTCCTCCATTTAACAGCCTGACTTCTTAGGCTCCAGATCAGCAGGATTTGAAGTGATCAGGGTCAGACAATCCCTTGCAACCCTCCAGAAACAGTGGAAGAAAGCCAAGCTCAGCCTTTCAATAAACGGATTCCACACGGATATGTCTTAAAACAGCAGGGCAAATTTGGTCCATGTGAAACCTAAAGACTTTTAGAAAACACAAAATTGCTGGGATTTTGTTCTGTTGGAAGTGCTGAAGTAGAACCTGTAAGCCTCGTGTGCTTATAAAACCTGGAAACGCTCCCAAAAATCCACTCTCACTACAGTGGATAATCACTGCAGGAAAGGATCTTGGAGCAATAATAAGAATAAATTAAATAAAATACTTAAGATTAAATGCAGAACTGGACCATTAGTCTGTATAATAATGTGAATGGTTTTAATACCTTATTTCATGGAGTTTTAAACCAACAAACTGAAAACTAATGGCAGCCCTTTACTGTATCACTAACTTGCTTATTCAATAGTCATCTAACACACGCCAGCTATTTTTAGTGTAATGGCTTTAATGATCAAAATATTTTCCGAATTCATTCCAATTTGGCACATAAGTGTGGGCTTTAACAACTGTGTGATATAAACATCTTTGACTTTTGTCAGAATGTTTTTTGGAGGATTTTGTACAACAGGTTAATATTTAATTTCACTGTATATGTACAGTCAAATACTTTTTTTCACTGTATTGTGATATATAGTAAATTAGCAGCAGTTACAGCACTGGATTGTTTATGTATATGAATATATATTTCCAAAACCAGCATTCTAATCCAGGAAGCATATAATAGTAAATTCACATCATAGACATTCTACTCAAAGCTGTTCATCTCCTCTAACTTGCCATTACCTTGGAAACATAGATAACATCTGGATGGAAAGCTCAACTACACAACATATCATGTGGTTAATATTAGACTAGTACTTCCAATATATGGAATTTTTTTTTTTACAGACACATACAGTATTAAATTCTGACTTTATACTCGTACCCACTTTAGAAATGCTGACTATAACATTTTGAAACAAATGATATCAAATCTAGAGAACTAACTAGCTGACTAAAATCTCATTTCTCTCTCAGCTGATTGGTTGCTGTTCTTATTCATCACTAGGCAATCTAACTACTGTAATGCCTAAAGTTGAGTTTTTTTTTGTCTCCTGTCTTAGCAATCTTTTTTTTCTTCATTTAACAAATAAAAAAAACCTAATGCCCTAAAGCTTTAATTGTGCAAGTTGCTCACATTTTTTTTCAGTCATGGCTGTTATAATTTAATGACATTTACTGTGAATTTAGAGCTTTCAGAAATGTTTGACTTCCTGACTTAATATTAAAAGTATGTTGAAGATGTAAAAGAATTTTTCATATTCTTAAGTAATATAATCCTGGGACAAAAGCACAAGAGTTTGGCTTGATGAATAGGCCTAGAAATATAGTGCTAACGAGCTTATTAGTGCTCTATCAGGGAAACAACTAAAGAAAAAGATTACACTGCTGTTTTAGGGCACTGAAAATTGAATTTAAAGAAATTACACAATTCTCTAGGTGTTTACCTGTATTGTACTGCTGCTGTGCCATAGGTTCAGGCTTGTCTTCGAGGACTGTCAATTAAATCCCAATTACCTCCAACCTGCGCTGTAGGATGGATCACTAACCTTGACAAACGAGAAGAGAGAAATGTCATATCAGTGTTTTATCTGAATAAACATTCTTCACAAAATCCCCCAGAACTGTCAGCCCATGTTCAGCTGATTTATTGCACTAACATCCAAGATCACTGAGCTGACAGAAACTATGAAACAGAAGAGAAAAAAAAGGATAGAGGAAAGGCATTTATGCAGCACTGTAATTCTCTGTCATAAAGAAGGTAAACAGCAGAAGAAAATGACACGCTCATGTCTCTAAAATCACTGTGAAGCAGAAGAAATCTTTCATCGATGACAATCCAGAATTACTCTTCTATGTATGAATCAGTGACCCTTCATTCAGCTGATGAACTCGATAGGATTTTGAGCTATCAAACCTTAAAATGCACTCAAAACAATGATTCATGTGAAATTAAGCTGCGAAGGATATTAATAGAGTCAGAATGAAAAAAAAAAGTCAACCTGTATTGCTGGAAAATGTTTTATTTAAGAATATTGAACTGAAAACTGGCATAGTCCATTGTTTAGCTGTGTAAGAAATCTCTCCTAAAAAAAAGCTCTCCACAGCTCTATCCATCTCAAGCTTCTTTCCCAAACCCATCCTAGCTCCTGATCTCTATGTACTCCAAAAGATCTATATCTTACTTCGAAATAGGTTAGTTTACTTGATGTTTTTGCTTTTGTTTTGCGAACTTAAAATCTATTTAGGCAATGTGCCATGCATTAGATATTGACTTCAAACCCCCTTTATATTGGACATTCAGTTATAAGCACTTCAATATTTTTGGCCATTCATAACACACTGTTTTGGAATTACAGCCTGGTTGTGGCTGTTTGGGATTTAAAGGTCTTGGACAGATTTAAAAAAAAAATAATAATAATAAAACAATAATTGCTGCATTTCTAGACGTTTGTCCTGTCCTAGGCCTCCCTGATGCTCTGCAGTTTGGGTATGATTTCTGTCAGACTCTAGTCGGCTTGGAACACATTTATATTGGCATCATGTGCCACTTTAACTACACACACGTAAACCTCATGCAACTAATTTTATGACTTGAGTTGCCACTGTTTTTTTAATTTAAGGTTTTTCACAGCACTGAATGTAAATGCTTATGCAATCACAGCTTTTATACATTTGATTTGCAAATGGTTATGCAAACTACATAGACTTTTTTCAGTACTTTCAATTCATCACATATAATCCCAGTTAAGCTCATTTCAGTTTCAGATTGTAATACTAGAAATGTTCCACACCAAAGACTAAAGCAAGTCTAAGGTTTTGTTCTGATGATATGTACAGTATTAGATCTCAGATTCAGTTGATTCAGTGTTTAGTTTGATAATTAAAATAATTTGCTTATCTTTTGTTTATGGTTCTTTTGTACATATATACTGGCAAATCACTTTTAAACATTTTTCAGATGCTTCCAACTAAAAGTAAAATTCAATCCAAGCACAGACTTGTTTAATGGCCCATGAATGACTTTTCAGCAGTGCTAGGATTAGACACACAACCCCTTGGTACCCAGTAAACAAACTTAACCACTGAGCTCTAAGTGCCAATCATGTACCCTTAATCCAAAACCAATGGCCGTATTTTGTTCCTGATGACAATTTTTTTTAATTTATGTGTGCTCTGTGCAAGTTGTAAATAGTTAAAATTGTGTTGTTGCACTATAAAGAACCAGAGAGAGAAAAGAACATCCACAACTACTGGGAAACCAGTGAGTCTGCGACAATAGACAGTGTCAGATACTTGATTGATTAGTTGATTAACTGGTGTCTCAAGATCACCTCTATATATATATATATATATATATATATATATATATATATATATATATATATATATATATATATATATAGATATACGCATCATCATAACAGTGAGTGAGTGAAATGAGACCTCCCTCTGCAGTTGGTTGTCACTGCATTCAGAATTTCATAACAGTGAAAGTTGCTTTCCCCCGCCCTCAAATTAAATTATTGATTATTTGACAATAATTGCCACCAGACACACCTGAAATTGGTACAATATCTGGAACAATAAAATTACACACTGACCCAAAAGACCTTCAGACATCCAACATGTGATTAAATGAAAGGTTTTGATATGATTAATGTTCAGCAAGGGGGATTCATTGTTTTCTAATGAATTTGATTACAGGGATTAAGAAGCTCAGAATTGATTTTGAGGCACCACGGGCATCCAGGTGGCAAAATGTGAGATTATTTAAAGCCGGTTCTTTCTTGAAAGCTTGGCAAATAATGGATTGTTGATAAGAGGGTGATTATGAATACCAGTGTCAGCTCATGTTGTTTACCAGATCATAAGATGAAAGCAAGAAAATATGGATTTTTTTTAATACCCTTAGACTTTTCCTATCAAGACGTGTAAAAAGAAAATCAGAATCCTTTGCATACAAACAATGAAGAGGCTTTGTGATCAAATAAAATGCCTGACATCTCTGAAAACAATATGTAATTGGCTAGTAAAGCTATTTCAAGAATATAGTCAGACAATATTTCTATGTCTGGATATATCACATTTGGTTAAGCAAAGGGTACATTATGTTCATTTGATTTGAGCCTAATGGCACAGACAAATCACATGAATCTGTGGTGAAGCGTGTTTAGATGGGTCATTTCCTGCCATTAACTCTGATCTGTAGCGGATACTTACGCATCATCCACATCAGTTACAGAAAATACAGCTCAGATTCGCATGCTGGTAAGAAATCCATCTGTTAGCTCAACGTGATCACACATTTCTTATTTATCAGCGTCATCTTCACACTTTTAAATCTGGACTACATTTTCATCAAAGGACCGGGAAAAGGAAGGGAAAGATCAGGGTTGATTTGATGTCTAATATATTACTGCTATATCCACCTGTGCCTCCTGAACAAATGCAGTCGATTTCCTGCTAATAATAAATGGAAGCAGTATACAGACTATGTTAGCCTGAGTTCACAGTACATGATGACATGCTTTTTTGTTAAGCATTTTGAAGTGACATGTTATGGATGCTTATACTGCACTTCTTTGTCAATTATGTTTAAGGCATAGGTATTTAAACTGTCAGGTGTACTGACTGTAACAGACCTGCCATCGCTGAATTAGTCTTCTTTTTCATGATAAAAATAAATAAACCAACCAACAATGAAATCTGGAATAACTGACAGATATTCAAGTGTACTAAACTCTCTGCTATAAACTGACCCCCTAGTAGTAGTTAAATTATAACTACATTAAATTTAGTTGATATTCAAATAAGTTGAAATAATTTTCAAAAAACATGCAATACAAAGTTGGCTGCATGCATAAAAAAATTGAATATTTCTGGTTTAAGGTGAAAGTACCTTACAACTGTCCTTTAGTGAGGATAAAACCAGGATATTTTGTAGCCTTTTATAGACTATAGCACTGATTATGCTATGTTCAAATTGTGTGTGCTCTACAGTATTGTCTAATATCTACAATTTGAAATGTTTATGAAAGTAGCTTGCCAGATTGCTAGCTAATAACACACTTTAACAGGCAGATGAAACACCAGCCAGCCAGTTAAGCACAACGATGATGTATCCTTCCTTTACCCTGTTCACATGATCACAACCACAGGAGAGGGCTAAAGTCAGACGGTAAACTTGTGCAGAGTATCCTTAATAGACACACTTAACTTGTTCTTAATAAACTGCTAACATGGTGTATACTATAGTATGTCAAGAGGTCTCGCTAAGAATTAGAAAACATCTGAAGCATTACATATTAGTACTGGTTAATTAGGATCAAGCATTTGCTGCCCACCTACATGCTGCATGCCATACACACCAGATGGTGTGTGCTCATTGTGAGCACTTTGCTTGCACAGCTGATGAAAAATATCCAGACTGGATTTTAATGTACATATGCAATCGTCAGACGTATAGGCTTTTCATTGAAGGACAGCATAGTGTTTCATGCTCAAAGCCAAAAGCAGCAAGCTGCTACAATTTTACTGTTTACTTCTGTGTGTTTGGAAGGGAATAACAATTGTACTGTTTTCCTAGTGTTAGCCCACTGTCACTGTCTTACTTTCACTCCAGTAGACCAGCTACACCGCTGTGTCAGAACTTTAAAATGTCAATTTTGACTATTTTTGGAATATACATTTTGAATATTGAGTACAATTGTAAAATTGTTAATAAGGCTTATTTAAATTGCAAGTGACTGGAAATGGAGCAAACTTAAATAGCTAACTAACATCAGCAAATATTGTAAGATATTAGAATATTACAAGATTATAACTAGTAACTCGCTTGGCTAAAATTACACTCAAGGTTTGTCATAGCTTCTAAAATGCAAAGTAACAACCCACAATTTGCTTCTTCTTTACATCTAAATGCAGTCCACCACTGCTTAAAGATCCTAATCTCTAGGGAAAGAAATCTCTTTTCCACCAACTGAGAATATGAGCAGCTCAATATGAACAGCATTTATTATTATCTGATCTTGGTGGTAACAAAAAGGCCCACCTATGCATTAATAGCAACAGTGATACCGCAATTCCAGCTTCTCCCAGATGATACAAATAAATAAAAAAACAAAACAAAAAACAATCAGTGTGTGAGCTGATGCCAGAATATTAAATGAAAGTAAAAGGCGACCCCTGGAGATTTTCCTTCTCAGCAGTTGGATTATGCTTTCCTGGAAAGTGTTATTGCACAAGACCAAAGGCCAGGAGAGCTTCCTGCACTACAAATAAAGTCTTCCAGCTTCACACAACAGGAATTTTACTTTTAGCAGCCCTGGACTTGCTCTTTGAAAGATGAAACCAGACTTAGTGCAGTACTTCTAAGATTGACAGATATACAAACAGAACAAATATTTTATAACAAACGCAGAAATTCTCAGACATCAGTCTGAATTAAAAAACCTAAAAAATGCATTTCAATTTGAAAATTGCTTTCAAATTATTTATAAAAGTTCATGTAGGCTATCTTGCCAAAATGTTTGAGACTGCATCTGAGTTATTTGTTTGCAAATAAAAATTAGTTTTCACTAAAAGTGAATGGTAATATCCTTGGACTATACACTATATAGAAGCACAACAGTCTCTTTTAACACACTCATGTCTGAGTCATCGTTTTCAGTTATATAAATATAAAAACCCTAATAAACTGCTAATGCAGTGTGTACTAAGGCACATCAAGGACTCTGACAGTAACAGTGAAGATCCACAAATTAACTAAATAAACCTTATAGACTTAAATGATCATCAGTAGGCCAACAGTGGCCTGAATTTTGTTTCCCTGCAATAACTACTATCATGCACGGTCATGACATGCTTGCCCTCGCCATTAATATTTACATTTTTAAAAAAGATTTATAATATTTGGTCCAGTAGTGGCAGCTTTTTGGTGCTGGGATTTGAACTCATGACCTCACAATCCACTAAAATTCAAAGATTCTCTATGGTATTTTAAGACTTAATTTATCTTAAAAAGCTCACATACCTGTATCAACTCTGAAGTGGTAGGACATACTTTCACTTGTACATAACAAGATCTTTTGGTTTCACTCAGCAAGAGTTTGAACTTCTAACAGATTCAGCTATGTGAGGGATGCTGCCAGATGCCCTGCTGAGCTTGAGAAGTCTTCAGAAGAACACAGGGCCTGAATGCTGCATAGTAATGAACTGTAGATGGTAGTGCAATAATGAAAAGTGATTGTTGGTAAAATCTCCTGCAGATCGAGAATAGTGCTTGATTGAGATTGTTCTTTATTGGATTAATTAACAGAGGGCAGGAGGGCTAGTGCAACTGAATGTTAACAGAAACTGACAGACAGCATAAAATACTGTATTGCTGCAATTACTACATGTGACTACACAGCATTACATTCTGCAATAAAGGCATGTTTGCGAGGTTCATTGTAGTGAACACATTACAGTTCATATAATGTTTCCTTACAAGTGAAACAAAATGTTTCAGTAGGTTTCAGACTTAAAGTATTAAATTAATCAGAACCGGAGCCAAAAATGAAGCACACTGTGACAGCATCATATACAGGACCATACTGGAGATGCATTTGTGGACACACTTTTTCATTTTCCTACATGGATTCAAATCCAAGGGAAAAACCTATAAACCTCTCCCTGAAATAAAGCAGTAACCTTCATTTAAAATGCGATTGTTTACAGTAGCATTAAATTAGGCCTTGGGAACCAAAAGCTGTTTCACGTACAGATCAACACCAAGGACAGTGTCTTTCTCAAATACAGATAAGCACTATTTTCAATGTCTTAATCCTTTGTATAGAGCAGAACTACAGATGGTCTCTTTAAATTTTGCCTTAAAGGTCAAGGATCAATTTTGGCCTAATTTGTGGAGCAGTATCAACGCAGAATTATCCTCAAACAAACTGCACTTCTGATATCAA
Source organism: Hemibagrus wyckioides (assembly GCF_019097595.1). Lineage (NCBI taxonomy): Eukaryota > Metazoa > Chordata > Actinopteri > Siluriformes > Bagridae > Hemibagrus > Hemibagrus wyckioides. The sequence continues at coordinate 11,994,182 of NC_080734.1, read as the reverse complement.
AGTGGTACAAAATAAATCATTTCGAAATGTTACATGAGAAGCACATTTAAAAAGTGCAATATATCAGCTTACACATTTAAAGAGTTTTAATCTCATAAAATTCTGATTTCTGCATTGCAACTGTGTGTATTTCTTCAGACATTAAATAAACTCCATCCATCTTCTCCACAGTTCACAATATTCCTGACCAAAATGACAAATGACAAGTAACAAGTTCGTGGGAATGGATCACTTTCTTGCATGGTTTGGTCACACTCAAGTTTATGCTAGCGCTCTCTTCTTACATGTACCAAAAATCGGCTTCCTGGACTACACACTGCGTAAACCAGCTTTCACACATGAACAGATTCAAAGCAAAGCCAGCCTCTGAAAGACACATATTTGAATATGGATAAGCACCATGGAGTCAGGGATATTTATAAATGGATCAGCTCCATGGACAGAGAAATAGTAAAATCCGGCTCAGTATCACTCTATAGGGACATAAACATTCATATAAGGTTCAGCACTGTGAACACCGTGAGCTGTAGTACTGAGGTACTTACCTGTACACATAAAAGGTATCTGTTCTCATGTCTATGACTATTATGCAACTTAGGAAACAGACATTAGAGCTTGATTTTAGACTGTAGCTGAAATGGACTCCATGCATGTCCAACAATCTCGGCTAAGCTGCCCATATCACTCACTAAAACACTGTTTTCATAGTCCAGGGTCCAGACACTTACCTCTTACAATCTTAAATTTTCTGTTTCCAATACATTAACAACTTTTAATGTCTCAGACCTGTTAGCATCTTTTAGTAGACCAATACACCAGAGAACTGCCTGATGGGATTTCTGTAGTGTTTGACTTCCTAGTATTGATATTGGACTGTTAAATGCAGAACAGTTTCTTATTACCCCCTATCCTAACATGAGGCCAGTGGTCGGGGATGGAGAGCCCCTTGATCTTTTTTTTCAGTTGTTTGACACCAGGACCATTTTTACAGTGTGGCACTAAAATAACAACAACAATTATGATGAATCATGTCTTTTATATATATATAATGTACAACTGCTCCTGATATTCTGACATATTATATCATTCTAAGCCAAAATCTCTATTGATATCACCAAAACATACCTCTTGCCCATTACTGAGTGCTTTCTATGTATTTAATTGCTCCCTCTGAGAACATGAGAGGCAAGGATTGAGGAATCAAGGTAAAATATATATCATTTAATGAGACATTCATGTGCTCTTGATCACTTTTAAGTCATATATTCGTCGATGAACTGCCCGACAGTTTAATTTCCTGTTACTGGCCACAGTGAGTCTGCAAATCGGTGTACGTCACAGTGTGATTGTAAACTCAACAAATGAAAACATTAGGGCATGTTCATCACATGTAGCTAAATGATGGTTTTTCCCTACGACTGAACTCAGCCCTGGACTACTAATATGAGCTTTTTTTTCAGACACATCTGAAATTCTTTCATGATTTTTTTTGTATTCATTGCTTTAGTTCTTATTTCTGCATCATTAACTGGACCCTTATTTAAACTGTAGGCTTCTGTGCCACTCTATAATAAAAATGACTTCTATGTAGGAGGTGCATTTTTGACCTTTCTCTCTCTTTGTTCCTTGATTTCTGTAAGAATGAATTCAACGCATGAATACATCCATAAAGACAGCTTCAACAGATTTCCGGGTCACAGACTAAAAGATCAAGGCGGTAATGAGTCATTAGAATATAAGGAAGCATTGTTTATATTCTATCCACCTTTTAAAAGTCTTCTTTCACTCAAGTTCTCAGTCATGTCACTGATTTTGTTAGATTTCACTTTGAGTACTTAGGATTACATTTTGGTATTTTGGGATTACACCTTTGTGCTACTCTTGTTCAGTGCTGCTTTACTAGAGATGCAAATGTAAGTGATTTCAGTTTTTGGCTTTTGCATTCTGCTGTTTTGTATTTTGCTTTGCTTCACTGTTAATCCTCTTAATAAACCCTTTGTATATGGATCTACACATCCCTATTGTGTCAGCATTGTAACTGCTGGCTATGCATGTCATACTAGTTAAAGCAAGCAGCAAAAAACAACAGACATAGTATGATTTTGGTATTTCTTTTGAAATAGTACCTGCTCAAAATTTTTTTTATACCTCCCATTAAATCTCTTTAAATTTTAGACCATTGATTCACAGTTTCAATGGAAATTTTGCTCATTTTCTCACATATGATGTTTACAACCCTTCTTATGCACTCAACTCTATTTTGCTGTCATGTAGACAACTTGAGTTGTTGTCATGGTGATGAAATAACCTTCTCCCTATCCCAGCACCTGACGTCACTACTTCTTTGGTTCCAGTCCAGCAGGTTTCAAAACTGAATTTGCCGGCTGAGAACCAGTGAAAAAGCGCGGAACGGGTCAAGATTAGACACCTGCTCCAGCTCTGTCAAAGGGAAAACAGTGTATGTGTGTGCTGATTAGATGTGTGTGTGTGTGTGTGTGTGTGTGTGTGTGTGTGTGTGTGTGTGTGTAAAATACTGCAGAGAATCAGGCGTGTCACTCACGGGGAAATAGATAGTAATAATTAGGCATCCCTTTGGATCAGCCTGCTGTGTTTCTGAGACTTTGCTGCTGGATTCATGCAGCAGAAAACACATTCCTCCTACACAAACACAAATACACAGTCGATATTATGGATTTACAATTAGCCAGGTCCTGTAGCTTTTTCAGCTTTAGGCACTCTGTTGATATCTCCATGCAACACCAGGTTCATTCCAAAAATAGGAGAACAGTTGTGCTCCTCTGACAGCAAAAGTTGTTAGTCTTGGAATAAATAATATTTTTTATTTTAGTGCCATTGTCAGAGCCAAGGTCACTACATAAGGTGAAAAAAAATGTTAAGAAAAAGGAGGAGATGATGCAAAGGGAAAAAATCTGTTGGATGTTTGACTTAGGAAAAAAAACAACAGGCACAGAGATATTGTCAAATGACACTACACTCAAAATAAGGCAAACCCCAGCTGGAATTTTAATGATTTTATTTCTCTCACAAAAAAAAAAGAAATTAAATTGAAAGGGATACAGATAAAGTGATAGTTAATTTTATTTCATATAATTATGTTGTTGACCTTTATTTGCAAACATTGGAAGCCTGGGTTAATAATAAAAAGCAGGTAGGCTGTGGTTTGTATTTTTTTTTAATAGTGGATCTGGTAATTATTAGGCAGTGCTCTCACTGGACTTTGGCTGTTTCATAATGCTGCATGTTGCTTACAGTTGCAAAAATAACCGGACTAGAGAACTAATTTACAACATTCTGTCAAAAACCTGATTTCACCAGAACCATCAACAACCACATGAACCCTGGAAAGCCAGAAAAGGTTTATAGCAGAAATGAGATGCAAAGATCACCCTTTTTTTCTCCCCATTTACAAACAGCAACTAGTAAAACTATTTTTGAAGATTTCTGAAATCCATTGTCTCTTCTAAACTTCAGACAAATTATTTAACCTACTAAGACCTGAGCTTGCATTTTAGATTTCTTCTACCTATTTGGGGTTAGGAGGAACCAATAAATATAATATTATCTTTAGATTATCTTTGAACATGAAGCCACGGTTTTTTTGTGTACAACAGGTTCCAGTTACAAAGAATTAAGTATTATCGTGCACACAACCAAAAATGTGATGTCCATGTATGTGGACGCCAGGTTGTAGGAGGTTAAACTAGATTTTTAAAATAGGATTTATTAACTGGTGCCCTAATCTCATATCTGACTCATTTCCCCTCTTCAGTCTCACAGGAATTAGAAGGAGGAATAAGTGTAGGACAAGCTGTAATTGAAATATGGCATTATGCAGCCTTTATTCAGAAGCCAAAGCCATTATTTTACTCAACTGACTACAAAATATTTCTTAAATACTGTATTACATACTTTATTTACCGGTTTAACACTAAAAATAACATCATAGAAAGCACTGTTGGTCTGTCTGTCTTTCTTTCTATCTGCCTGCCTTTCTTTCATTTGTTACAACAGTCAGGGAGTGTAAGCATGCAACCTAAAATGTACTCAAGGGAAAGGAAAATAAGGTTAAATGTGTTAAATATTCAAATGTAAATTGCTAAAAATAAGTAATACCATGTTTTCAGATGAAGTCATTTTATTACTTAACTAAATCTGCATAATCTCTGTAGGTTTGCTGGTTATATAAAGAAATACATACTACATATGCTAAATAATATATCCCAGACATTTCTCTGTCAAACCACCAGAGGGTGACCACCCCTGAATCCTAAACATTTTTTCTGTTGTCATACTCATTTCCTGTCAGGTATCCGCATGGACTCTGCATGGACCTTGAACCTGATGCAAAAGCTTGCAGTGTCCTCTGAGCTCTGAGTTGTTTGTTCTGGACAGCTTTGACGTGTATGACCTTTACTGCCTTGCCTTGTCTTTGCTTTTGCCTGGCCCTTTGGATTTGATCATATTTCTGATTCCTGGTATTCTGATCATGCCCTGTTCTGTGATTACACAGAATTACAATATTTGATTATGTGTGGGATTGGACATTTGCCTCGGATTGTGGATCTGGCTGAGGTGTGTGGCCTCTCAAGGTCATTTGCTTGGAATTCATGCCCAGCATCTCCAGCAAATTTCCTCAACTACGGTAAAAATCATCCTAGTCTGTAGTCTTGGCAAGAGCTATCCTTTAACATTCTAAAACTCAACTATACATTTGTCAGGTTTGAGAAGGAATTCCAAGAAGTCTTCAACTACCCAGAGAAAGACCAGGGTCTTCAGATAAAGCATCCCCTGCAGATAATCACTAACCTTTTTCTACTCTGGCTACAGAAAACAGATGGAATGAGCTGCCATTAACAACCTTTTTCAGACCAGGCCTCAACAATGAACTCCAATCTGAGTTGGCATACAGGGATGACTCACTCTCTTTCAGTCTTCTCAGAGCCTGTTAACCTTGTCAAAATTCCAGCTCCAGTCCCAGAAACCCAAACATCATGGAAGACACAGAACCCATAGGCACCATAAGAGATTCAGACTTTGTACTGCAGGAATAAAGGGCATCCTCAGGCAACTTGCACTCTGAGGGCTTAAAACAATAGATGTAATCAGGTGAGCCAATCGAAAATAAACGTATTACTCTGCCCATAAAGCTTTCATGGTGTTCTGAGTCCTATGTGTATCCCTGCACTAGGTTACTCTGGGGCAGCTGGTAATTTCATGGATGAAACTGTGGCTCAATTACTTTATATCCCTCTTGTCCCTCTCACGGGCTACTTGACAGCATCCCTTCAGGTGGTGAAAGATTCGAAATGCATTGTGCCTCATACAATGCACACAAGCATATCACATGTTGAAATGCTCTCATAACAAAATCTCTAAGCAGCCCCATTATTTTATATATCAAGTTATAATAACTGGCCTTGTCTATCACGTCTCTAGATCCATACTGAAACCTAGAGTTTAGTTGAGTTTTCTGAACCCTACTCAGATCTCGCCAAAGTCTACAGTCAAAACAATGCTGATCAGCTGCCACTACATAGCCCTTGAGATCACACCATGGACCTCCTGACTGGTACTATGCCCCTTAGGGTACATGTTTAGTTATCGTCACTTCCAGAAAACAAAGCTATGGAAGAGTATGTCTCTGAAGCTTCAACACAGACCTACATTTTCCCTCAACCACACCAGCTGCAGCTAGCTTCTTTTTTGTGGGGAAAAGATGGCAGACTTTGGCCCTGTAAAGACTATCGAGGTTGAAATGCAGTCATGTACTGCTACCCTCTACTGCTAGTTCCTGACCATTGACTTGTGAGGTGCTTATATCCTCATAAGCATCAGAGAGATTGATGTATCTACAGATCACTACAAGCATTTGGTAATGCCTTATGGTATTAACAGGTATACCTTTGCAAACAATGAAAAGGGGAACTGGGAACTACTAGCCATCAAGGGCTTTTGTATAGTCAGTGGTTAGAAGGTGCTCTAGTTACTGTTTCTGATCCAGGTAGACTATACGAACTTGAGACATATAATAATATATCAAAGCTGCAGAACAAGTGAACACTTTCCAAGCAAGCTGGACCCACTTTTTCACAAGGTTAAACTTCACCTTCACATATAGGGCCTGCTTCTAAGAATGGAGAAGCTGATGCTTCGTCACCAATATCTGAAAATTCTCATTACCATAAACATAACCCTTAGTCAATCGTTTCCTTCTAGGAAATCATAATAGGAAAATTCTTGATGATGCCCTGCAAGCTCAACATGATGACCCGCACCACTAGAATGTCTCAGAGTGCCTCAGTTCATGGGAGATTGGGTGTTACAATGGACACACACACCCCTCAGCTTGGGGCACCCTATCATCTCTGAAACACAGAGGTTGGTGTAAAATAATTCTGGTGACAAACCTTAAGACAGGATATTGAGCTGTATGTCAGAGCCTGTTCAGTCTGTGCACACTTCCAGATGGGCTCTAAAGCACATCTGAATGACCCTGGTAACATGAACTGGATTTTATTACAGACTTCCACAGTTCACAAGGTAATACCACCATACACATCATCAAAAACAGCAAAAGGAGATGTCTCATGATTTATCCATCCATCTGCACATGGATGGTTATAACACAAACTACATTGTGTCACCACAGATGATGAACTGATGAATTTATTGATTTTTGATAGCATTTTCTACATCACTGAGTTTAATGATAAACTGATGATGAACTCATGCTAACTAAGCCTCATTAGTCATTAACTGGATGATCGAAGAAGAGACCTTTGAGATTTTCAATAAGTACATTAAGGGTCTAAATAAACATGTAAGCAGTGAAATGTACATTCTTTTCTCCTTTTTAATTTTTTAATAAAGTAAAAGTACTTTTTCCTTAAGGACAATTACTCAATATATTCCACCTCAGCATATTAGCCAATATATTTAATGAATTAGGAGCGCTTTATTCTCATCTATCCAGAACACTAAAGTGCATGGAAGTTCATTCTACAGTAATAAATCATCCTAATGTGATGAACTCTCCATACTCCCAGACTGATTACCACCCACACACAGTACAGTAACACAACCCACTCCATCAATTTTTGTCTGAATATTAAATCATGTTACTCCATTGTGTTTTTCCTTTGCTATTCTTGCTAATTGTATTTGTTGTGCAAATGTAGCAGACGTTTGATCTAGACAGCTTGTAAGTCATTTCTGAGTGATGCTTTCTTGCTTGTTGGTTTTAATTAATCTAATTGAAGTAATCTTGTGGGAGAAATTCTTTCTAGTTTGTGCTAAGCAGAGTTACTTAATCTTGTATCAATTTTGCCAAATAATTGTGTGTTTGTTTGTTTTTTTGTTCTTTTTTAATTTTGTCTACAAATTTTGTCTACTTTTTTTAATTTGGTTTTTCCAGGGCTGTCTACCACCTAACAGCAGGTATTCAGTTTCACAACTCCCATTCCTTGACATGAATTTATAACCATATCATATCATAAATAACACAAATGTCTAACCCTATCATTAGAAGCTAGTGAACATCAATGCCAAAGCTGGTAAAACTCTTCTGAATTGGACTCTTCAAAGTACATTTTCAAGCCAGTACTTACAAGAATCTCTGACCCTGCATAGGTGGCTCACAAACAGTTGTCCAGAGACCCCACTGCATCCATGAAGCATAGTCAGAGGGTGTGTGAAAACAGCTCCATCCCCCACCCCACACCCCAAGCACGCTGATATAGAGAAAGAACACATCGCCACGTCCGATCAGCACCAAGGCCAGCTCCGCAAAAACAGAGTGCAAGGCGGAGCGGCAAAAAACTCGCCAAAACTCCACGGGCCAATCAGGTGCCCCGCTGAAAGACTCACCCTCAGGCAGAAGAGCACAGCGGAGGACCAGGTTCAGACCTGAGAGGAGGTAAAGATGTCTAATGTGTGGGTGGGACTAATGTGTTGCTCTTCTTCTGCCTCTATTTTCCAGTGTCTACTGGCTGATCTATGCTGCCTTTGCAATACTCCTGGGGACCACTCTGACTGCATATCTGCCGCTTCAGCCACCACCTCACCTCCGGGCCTATAGACCACCCATAAAACACCAGCTCGCTAAAATGACGGGTGACAGTGACGTGGAGGCTTTTCTCGACGCCTCTGAGCATACTGCAGACCTGCTCAGCAGAGATGCTCAGTTGGCGTATTTCACAATGGATCCAGAGGAGGCCCAAGATTATGAGGCGCTAAAACACTAAAAGTGTTAAGAACAGTGAAGAGTACCTGGTTGCAAATGTTTGAGAAATATTGGTTTAAAATTCCTAACTGGTTTCACCTTTGCTGTTGGTTGTTATGGTGAATAAATTGCATTATACAACAGTTAGTTCTGGCCCACAAGTAGCCAGAGTTGATTGGTCAAGTAGCGCTGCAAGAGAGGTTATATTTAGTATGACAGCACTAAGACGTTTCCTTCTTTCTGTCACTCCTCTTGTCCACTTCCATGTTGAAAATGGTTATTATAATCTTATATTATAATATTATTATCATCAGCAGAAGTGGTAAATATTATTTTTTAAAAATATAATTTGTCATATAAAGAAGGGAAGAAGGGATGCCAGTTAGACACCAACTAGACAATCAATTTGTTTATAGAACTATTGTATGTAAGCAATATTATTTGATTATGGTTATACTTAATATAGCCATGGCTGTGATGAGCTGTGAGTACAATATTACTCTATTAAACACGTTCACTGTAGAAAATGTTTGTAAAACACACAGTGACTTGAAGGCAGTGATGTATGAATATATGAAAAGACTATTATTGATATAATGGATTCCTCTTGATGTAATAATTTTGTCTGAACACTGATTTGTAGATGGTAAGGTTGCCATGGATTGTGTGTGGGTTGCCATGGATTGTATGTGCATGTGCATGTGTGTGGGCGATCCTGGCATTATTGATGTGCTCTAGGTGGCCCCTTCTCCATGGTCTACTCTTCTTATCTTAACCGAACAGTAAGTGCCATAACTATAATTTTCTTCTCTGGAAAGACCATGAACAATCATACAGAGAATCAAACTGACACTGCAGCAGAGTGGAAAATCTTGTTAAAGGACCAAAGCATGCATCAATTACACACTGAATAACCTGACCCACAGAAAAGTACTTACACACCTGCAGTGTGACTGCAGCTATTATGGTCTAAAACACAACAGAAAATAATGCAAGGAAAATTCTCTTATTAACTTAAATGTAGACATCATGTGGATTGGTAATACGTTTTTCTCCATAAAATAGCAGAATAGGTTTGTTTCAAAATGAAACAAAATATGAAGCATGGTTTGAAGATTTGATTACAAGAGTGTTGCTACAACTTAGTTCTGTGGTAAGAAACATTCTTTGTCCATTTATAAATGACAACAATGTGTCAAATAAAGAGGAAAACTTCAGACACCAAGGCTATTCTGGCCGAGAGACTACATTTGGGGTAAAGGAATCATTTTGTACATTTCAGGTAAGGTCAGCATTGTGTACATTGTGCCCAAGAATGTATTTAACTTGAAGCCTGAGCCGAATCACTTTCAGGGACTAAATGTGTGATGCAACACACACACACACACACACACAGAGCAGCCTCACTGGTGCCTGGAATCTATCCATCGAATGGATCCATCAATTTACTCACAATTCCCATCTGAACAAATGAAAATAAATGGCCTGTGGATGCAAATGCACCTGCTCAGCAAAATCTCCATCCTTCTCCATGTGTGTGTAAGAAGAATAGACAGAGATATAATAGGAAAAAATAAATATTTAGCATGTGAAATGTTAGGCCAACTCTTTGTGTGACTGGGCCGTGTCCTGAATATAGATGAAGACTTAAGAGCCTGAGATGAGGCAGGGATTTACCATGGATGGAGAAAGCAGAAGAAAATGAAAAGGAAAAAAATAACTCTGGCACATATATTTTTTAATTACATTTCTTGACATGGACTATGCAAAGGTATTATCAGAGCAAAAAAAAAATTAAACATACTTCTTAAACTGTGTAGCCAACTTGAAATGGCATGACAGATTTAAAATAATGCTTTAGGCTCAGCCAGTATTTACACTTCTCTGTGGCACTGCAATATATGGCCAACAATACAAAAATGCACTATAGAGCGTTTCTGTTTTCTCTACAACATCAGTCAAATGTGGTTTTAGTTATACATATATGGGTCAGTGGTGAATGCATTGCGGTTCTATTAAGCTGTGAATCCATACTTTTGCTTTTTCAATACTGGATCTGGAAATGCAATATCACTAGAAAGGAGATATGAAGCATGCACATAAATTTGTTAAAAGGCTTTGCAGTGGGGTTCAGCTGTGCCCTATCTCAGAAATGCACATGACCTGTATGCAGACATGCAGACTGCTGGAACAGGGATAAAGGGATAAAGGATCTTTTCTACCTTTTGATTCACATTTTATCTTATTTTGGTTTTTACACTACTGAATTTTACTACTGAATCGTCTGCCGGTCTGGGTTATACTTGTATTAGCCTCGTTTCATAGATGTAAATACAGTATGTTTTAATTGTTTGTAAAAGTCAAGATTAGTTACAAGACTTCCATAGAGGATGGTGTGTATTTATTTTATTTAAGTATTTATTTACAGGAAGAGCTTGAGCTTCAAGCGTGAAGGCTGTCACACAATAACTGAGACAAATGTAAATAACAACAAACAATTTTAATCAGCTTAATAAATAAGAATGGCAATGATAATCTGGTACCACCAATTTATTTATAAGTTGCTGATTACTTAATGAACCAAATACACAGAATAAGAAACAAATACAAATGCACAAAATATTCAATTCAGTTTTATTTATAAAGCGCTTTTAACAATGGACACTGTATCAAAGCATCTTTACAAGAATATAAAAACCCAGACGAAAAATGATAAAGTTTCTAATTTTAATTTATATTTATCCCTAATGAGCAAGCCAGATGCAATGGTGGCAAGGATAAACTCCCTGAGACGATATGAGGTAGAAACCTTGAGAAGGATCCAGACTCATCTTGGTGACACTGCAGAGTGTGATTATAAATAATTTCCTTTCTGTAACTGTACATTACACAGTCAAGTGTAATTGTGTAATCAGTTTTAACATAAATTCCTTCTTGCTTAAGCCACTAAATGTTCAATGAGACCAAAAGCAAAAGCAAACACAGCAACAGATGTTCAAAGCCACCACCATGGTCTCCAAGTGGTACTATCCACACCAATCCCATAATATGGGCTGTTATGTGAAATAGCAGTAAAACCTCCAGCACAGAGATCATAGCCAGAGCATTACTTTGATCTTCTTTATGCTTTTAGTTACAGTTTACGATTGCTAAATGCAGTGTACTTAAAATTGACCTACATTCATAGCTAAACAGATGTATTCTTTTTTTCATTCATCTTGGGAGCAAACTGTCCACTGGCTGTTCTTGGTGAAAATGACTGTTTTGTAGAGACAATAAATCACTAGGTTGAGCTGAGCAGATGGACCAAAATAATGATGGTGGAGATTTCACAGCATTCAGAATCTGGGCCAAAATGTCCTGAACACAACCAACCGTATCTAATATTTTGTGTGGGATTTCAATTATGGGCTCAAAGTGCTCCAACTGTAAGTTCATGCCTCATATACATTCATGAAGGCTGAATTGTGATTAGAATATGGCAGACCAGATCAGTTTGAGTTGCCAAGATGAAAATGGTGTGGTGTGGTGTGGCATGTCTGTGCTATGCTGCAAGAAAAAAGAGTAGAACGATGTTTCTTTTCTAATTGCTAGCAGGCTATGAGTAAAGAAAAGAAGAGTGGAAGAAGTGCACATAAGGCTCAAAATAAACAAATAGGGTTTCTATTTATAGAAGCAGCACAGTCTTGGATTAATATCAGATTAGATGCTATCCCAGGAGTGTATGTTGCCTGTGAGAAACAGCCGTGAGTGTTTGTGATGGTGCATTTGAAGGGGAAAGTGGGCCTGTCAAATTGGGCAAACACTCAAACACATATGCACACACACTCATATACACACATATACATGCAGAAGCAGACGCCTCAATGTGTCTTTGATCCATAAAACATGAAGTTCATTAAGTTCACACACACACACACACACGCACACGCACACACACACGCACACGCACACGCACACACAGAGCACTGTGCACCAATTAATCATGTCAGAAAATGGGAAGGAAATGTCAGCAACAACAGAGACAGTTGCAAACAACAACAGAATGTTTTGCTGTTTGTGAACATTATAAGTCTTTGAATGGATGCTAATTTTTAGAAGTCAATGACTGGTGGGATTCTCAACATTTATAAAGCTACTGTGTTGAGTTTAAGGGTTATGGAATCATAACTCAGTTGATGTCACCTCTAGCCTCATATTGTAAAACGCTACCACTCAGAATACCTGCAAGACATGTGACTAGCCAATGAAAATAAACTCAAAGACTCAGAGACAAAAAAGGAGCATTTTCTTTCAAGACCACAGCCCATAGAAGTCTATATCCACAAATGACGACAAACCACGTACAGGCGACCCCACATTAAGCAGTCTGTACAGGTACAAAGTGTAGAGCATGGTGTTTCCACATTGTTGTGATGAGATAACGAATACTCAGAGTCATCCTCTTATCCAGTCTCCTTAATAAATATTCTAGCACTTTCCCTCACTGAATAACTTAACCCTTGACCTACTCTGAAGTGGTACATTTTATAAAGCTTAAAGCCCTCATATTAAAATAGAATGCTTAAATGTTATACAGTGATGCACTGAAAACAGCTTTTACTGTTAAGCAGCAAGCGGCATGACTTTTACACAGACCCGTATAAATCAGTAAAATGGATTCAATACCTCTAGCAAAGACAGCAAAGACAGATCACAGGATTTTATCACACAGGCAGTAAACATAAACAATAACAGAGCTCATGATTAAGCTAGACATGAGGAAACTCATTGCACTAACCCTTTAGATCTACGATGTGAGATTTTTACCAAAGATATAATTCAGTAGTGTCAGGAGAATCATCATAGATACTCACCATCCAAATCACAGCCTGGTCAGATCCCTTGTTTTCTCCCGATCTCCAGGCCATCTATCTCACCTCTCAATCACGCAGGTTTGCTGTTGGGTTGAGCGCTACTGATGTCTCAAAGTTGCCCTCATGTCTGTTCTAGCTCTCATTTGTTGAACTGTTGATAAGCTGGACCTGATGGATTCTCTGCTTGCACTATGATTACCTACACCCTGAGCTTTGAGTGCACACCAGAATACCTAACAATCTTTTATTTCCTTTCTGACATTGCCGTGGTGTATGAAGCCCTGCTGTGTTTCCTCCTACTTCTTCACATACTGTAGAATAGCTTTGAAATACTTTGCAATGATTCTTCAAGTAAACCAAAACCAATGCCAAATTCTTCCCATAGAAAAACAGAGCACCATAACAAAATATATAGTGAATTCTTATTTGAAAGCCCACTTGATACTAACTTTTTGAAGAATCTTATGAAAAATTCAAACAAGCCCAGGCTTACGAAAGGTATAATATGATTATATAATGAATGAACATTATGGCAGTGGATGAAGTGATGAGTAAGAAGTGGACTGAGTGAAGAATTAGCCTTGAAAAATCCACTCCATCATCAGCTAACATAATCTTTTATATTAAATAATTATTCAATTTACAGGCAGCACTCTGGCCTTGATGTGATTTTTTAATCTTTCCTCACATCTGGAGGTATGTGTACATGCAAAATAATATCTCAAATGTTTTCATTAATGCCACCTTCCATTTCAGCAAACACACTCCCTACATCCCGCTTTCCCCACTCATCTCTCCGCTAGCCCTCTCCCCTTCCTCTTCCATTAGCTACCTAATAAACATCACAGTCCAAACAATGTGTTAACTGCAAACATACTTATGAATGCAGCAAATGAGTGCTTTTTAAACACATGGCCTGTGGCTATGTTCTAAACTACATGCTACTGTGCTTAAAAGCTGAGCTGTTTCTTGCTGTAAGTGGTACAAGCAGTAGCTTAAGGCCCACTATTTAAAAAAGAAGATATACAAAAAAGGTTCGTGTGAAAAAAAGGTTAATGTATTGAGTAGTCACAGGAGGAGTGAAAAATTTGCAAAGGAGTGCAATTTAGGCCACTAAATTATGTAACCAACATACTGTCAGAAGATCAGGAAGTGTTTGTATTTATCTGCGGCAAAAACTGCAAAAATAAATAAATAAATAAATAAATAAATAAATAATATTGAAAATTATTTGAATTCTGTAAAATAGTTTTCTTGCTTCCATTGATCGATGTAATTGAAATGATAATTGTTAGTGGCTAACTAGCTAGTTAGCATCTAGAGTAAGTGCTAGGCTAACACTTTAATTACTGCTAGCTACAAAAACAGCAGTCTGTTGAATTTAAAGATATTCACCATCACAGAGACTGCAACCTAAATCACTTACAGTTCGTTTCAGCATTAGAACAACTGAGATGATCACAGCCAGTGATGAGCCAGTGTTTCTTCTATATGTTTCAATACTCAATTCCTTAGACTTCATCAGTTATTTTGAAAACACTCTTTATTAATCTGCTTTCCCCAATCCAAGAAAATAAAGTATTAATTCTAGTATAAATTCTGTAATGATAATGAATACAAAGACATCCCATAAAACTGTGCTCTTCCAACCTTGTAGCAACAGTTTGGGGGAAGAACCAAAATGTGGCCACACACTTTTGGCCATCAGCAGTTTGTAAATTCTGGAGAAATGCTTTTTATTTTTGCTTATGCAAACATTTACACACAACTTTAATAAAAGCTTGATAAATGAGGCCCATTGTTAGTATGCTATTTAGCAAATACTGCCTGCTCACTAACCCATGACAGTGGGCCATTCTACAATGACAATGGGTCATATTATGCTCTGGATGCTACCAATAATAAAACACATTGCTCAACAAAAACTCAAAATGTGTTTTCAAGATGAAGTGCAGTCAAACAATCTAATCACTTTTCAACTGGTTAAAGGAGTGAGAATTGTGAGGTGACTGACACAAAATATAACAAAGGCGCAATTCTTTGTTTCAGTTGCATTGGTTATACACTAATAAGACATCATTCATTCATTCATTCATTCATTCATTCATTCATTCATCTATCTTCACTAACTGCTGTATCCTGGTGGGAGACAGGGTAAATCTCTCAAACTTTAATATAACTATGGGCAATTTAGATTAACCAGTCCACCAACCTGCATGTTTTTGGGAGGTGGAAGAAAACTGGTGAACCCCGAGGTAACCCATGCATCATGTCACCCTAGGAGATACTCATGTGCCTAAAATTAGCATCTAGATAAAATTTTGACTTTGAAATTTGTAAATACTAGAAGGGGTTTGACTTGTGATTTGGCAACCCAGCATAGATAAACTAGAACACACTCTTGATATATAGTCACTTATTCCGAAAATCTGATTTCCTTGATCATAACTTCTCTTTATCCATATGCCAAACTGATCCACCTGCCTCTCATATGCAATCTCTCAGCTAAGAATGAAGGAGCACTGCTAATCTCGCTTTCTAATAATCAGAGCCAAATTCTCCTGGTGAAAAGCCTGAAGCACTAAAGCACAATGAATTTGAATTGATTGAGGAAAGTGGGGAGGGAAAAAGAGATTCATTCATGGAGAAGGTCGATCTTTAGCATGAGCAGATCACTCAGGTTCAGCTGCTGGCAGAGAGCATTAATAATGCAGCACAAAAGCTGTGTCTCATAACTGATAGTTTCCTCATTTTTCCCGTTTAAAAGCTCTATCAGCGTGGACAGAAAATTCACCGGGAGGGTTTGAACTGCAGGTCAGTGCAACCTGACAACAGGCAGCCAATGGGGATTATAATTGCAGCAGTAAGGGCTGGATGATGTTTTTAAATTCCTCAGAAATGTCTGACTGATTACTTTAGCCATGAACATTAAGTGTTAATGAGCTTGAGCTTCTGAAAGTGCAATGGACTAGTCCCCACCCAGGGTGTAGTCCCACATGCACACACAAAACCAAAAACATGCTCCTCACAAGACTATCACCCTGGTGTTGAAAGGACAGTGGCACTTTATCACCCCTGTTGTGGAAAACAAGAGAGCACATGGCTGCAAGGCAGGGCAGCAGAAGTGCTTAAGGCCAACAACCAATCAGAGCTAAGGCAAAAGCTCACCCTCAATGAGGAGCTGGGAGAGTGTAAAAACGGGCAGAGGACAGAAAGTTAAACCAGTTACTCACTTTTCTCACCATCGTTCCCTCCCCTCTGTGTCTGTGTTCAGCCTGCCACAGTCGCTACACACAACATGCCCAGTGTTCCCAGGATAGACTCCAGAACCAGTGCAACTCTGACCAGGATAAAGTGGTTACTGGAAATGAAGGAATCTTATTAGTAACAATAATCTTTTTTGCTCACTCTTTCAGCTCTTTGTAAGAACAGTATTTTATTATTATTCTGCCATAAATGTCTCGCCTTTGTCTGTTCATTTCAGGTCAAATAGGCCCTTTCACTTAAAGTGGAACAATACCAAACATGACTTTTATATAAGATGACATTTTAAGTACATGACCCAGCTTATATTAGATGCTGTATTTTACTGCAAACTGCAATTATACCATTTTAGCTGCATTCTCAAATAAGTGCTAGGAGGGCACATTATTGCCATATAAATTAAATACATTAAATATATGTTAAATGCATATTAAGGATTTTTTAATACAGATAAACAATATATCTGTCTCTGTGGTAAATAGCAGTTTACAAATGATGCTGACTAATAAAGAAAAGGTGAGAAAAATATGGCATTAGCTGTTTGTAAAAGAATAAAAAAGAGATTTATATACAATTAACTGATCTGATCAGAACTGAACTGCTCAGTGTTTATATTATAACTGAAATGCTGGATCTTTATAAAACAACATGAATCAATCACAGAAACACTGATATCGGCATTATGTTAGAATAAATAAAACCTAATCAGTAGTGAACAAATGTTTAACTAACTAATGTCAATGAGAGTCTGGGATCAGTCGGCACTGGGCAAAGCACCAGAACAATACGCTGTGTAGCTGTAATAATGCCAAATACATAGAGGAAAGCTTACAAATGGAGTCTGTATGAGGTGTTAGTCATTAAGAGATGATAACAATTAACACCGTGTTATAGATGTGCATTGTCTTACCCTTTAAATAAAATATACAGTATCACATTTTCACAGTTTAAAGGAAAACCTTCAACCCAGATAGATTAGATTTTATTGTGAATGTGTCTCACAAACTAAAAATCTGTTTCAGTTTTAAATAAAAGATTCTCCAGTAATAAGGATCAGCTGAGTATGACAAAGCCTGAGGGGACTGTCAACACTGACAACGAATTTCGGTCCTCTCGGCCTTATTTTTCCTGGCCAGAAAAGGTAATTGAGCTCAGGCAGGATGTGAGTCTGCTGATTAAAAACAAAGATGAGGCCAAGGCTTTGATCAACCCCTGCAGCTTCCAACCCTGCTAATGGATTCCTCCTTTAACAAGGTCGATATCAAGAAAAGAAACATTTGCTGCTAAGCTCCAAACTGATTCTCTTTTAGGCAAGTTTAACCCCTTGTAGGATTTTGATATTCTGGGGTTATAATATATTTATTGTCATATTATCTCACGTTTAACTAGTGTTAAAAAGTTCTTGGTCAGAGGAGGCAGCACAGTGGTGTAGGGAGTTGCAGATATTCTCCTTGTTACCACATGGGTTCCTCCCAACTCCCAAAATATACAGTATATATTTGGACTGGGTACTCTAAACTGCTTTGTGTGTGTGTGTGTGTGTGTGTGTGTGTGTGCATGCATGGTGCCCCGTAATGGATTAGTGTCCCATGGAGAATGTATTCTCATGTTCTCACCTCATACCCAGTGTTTCCAAAATAAGCTTCAGTGACCTTGATCAGGATAAATCACTTATTGATAATAAACTAATGAAAATGCACAAATATATATAGCAAAGATATATCAATTTACTTATTTCTATCAATGAAATAACAAAATTAATAGGTTTCTAGAAATTCATTTCATATTGCATTTAGCATAAAAATCTCTCTCTCTCTCTCTCTCTCTCTCTATTATTTATCTAGACCACGTCAGGTTGCACTTCTGTCAGCCAAGAACAGAAAGCTGAGCTGAAGGGGGCAGTCCAGTCTGGTGGAGGTGGTGTAATGCTGTGGGGAATGTTTTCTTGGCACACTTTGGGCCCATTAATACCAATCAATCGACGCTGGAATGCCACAGCCTATTTGAGTATTGTTGCTGACCATGTACATCCCTTCATGGCCACAACTTACCCATCTTTAAATGGCTACTTCCAGCATGATGCACCATAGGAGATATGCTGCATGAAAGTGCACCTGAAAATTGCATGTCACCTGCAGGAATTGCATGTCAACATGGACCAGAAGTGTTTTTTCACCAACACCAACAACACTGTACTGTCAGTGTGTGTGTGTGTGTGTCTGTGTGGCTTCATAAATTATGAGCTGATGATCTGGATTAGGTGTGCTCAGAGGAGGAAAGCTTGAAAATAGGGGTCATTTTTATAGTTCTACATATTCAGAGCTACTCTCCTTTGCATGTGACCTAATGCACAATCCCTGTTTTTCAGAGATAAAGCATGTCTAATTTTAAACCATTACAGTTTCAAAATCAAGTCATTGGGTCATTCCAGCTGTAAAGTCATATAATAAGTCTAATTTGTCGATCTAAACTATATGGAAAAAGCTTTAAACCTATATGTGGGTCTTTCTCAAACTGTTGCCACTAAGTTTCGAAACACACAATTGTATATGATGCCTTTATGCTGTAGCATTACAATTTCCCTTCAGTGAAGCTAAAAGGTCTAGCCTTAGGTAACATGACTCAATGTTTTGGTGAGGAAGAACTCGAGTGGTCCGCACAGAGCCCTGACCTCAATCCCACTGAAATCATTCAAGATGAATTGGAACGGTGACTACATGCAGGTCATTTGCCAACAAACACCTGTGTTTGGCTAATGTCATTCTGTTCCACAGGCAGAAAGAGAAGGTTATTCTTCTTCTTCAGAGAGCAGAACAATCAATAGGTCCTGATTTTGCAGATTGACAGGTGTACTTGAGTTAACAAAATCCAAGTTACATTTTGTCCAACAAACCACATTATTATTAAGACTTCACCACGAATCTTCAGCTTGACATAGGATCTTTAGAACATTTTGAAAAGATGTCATATCTGACGTCACAATCAACATTTGTTATAAAGCTGATTACAGCAAATAATTGTCAATTGTCAATAATTGTCATTGTCAAGCTAGCCAATGTTAAGTAGAATATCTAATAATGTGTTGAGGTAATATGTCAGGAATAAGATTTATTATCCCCATATGACAGGCTAACACTTCTGTGTCATGCTTGCTAGTTCCCCTACAGCAAACTAACGCCAGTAATCAATCTGTTTATTTAGATTTCTCAAAATAAGCCCTTTCATTTGCACTCATTCCCCCTTCATGACAGAAGCAATTACAAGAACTGGCATAAACATGAAAAAACATTCATAATGGTGATAATGAAGAAACAAATAATTGAGTTAACATTTAGCTTATTTTTTGTCAACAAATGTAAGATATACAATCCCTTCACCAGACTGCAGCCAACAATGTTATTAATATCATAGCACCCCACCCCCACCACCTCATTTCCCCAGTTGATATTCACAATATCGCATTACTGACAAAGTTCTTTGCAGATAATGTGTCCTGTTACACCCGATCCCACCAGCCCTGTCTTCTTGAGCACTGTGCAGCAGAATGGTGCCAAATGCCTGATGTTTTATAAAAACTCAGTTTCACAGAAAAACATTTACATATAACTTATATGCAGCACTATGTGTATTATGAATACCAGTGCTCTCCTACAAGCACATTTTGCTTAGAAAAATATTAAACTTTTACAAGAACATGCTCTAGGTCACACTCTCCACTACGCTATTTGAATAAGACTGATATTTAATATGCTTTATGCCGATTTTTTAAACACATCGAACACAGCCTACATTATCTGCACTTTAGTGCTTTATAAGAATCATGAAATGATTTCTCAATCTTATTCAGTATTTTATTTACAGTATTCACATATGTTTAGACATCAGTTCAGACAGAATGTGTTTGTCTATTATTATGGTTTGGAAAAAGATCGGAATGGCACAGTGGGTAGCACTGCTGCCTCACTTCCGCCTCTCCACTGCCTCACAGCTGCCTCACAGCTTCACGGTCTCCAGTTCGATACAGAGCTTTGATTACTGTCTTTGCAAAGTTTGTGTGTTCGGGTTTTCCTCCCAAAAACATGCTGTCTATACTAACCTCAATTTCTTTTCTTTTCTAAAAAAATGCACATGAATAATCAAACACAGGGCAGCAGAATTCAATATGCTATAATGTTCTGCCTTGATGGCCCTGCACAAAAATATGGCAGCTGGAGGCGGCAGGTATTTTGCATTTCCACTTGATAAAATTAGGGCATGAAAGATTTGTCTTAACCAAGCAGATCGGTTAGAATGTCTCAGTTTGGCTCACGGGTGTGAAATGAGGCGAGCTTACTCACACACGTCCCACAGACTGCTTTAAAACTCCATTACAGAGGTGTGATGTCATTGCAAGCAAAATGTGTGCAAGTTGGAGAGAGGAGTATGTGTGTGTGTGTGTGTGTGAGAGAGAGAGAAAGAGAGAGAGAGAGATAGAGAGAGAGGGAGGGCAATAAAGGATGAGTGATTAAAAGAGACTGGAGAGAGTAGGAAAGAGAGAAAGGTATGATGGTCAGGATGAAGGAGGCAAAGAAAGGGGTTAAATTATGGAAAGAATAGATGGAGGGAGACAGATAAGTGAAGGATGAAATGGAAAAAACAAGTAGAATTCGATGCCAGGGTCGTCAACAGGGAAGTCAAGTCTACTCTTGTATGCCAGAAATACCCTAAAATATTCTTCAAATGTGAGGAAAGCTATTGAAGAGTAGAATAGAATTTGAACCTCTTACAACAACTGTGCATGCACAAAGCCACCAGTATTGCGGACGACACCTCTTACCCCTCTCACCGACTCATCACCCCCCTACCATCTGACAAAAGGTATAAAAGCATCTGAGCCACCAGCAGCACATTTCACAACAGTTTCTTCCTTGAGGAAGTCAGATTACAACACCCTGCTGCCGCTCACCTGGGCTAGTCAAACACCTAACCTAGAATCACTCAATACCTCTGCAGACTGCAATTTACTCAGCTGCATCAGACTCTTTTTTTATTATGAAACTTATTTTTGCTGCCAATATTGCTGCTCTATTTATTGCTGCTCTACTACCCAATATTTTACAGTTTACAGCCTATGTTCTGGGTATTTATTATCCTGTGTACTTTTTGTCCTGGGTATTTATTGTCCTGTGTATCTATTGTTTTGTTCTGTGTATTTATTTACCTGCACTTGTTAGAATTATGTTTTTTTTGTGTATTGTTATTTGTTGCACCGTGGACTGGGAGACATGACATTTCGTTCCTAGATACACAAATGACAAAAACCCATTTAACTTGACTTGAACAAATCTACTGCAGGCATTTGACCTTGCTGTGATCTTGACACAAGTTCACCTGATATGGTTACATTAAAAAATTCCACATAAATTCAATAAAACGCATTTAAGCACTCATTTTTGAGATATAGTACTACAACTACAATTTCAGACAAATGTATGTATGGACAGACAGACAGACAGACAGACAGACAGGCAACCTGAAATAATAATGCCTCCATCACTCAATGGCAGAGATATAAAAAAGAGACAGTGAGAGGAAAAGAGGCAAGCATTAGGGTGACAGATCCTGCATGATAAAAAAAAAACCCCGATAATAAATGTGCTCTGCTCATCCCAGAAATCTTAGTTTCAACAACTTGTAGTCTTTCCTCTTTTACACCTGTATATTATAATTGTTTATAATTCTACTGTCTAGTTTTAGTCAGCAGAGGATTCCTCTTAATGTGTCTGGCTTTTCTTAATCCTCTTAGTAGCTTCTTTATGTGTTCTCAGGGAGTTTTTCTTTGCCACTCTCACTGCTGGTTCGCTCATTAAGAATTTAAATTTGTATTTCTACACAGCTGCTTTATAACCATGTCTACTGAAAGTGCTATACAATAAAACTGAAACGATTAGAGAGAAAAACATAAGCTAGAAAATAATGGTAACAGAAAAGCACAGAAAAGAATGACTATTAGAGGACTGTTGGGAGTTTAAAAGGAGTTCAACTGTGCTGATTATATTGCATGACTCTCCAAATCTCAGAATCGGCATACTGTTCACATCATATAGCTGTAATTGCTTCTGATCAGTGTGCACACTATACAAGCATTAGCAGACAAAGCTCACACATTGCAAGATATTTCACCTGGAGAGATCAAAGCATGTCTGATCCCCAAATCCTGCTTTCTCTTGAAAATGAACATGAGAGCTGTCTATAAGTTGACTCATACTCTCACATTTGAGAGTAATAAGATGTGCTTGGTTTTTCTAAAAAAAAAAAAACAAGATGAAAGAGAAAAAATGTGGAGGAAAGACCAGTTAGGGAGATGCGGGCAAGATGCAAAAAGAACTTGAAGCAGAGTGTGAAGAAGAATATTTCTATTTTTATGCTGTTTGTCACAGGAGTCATGTTGTGTTTGCTTTATTTTTTTATTTTTACTCTTCATAACCATTTGGGGATGGCATGCCAGATTATTTCTTATTGAAGCAATATTATTTTACTGACAAGAGTGGGACTCTCATTGGCTATGGATCATAGATGTTCTTGCTACTTGTCGTAGGGGTGCTCACACAACATGACTGAAAATATCAGAGCATCAGAAAATCACACTACACAATGGGATTTGTCTCGGGTCCACTCTATGTTTCTGCAGCCTGGAATCTGGAATGTGTGTGTGTGTGTGTTGGGGTGGGGGTTGTATAGAAAATGGAAAAGGAAGTGAGAAGAAGGGTGAGAGAAGTAGAGAAGAAGCATGGAAAAAAGAGGAAGTGTGAGAGAGGGAAGGTGTAGAGGCAGTGTGTGTGTGTGTGTGTGAAAGAGAGAGAGAAAGAGAGAGAGAGAGAGAGAGAGAGAGAGAGAGAGAGAGGGAGAGGAAGAAGGGAGTGTAATAATGAATATGAATTTGTGTGTCAGTGTTGCTAACTCTGCCTCCAGACACTGAATCATGAACAGTGAGGAATAACTTGTTAACATGTCATTAATTGATGCCTTTACACTGAGTATGCCCCTACATCTAAGCAGTATTATAGTCTTTTTCAATCACCACATGCAGAAAAACATATGACTAATATATGGTCTGCTGTATTATTAAAAGCTGCATTGCTGTATGATGACCTGAGTAGCAGACATGCAGACATCACAAGCACAGAGGAGTGTGTGTGTGTGTGTGTTTGTGAAAGAGAGAGAGAGAGAGAGAGAGAGAGAGAGAGAGAGTGGACATGGTGATGCCTTTGATGCCTGGGTGTGTGTGAGAGTACGTGAGAGGGAAAGAACGCCCCAGCCTGCCTCTCTCTTCTTCTTCACATTCATCTGACTTTGAGGATTATTAAGACTGTTCAATCCTCATGTCGTCAGTTTTCAAAGTGAAAGGTTAAATGTGATCAATCACAAACTTGATCATATCACCACAACTTTAGCTTGCTAGGAAATTTGCTTCTATATTAGCCCAGTGCAGCTCAACATTTTTTTTTCCTACACATAATCCTATTCTTGATAAAGCATAGGGGAATTTTTTTTTTTTTTCATAAAAATTACATTATGCAGTGATACCTGCTAACTAGCAAGCAAGCTACCTGTCTAGCTCTTTATTATTATTATTATTATTATTATTAGAAATGGCAATAACATCTCCTCAATCTAGTTGTTATCTAGAGAGATATAATAAATATATAATATTATTTAAGCTAACATACAGTATGCCACTGATAGTCCTGCTTTGTTATGCTAGTTTACTTTTTTTAATATCATGCCACACCTGACTAGTAGTTTCTGTATTTATGATGATAAATTTTTTAACTCTCAAATGAATCTTCTTAGTTAATTTCTGTACAAATTGTAAGAGTATGAGTTAAATATCATAGAAAAAACCTTTATACAAATTTTTTTTAAAAATCCTCTGAGCTAGCTACTGAATCAGAGGTAATTAGAACTAAGAACAAAGGTAATAGGCATTGTATGGGTTGTGACGATTAAATATGCACCGATCATGTAAAAGATCTTAAAAGATCAACAGATCTCTGTCAGCTGTCATTCACAAGCGTCAACTGGATGACAAGCAGCAAAGGCCATGACACATGCTGCTTGTAGACTGAACTGTAGAACATGCTGCTGATGTTTTTAGACCAGGCCACAAGAGACCTTTTCCTGGTGTTTCCTCTATGGATCAAAATATATTTTCATATTTCTGCTTCGTCTCTGTTGCTAGTGAAGTGTTTTAGCATGTTCCTCTAGCCATTTTACTTTGTTGTTTAAAGGTATCCCCAACAATGACACAAATGTTTGTGCTTTGTGATGGTGCTAATTTGTTGGTTGTTGTATTTGCATTATTCCCGTGAGACTTTAACAACTGTCTGATCTGTCATGTACATTTACATTCATGGCAGAAGCCCTTATCTCAAGCGGTTTAAAGAAGTGCTTTGAAGTCTCTTTCATTAAAAACATCGTGATACTGCTCACGGACCAAGAATACCATTAGTCAAAAAAATACAGTTAGGGAAGTAATACAGAAGAAAAGCAAACAGAAAACTGATTTGTTTTGTAAACCAAGTGCTAATTTAAGTACTTCATGAAGTGGTAGGTCTTTTGTCATAATTTGGAGACAGCCAGGTGGTGAATTTCATTTCATCGCCTAGATTACTTGCATGCCTTCCTTGTACCTCGAGAGATGGTTGGACTGATAGAGCAGGGCTAACAGATCAGAGTTAGTGTGGTGCAGTGCAGGTTGTGATTAGTGCTTTAAGTTAGGTGTGTGCTGCTCTGTTTCTTGGCTTTGTAGTCAAGTATCAGTGCTTTAAATCTGATGTGGACAGCTACAGGTAGCCAGTGCAGGGAGCTTAGCAATGGTGGTGTGGGAGAACTTAAGAAGATTGAAAACAAGTTGCACAGCTGCATTCTTAATCAACTGCAGTGATTGAATTGAGCTTAGAGGTAGAGCTGCCAGGAGTCCAGTCTCGAAATGATAAAAGATTGAACCTGAGTGGCCTGTGTGTATAGAAATACACAAATCATTCTGATATTGTAAATGAGAAGTCAGCATAAGCATGTCAGATCAGGAAAGGGACAGTTGATTGTCCATGGATACTCCAAGGTTGCATACAGCGACTGAAGGTGAGATCTAAGAGCTGTCCAGGAAAATCATAAGACCCTGACAAAGAGATGAACCATCTGGGATGCACAGCAGTTCAGTTTTGCAGGGAATACGTTTCAGCTGATGAAATGCCATCCATGATGAGATGACTGCCAGACATCTAGGGGCTTGTGTAGTATTTGTAAAGCAATGTGAAAGTAATGAAAAGGGAAAAAGGGAAGGGATTCTTTTGTAGTGGATATATGCAATGAAATATGCCCAATTATTCAGACTTTCTTCTGCATATTTTATACTGCATTTTTAACATAAAAAGAGTAATCACCCAGGTATTTCAAATATAAGATGTAAGGTTTAATTTCTGAGTTCCTCATCCTACATGACAGCAGATGGCACTTTATTACTAACCATATAAAAACCTAATTTGATTCTTTATACAGATGTGGCTACGTGGTCTGGATGTTTCTAATGAAAACTCCACTACATTTGATATAAGCAGCTTCACGCTGTAATGGAAATGACCAATAAATACTAATAAATAACTAATAAAACTCTAAAAAACATACTGTATATGTGTCAGTCAAACTCTATTCTCTCATAGTCAGAATGAGTCACACTGGAGGCATTACTGACAAAAGTGCTGAAAAAGTGTGATTTGTTTGTGCGTGACCCCAATCCCCTCTCAGATCATGAAGCTTTAAAGACGTGAGGTCCAGCTAAAGCTCACAGAGAATGCTGATTACAGCCACTTGACTCATTTTTAAACCGAAGCCCCCATGTTTTTAATTCCATTACTCATCCAACACACCACCTCTGAACTCCCACCCTTCTGAAAGATGTCAGATTTTTCAGGATGACAGAAGTATTCCAACTTTACTGGCCATCTCATTTCTTTGGAGGATTTTGAGGACTTTGGGATTCTGACTCAGACTTCATCTCAAAATACAGAAAGCCTGGTCTGGGTGTCAAGTTGTTTTCTCACTTAGGAAGTGTTAAAGTGAGGAGGGGTAGTGGGCAGTGAGAGCTGTGTTAAGAACTAAAAGGTAATAAGTCCAAATGAGTGCCACAGTTAGCCTTGAGCTCTTTACCAATATTAAGACTCTTAATCATTATTGAGCCTGGTTTATGAGGCCTTCCAAACAGAATTAAAAAAAGCCTTTCTGGGTAGGAGAGAGAGAGCTTTCAGACAGTTTGATGCTGATGAGAGAGTTTAATACTGACTGTGCTGTCTGGCTGTCTCTACCCTTACAGCTAACTATCAGGGCTGAATTCAGAAATACAGCTAAGAAAATACAAGTTAGATCTGTATAAGGTTTGTGGAAAAAAGTACACATGTAAGGTAGATTAAAGTGATATTCAGCTCCTTAAATAGTTAGGGCATATGGCAAGGTCAATTTTATTTCTTATTACTTACTGTTTATTAGTCAGTTCCCCATTTTTGAGGGACAACCTGCAAGATCATAAATAGTTAGGAATGTAGTCTTGCAAACTAAACATTCCAGACTTTTGTGTGGCACTCAGAAGCAGTCGTCTATTTTCAGATGTGTTGTGCAATTGGTGATCATGACATTTCACCCAACCTTACTTTCAAGTTGTAGTATGTGAGACATCAACTGCTACCATTAGGACCAATATGGCTAGGATAATTAATAATAATAATTTAGTAATTTAATTTATGTAATTGTGGCCAATTATACTAGTGTAAGTTAGGCACCTACTGTAATATTAACTAGGTCCATGATCTCAAGATTCAAGATTCAAGAAGCTTTATTGTCATTTCAACCTCATATAGCTGACGCAGTACAAAGTGAAATGAAACAATGTTTCTCCATCTATCTATCTATCTATCTATCTATCTATCTATCTATCTATCTATCTATCTATCTATCTATCTATCTATCTATCTATCTATCTATCTATCTATCTATCTATCTATGGAAAAAATATCACTTAAGTTGATAGTTATTCATTATTGAGCAGCACAATTAATACTATTTCCTGTGTAGATGTAGCCACTGTGTGCTGTCTGTCTTAAGTAAAACACATTTTATCTCTGCATTGTCTTTTGCAAGTTTCACAAATTGCTTTTGCACTATGTTGCACAGAAAGAACTTCCTCACCATTTGTGAAGTTTTCACTAGTTTGCATGCTCCTACTGGCAAACTGGCGAACTGTCAAACGGCCTCCACTGTGCACAGAATAGGCAGACCCAGAAAGACAGATTTATATCTGACTCTGCATAGAACATCATTCCCAGTGCAGACTGTGCATATGTTTTACACCATATTGAGAAATTTTGCACTTGGGGTGTTTTTAACAACTTGTGAACATGTCAAAATTCTGGAGTCATTCTTATGGGTGACAGCTGTGCCACATTGTCCTATTCATGTGGAATGTCAGGTTTTGTCTGATGGCAAACAAAACCATGGCCTGTTTGGCCAGAGTGGTGCTATTAATAAACCGGCTGCACAGTCTCTAGGACACACTGCAGTGTCATTCGCAGCAGCAGTAGTAGTGGAAAAGCTTACTGCTGTAGATTTGGCCAGTCATGCACCAACACACCCTGGCCTAAAGCATTTGTCTCTACTTTGCCTGCTGGGTCTCATTATACTGAACAGTCTGCATAGGAGTCAAGTGTCTCTCTTCATGACTAACTTTTAGTCCCAGTACTTCCGCATATGAGATCAGGAGCTTTGTCTGGCTCATCACCTGCTGTTGTCCTCACAGCAGCCCAACATTCTGATAAGGGAGTATGCACAGATCCTGGCACAGCAGGAGCTCTATAGTGATTTGCATAAACTTTGTGAACACACACTGTGTGCCAGTGCTAACACTAAGCAAAGGGTATGTCAGTTCTGAAAGTGCCTGTATTCTACAACAATTAGAATGCTGAAATAAGTTTGTCAGGTCTATGATCACAACCAGCCACGTTCGGTTATTGCTCGCTGTACTTCTGGTATGCAATGGATGAACAATTTATTGACATTCTACACACTGCTTAAACAAAAAGAACATGTGTTTGTTACTTTGCACATTCTGTACTGTTACTACATGTGACATTATTATACATCATTATTATGCACATCTTTTTCTACTTATATTCTTATTTTTATTCATTTTTAACTTTTAATTTTTTAACTTTATTTATATGCACAGTCTAAGAGGAGTGGCCGGATTTTCATGTTACTGCAAGTTGTGTACTGTGTATAACTGTGTACTGCATGTGACAAATTAAAATTCTGAATCTTGTATCTTGCATTACTGTCAACATGGTGCATCTAATGGTGCAGATTTAACAACAGCAAAATTAGCAAGAAAACAAAAAAATGATTAGAGCAGCGTATGTAACAACTCTCAATCCACTTGACAAGACAAAACTAGGAAAGAAGACAAGTGTGATGTAGCAGAAACCTTTTATAGTTCATTTATAGGCAATTAAGCAAGCACAGATCCATTAACCTTTGTGACAGTCATCAACATAAGGAAGTTGAACTGTTATTCAGTGATTAAAAGGCTACATTTATGTTTAAATCTACTATGCCATCTACTTTTTTCATTACATTTTTTTTCAGTAAAATCAAAAAGACTCTAAACTGATACTGCATATATTTAATGGGGCTTAAATTTATTGATGATGGACTAAAAAGACTGAAAAGGCTCAAAATAAACTTGTTTTTCTCATATTTTATTTCTGAGGTGTATGTATAGTGGTCCTTTGGGACCTAAATATACATCTGACCTGTCTTCAGTGGATGGGTTTTTGTCAGAAGTGTCCTCACAGTTGCACACATAAACTGACATATACTGCAGCTGCACTGACATTTCTGGCTTTCTGTGTCACATCTGATTTCACATCAGAGATTCTCCATCTCGTGCCCTTTCTCAGAGAGAGCACACTGAAAAGCGACTATTACTTTCACAACCGGGAAATCACTCAGAGAATCATGTGCAAAGTTGCCTATTGTTCATGGAAGTAGTTAACAAGCTGGAAACATTGTGTCATGCAAGATATTTAGCATGACTGAGTATAGAGAAAGAGAGAGAGAGAATACTTGATGAAACTGTAGTTAACACTGTAATAATGCAGCATAAAATGTAGTCATGTGTTGTAGATGCTCTGTTTCACACATCAAATTCTACATGGACTTGTTCTTTATCTGCATATCTACTCGTCTCAGTAATAATGTACAATAACCACCAAGTGTGCATTTGGTCCGTCTTCCACTTTGAACATGGCCTCTATTAAACTCGTTACTCTTCTTAAATGACACTCCTTTAGAATGATAAACACAGAGATATTGAATATTAATCCCTGCACTAATGCACATTCATTCATGCTGACAGTCTAGACAGGAGCTCCATTACACTCAGGTCAGAAGTGTGAACTGGACATGGGGGGGGGGGGCCTCAGTGAAATGGAAATATGGAGAACAAGCACTGAACACCGCTCCCTCAAGGTCCACACCATTATTTAGTAAAAAGCTGAGAGTGAGCTGAGGATTTTCTGACCCCTCACGTACCAAATTGGAAAGGTGAAACAGAGATGATGAACAAGCGTCCCAATTTACACAGCGTCAGGTCTGTCAGCAGAGTAAAAATTAGATGTACTTTCTCAGAGAAGCTGGTGAAATTAGACCTGATGCGGATGGGTTGCCATCTAATGCAAATTGCACTGACAGTAAATTGGTCTGAGACCTTTCAAAGCAGAAGCAGTTATAACACCCCAAACACGCCTTGTTAGAACAGTTTTAAAGAAGATTGCTACATGTCTCCTAACCTGTATGAAAAAGCAATATATATTTCAATATCTACTTTTAGAATTAATTCAAATGTTTGAAACAGCTTATATGTAAGAATTTACAACATTATAAATAATGCACTTGGTTATGATTTTGAATACACCTTCTTCAAATATATACCAATATATGTGATATGCAAGGTAATATACTCATAGCCAAATGCATTATTTATACTGCAATATATTCTTCTAAAATGGACTAATGTCAAATATTTGCATATAATGAATCACACACACACACACACACACACACACACACTATATATATATATATACATATATAAAGCATTTGTTTAGCTGTATGAGAATGAGAATTCTTGTACCTATGTTTTTTTTTTTTTTGTTTTGTTTTGTTTTTATTTGTTTTTACTATTTTTCCCCCTGCACCGGTCACTGCAGATGCATTTAACTGCCAGCAAGCAGTTCCCAACTACATAGCTCATGATATCATGTCCTCTCCTACTCCCTTAAAACCAGAAATGGTAAAAATGCACATTTCCCTATTTTTTTTAATTTTCCTAACAATTGTATCCTAACAAGACTTTAAATGCATGATTGCACTCTTATAGGCAAATGTTATCCAGAAATCCAATAGCTAAACTGTGTGTTAATATGCAAATGAGCCAATTACATTCAAACACCTTCCAGTGATGTTTAAGTTGCATAAAATGACTAAGTATAAATGGGATGTTAGTGGAATGCTACTTAGTCACAGAAACAGACAAAAAAATCTCATCAGGATTAAGGATGTATAAATGTGGCAGGTGTAAATGGAATCCAATACTCACAGATTTAATCCTGTTAAGGAATTCAGGCTTATAATGACAAATGTGGAAAGAGCAAAGAGTAAAAAGGGAAAGACTGCTGTCTATCGATTTAAAAAGATAAAGTGTAATAAATATATTTGACTAAACTAGATGATAAAACTGTGATAAAAATAATCATGATTTCAAAAATGATTGCCATTGTCATTTTAGTCATCGTCCCTCATTCATGGTATTGCAAACATTTTACCTGTACCCTCCATCTACACTGCAGTCAAACAGATCTTTGAAGGTACTTAACATCAGAGCAATAGACTTACATTGCCATTAGAGACGCATGAGATTATAGTAAAGCTCCATGCCTCATTCAATGTCCATTACTGACCAGCTCACAAGACACCATAATGATTCTGCTATATGAGTAGGCACAGGCCAATATTAAACTTTCATATTACAGTGATTATCACATTTTATACTATCATAAATATTTTTAAATTACTTTGTGTTTATCAGTAGTTATTCTCAGAGGGCATCATTTTAGTTATCAGCATTTAAGCTTCTTATCTATGTGGTGGTTTGATGTAGCCCCTTTATTATTTTCCTATAATAGCATGTCCATAATTATTAAATTCCTGTTATATGCAAAGGTTTTCATGTTTTTATAATTAACAAATGACTAGTTTAAGAGCATTAAAAGCAGATATTTATAGATGATCTATTAAAGGCTTGTTTTCCTCTCTCTCTCTCTCTCTCTCCCTCTCTCTCTCTCTCTCTCTCTATGGATACGAAAAGAATGTGCAGCTTGTCATGTTTCTGAGAAATTGCTAAACACAAAGTCCTCTATACTGTTTCCTGTGGTGGAAAACCTAAAGGCACAG
This sequence comes from Hemibagrus wyckioides, assembly GCF_019097595.1. Lineage (NCBI taxonomy): Eukaryota > Metazoa > Chordata > Actinopteri > Siluriformes > Bagridae > Hemibagrus > Hemibagrus wyckioides. Next base: position 11,962,280 of record NC_080734.1, on the reverse strand, counting down.
CTTGAATTCTGACTGTTTCAAAGCCCTGACGCTGTAGACTCCTACCATAGATGGTAAATGAGCCCCAGCAATGACAAAAGTGTCTTTTATAATGTTCTAGAAGTGCATCATCCAGCATGATCCAGTGTTCTTCAATGGAGTTACATCATCAGCATCTCATTCACTGATTCACCACATCTTTAAAATGCTACTTCACTACACTTAAAACAAACTTTTTCACTGTTAGTGAAAAACAAGACAGTTAACATGGCTAGCTAATACTATAATAATAATAATAATAATAATAATAATAATAATAATAATAAGCCTTGGGTAAAGATTTACATGTTGGTGTATGAATTCCAAAATTAAGTTGGTTAAGTACTGCATCTAGGTTAAGTACAGGTTAAATCCCAGAACCACACACACACACACACACACTTGAATTAATTTAAGGGAGGTTCCAGACTGTCTGTCTCAGTCTAACATTCATTTCTTTGTCTTCCATGTCCAGAAGGAGAAGACTGTTGATGCTTATATTCTATTCGTGTGTGTTTTTTTCCTCTACCAAACTGGGTTTCCATCATAACATTCAGCGTCTCCGATCCCCTTAGGCTTTCATCACACATCACACACTCCTTCTCACTAAAAGCTGGCTACAACATGAGCTGTAAAAACCCACCTCCCTGCTTGAAGAACAGAAACTGCTGTTTGTGATGAAGGCAAGGCCATGCGCTTGAAGAGAATAAATATGAGTAAGAAACAGCTTTGCATTTGCTTAATCAGTTTTAGTCCAGATCTGCACAAAGTAACCATAGATTTCCCTTTCTCCCGTAATTATTAAAATTCTCTCAATAATTGTTAAAGATGAGGTTGTAAGGACATGTCAAGCAAAAAGGTTGCACATTACACAGAATTTGAATGAATAAATGGTGCCCACAGTTACGGTTCTATACTTGTGACTGAAAGGTTATAAACTCAAATCCCAGAGATGCCACAGTGCCACTATCAGGTCCTTGTGCAGGATCCATAATTATCTGTATACATACAGCGTCTTTCACACATCTGCTTAATTTCAAACAGAAACAAGTGAGCGTAAATCCACACTAATGTGCATACTTTTGGAAAAAAATTGACCTTTTAAAGTTTTTAATGAACATTGGCAGCAACAGGAAAACCTCTCTACCGAGCACACAGGAAGCTTATTACAGGATGATTCAATATTTCCTGCATTCACCATCCATACTGAGGCTTGAAAATAGTTGTATTGTGGCTAGATGACCAAAACAAGTATATGTGAGTTTAAAAAACTTAATACATAGCAGGTTTCATTTACTCCCTGCAGTTAGGATAATTCAGGGTTAATTCAGGTTTTCTCACTGCACTTGAAGTTCAGATTTGTTTGCTGTTTGTTCCAGGAAACCTCACCATGGAGCTAAATACACCAATGATTTCCAACAAAGCATATATAATAGCTAGTTGTTCTCTTTTGGGTATGGAAGTTATTGCTGAAGAACACTGCTGCCATACATCACTTGTCTACTGTGGGCCTTGTCCCAATCTGTTTACACTGTGTCACCATGGAGGTGTTCGACACAGAATTTGTTTTCTAGTGCTGTTTTGACACAGGATGTTTAAGAGCCAGGATGTTATCAGACTATCGCACCCAAAGAGTTGCTGATTGCTACAATTCACCCTTTACTAAAGGCATTTTCCTACTGTCTGAGAGGAATCAAAATCTAACATTGTATCTCTCAGCCTGTATACTTCACCCCAAAATGCTTGATAGTGCACAGAAAATAACCATTGAACCAGTTGGCAGATACCGAGCAGTGGTGAACATGGGCTTATTGTATCTGTGTCTCTCTGACAGCAGACACAGTTTAGCAAATAAACCATATCTTCTATAAAGCAGGATACTGCAGCACTTTATCTGTTATATTATGTAACTTGAATGTTAAGTTCATTCACTAGATTTAATTTTAACTGCTGGCAGGGTAGGGTTTGTGTCTGTGGATGTCAAATTGGCAATCTCAAATTCCTGTGCTATTTCCTCTTGATTTTCGTATTCTTTTTATTCATTTACTCTGTTCTTTCTGTATCTATAGCTGTGTGAATGAAGCCTCATGGTGTATTATGTATTCCTTCCTGGGGACTCAGTATACAAGTATATGGAACGGATGATGATGATGAAACCAGGCTGCACTCTTCCCCTAACCGATGAATTTCTGTATCTATCCTATCGTGTTTGCTGTGTGAGAGACAGCATGACTGCTATAAAATCTACAGTTTTGATCAAACACCCACTGGCTTCAAATGACCCAAGAAACACCTTCACTTTCATAGTGACACAATCAGTGATAACGTCTATAGACTGAACAAAGAAGATATACAGCTGGAGACAGGAGTCAAGGACTCTGTTTATTTCAAAGTGGAACAAACTGTTCCTGAAAACAGGGGGAGGTCTTAACATCCTTCCACCTCCACATTCTAATCTCATGTAAACCAAACACACTGCATTCATTCAATAATCCAATCAGCCAACCATGTGGCAGCATCACAATGTATAAAATCATGCAGATGCAGGCAAGAAGATTTAGTTATGTTCACATGTTCAAGTGTCAGATAAAAGATCACATTGTGTATAAATTCTATACATTTTTGTGTATCAAAATGCCAGGAGATCAGGATTTTGTGAATTACTCAAACCAACCCATCTGCTACCAACAACTATAGCATAGTCAAAGTCACTGAGATCACATCCTCTCACTGAGATCAGATCTCACTGAGATCACATCTTTTCACACAGATCACGTTTTCTCACTGAGATGACATCCTCTAACTGAGATCACAATTCCTGACTGAGATCACATCTTCCCACAGAGATCATGTTTTCTTACTGAGATCACATTTTCTCACTGAGATCACATTTTCTGATGTTTGACGCAAACATGTTGTCATCTAATATCTGATTATGAAATAAAATATCTAAATTAACTAGAATTTCCTCCTCTGTATAACCATTTCTTGGGTTTGGCAGGTCAATCTGTGATAAAAGTGCTTGTTTTTTCCTTCATTGTGACAGAGGATAAAAAGCTTTTACATGAACGCATCCTCATACGTGGTCAAGTGGAAAAACGAGTGAGAACTGAGAGCAATTTAAAGCTATATGATTGTTTCAAGGATTATTATGACTATTATTTAATGATATGAAAAAGACAAAAGATAAGTTGTTTGACGGAAAAATTAAGCATTGTATATTGCTTATTTTATAATAATCTGCTCAACTTCTTGAAGGGTGCCAATAATTCTGGAGATGATGGTACAAAATACAAAATCTTTTCAACTCCCAGGTTTGCAAATGGACAAATGACTCTGACATTTAAAGTGGTCTGCAGCATAAAATATACAGATTTTTTCCCCATATCTGATATGAAGTCAACCATCCAAGACAGGTGTGCTGTTTAAAATTTACTTGTTTGATTTTGCGCTGGAGCTGAAAGGTCCTAGTGTAGCTAGCACATTAACGCAAATTACTGTCAGGGATTTATAGCCAATACAGCAAGCCTACAATTACATGTTTCACAGAGAGTTAGCCAAGTATCTTTTTTGACAGCTTCTAAATGTTCAAATTAGTACCTACATATAAATGGGCTGGAAAAAAAAACTATATATATTATTGATATTGTGATAAATATTGTGGTAAATTATGTCACAATACAAGTTGGTGTGATTTGTGTGTATTTGCGTGAGAAGTAGCTGGTGGTAAATATTTGTTTGTGTAGCACTTTGTACAGCACTTTAGCCAACTGATAACTTTTTTGATTGAAAGTTGTATATAAATATATACACTGATCAGGCATAATATTATGGCTTAATATTGTGTTGGTCCCCCTTTTGCTGCCAAAACAGCCACGACCCGTCATGTACTGTGTATTCTGACACCTTTCTATCAGAACCTGCATTAACTTCTTCAGCAATCTGAGCAACAGTAGCTCGTCTGTTAGATCAGATCGCATGGGCCAGCTTTCGTTCCCCACGTGCATCAATGAGGCTGCTTGGCCGCTCATGACCCTGTTGCCAGTTTACCACTGTTCCTTCTTTGGATTATTTTTGTTAGATACTGACCACTGCAGACCGGGAACACCCCACAAGAGCTGCAGTTTTGGAGATGCTCTGATCCAGTCGTCTAGCGATCACAATTTGGCCCTTGTCAAACTCGCTCAAATCCTTATGCTTGTCCATTTTTCCTGCTTCTAACATCAACTTTGAGGACAAAAAATGTTCACTTGCTGCCTAATATATCCCACCCACTAACAGGTGCCATGATGAGGAGATAATCAGTGCTATTCACTTCACCTGTCAGTGGTCCTAATATTATGCTTGATTGGTGGTCCAGTGGCAATATCTCGTGCTCTATATATATATATGTATATGTATATATATATATATATATATATATATATATATATGTTTTTGTTTTTTTCTTACAGGTTCATATATTGGTGAGATGAACAGTTTTGTTTCATTTTTTGTGAACTGCTGACAATATTTCTCCTAAATTCAAAATATAACTATTGTTATTTAGAGTGCATATTTAAAGGAAATAACAACACATTAAAATAACCCAAGATCATGCAGTATTTGCAGAGCTTTAATAACTCAAATAAAACAAAATGCAAATAATCTGTAAACAAATTGTATTAATGCTTTGGTTAAATAACATTAAGAGATCAGTATTTGGTGGAATAACCCCGAATTGCATGCGTTTTGGCTCCATGATCTCCACCAGTTTTTCACACTGCTGTTGGGGAACTTTATACCACTCTTTTTGCAAAAAAAGCAAACAGCTCAGCTTTGTGACCATCCATCTTCCTCTTGATGACATTCCAGAGGTTTTCAATAGGGTTCAAATCTGGAGATTGGGCAGTGGTCTTTTTTTTCCAGAGCTGTATATGTATATATATACACACACACACAATTTTTGTTTTCATTGTATTCACACAACCATTTTGCTGTTTGTTATCAAACCTACTTACATAATACATATTGCATTCTGTAGAAACGTCCCAGAATATTGTCATATATTTTATCGCCCACTCATAATCCACACTTTGACTGATTTCCAACATAAGAGCTCAAACATCTAATTCAGTTTTGAATCAAAATGTAGAGAACAGCTTTAGAAACGTTGTTTGGAAGTGTTTCAGCTCAGCATTATGAGCCAATCTGAGTCAAACACTACAGAATACACTGAGTCCCTACAGCAGACTTTATTTGAGCAATTAACATTTAGAACAGTTTTATTTGACACTAAATACTGCAGCAAATGGGAGACAGATAAGATGCCTGGGTAGACTGTGATATATATGATAAGGAGAGTTGGTATATCAGCTCATCCTGCAAAACCCATCACCTTTCCTCTACAAACTCGCTGCATCATCATTTATTCAGTATACTTTGTTTCCACTCCCACTTATCCAGATCTATAGTCTTACTTTTATAGTTCATCCTTTTACACACATATACTGATGAGCTGTGCCAGAAATTGTATACCATTAGTACAACTCTTTACATTTGACCTTCTATTTACTGCAGTAGTATTAAATTTTATTTCAGTATCATTTGCTGCAATAACTGTTTATCTCCCACCTTCTCTTTCACATCTCACAGCTCGACATTTACTCTCTCTCTCACACACACACACACAAAAAAAAAAAAACCCACCACACAGACACAGTCATGGGCTGCATCTCAAACCACCTACTACTCTACTCAACAGTAGGCCTTGTCAAAATCGTTCACCATCTGTGGTACCTTTAATTTAACAAGCAATGTTAGAAAACTGAGCAGTTATCAGCCAGGATAAAACTCTCATGTTGTCATCTAATATCTGATTATGAAATAAAATATCTAAATTAACTAGAATTTCCTCCTCTGTATAACCATTTCTTGGGTTTGGCAGGTCAATCTGTGATAAAAGTGCTTGTTTTTTCCTTCATTGTGACAGAGGATAAAAAGCTTTTACATGAACGCATCCTCATACGTGGTCAAGTGGAAAAACGAGTGAGAACTGAGAGCAATTTAAAGCTATATGATTGTTTCAAGGATTATTATGACTATTATTTAATGATATGAAAAAGACAAAAGATAAGTTGTTTGACGGAAAAATTAAGCATTGTATATTGCTTATTTTATAATAATCTGCTCAACTTCTTGAAGGGTGCCAATAATTCTGGAGATGATGGTACAAAATACAAAATCTTTTCAACTCCCAGGTTTGCAAATGGACAAATGACTCTGACATTTAAAGTGGTCTGCAGCATAAAATATACAGATTTTTTCCCCATATCTGATATGAAGTCAACCATCCAAGACAGGTGTGCTGTTTAAAATTTACTTGTTTGATTTTGCGCTGGAGCTGAAAGGTCCTAGTGTAGCTAGCACATTAACGCAAATTACTGTCAGGGATTTATAGCCAATACAGCAAGCCTACAATTACATGTTTCACAGAGAGTTAGCCAAGTATCTTTTTTGACAGCTTCTAAATGTTCAAATTAGTACCTACATATAAATGGGCTGGAAAAAAAAACTATATATATTATTGATATTGTGATAAATATTGTGGTAAATTATGTCACAATACAAGTTGGTGTGATTTGTGTGTATTTGCGTGAGAAGTAGCTGGTGGTAAATATTTGTTTGTGTAGCACTTTGTACAGCACTTTAGCCAACTGATAACTTTTTTGATTGAAAGTTGTATATAAATATATACACTGATCAGGCATAATATTATGGCTTAATATTGTGTTGGTCCCCCTTTTGCTGCCAAAACAGCCACGACCCGTCATGTACTGTGTATTCTGACACCTTTCTATCAGAACCTGCATTAACTTCTTCAGCAATCTGAGCAACAGTAGCTCGTCTGTTAGATCAGATCGCATGGGCCAGCTTTCGTTCCCCACGTGCATCAATGAGGCTGCTTGGCCGCTCATGACCCTGTTGCCAGTTTACCACTGTTCCTTCTTTGGATTATTTTTGTTAGATACTGACCACTGCAGACCGGGAACACCCCACAAGAGCTGCAGTTTTGGAGATGCTCTGATCCAGTCGTCTAGCGATCACAATTTGGCCCTTGTCAAACTCGCTCAAATCCTTATGCTTGTCCATTTTTCCTGCTTCTAACATCAACTTTGAGGACAAAAAATGTTCACTTGCTGCCTAATATATCCCACCCACTAACAGGTGCCATGATGAGGAGATAATCAGTGCTATTCACTTCACCTGTCAGTGGTCCTAATATTATGCTTGATTGGTGGTCCAGTGGCAATATCTCGTGCTCTATATATATATATGTATATGTATATATATATATATATATATATATATATATATATATGTTTTTGTTTTTTTCTTACAGGTTCATATATTGGTGAGATGAACAGTTTTGTTTCATTTTTTGTGAACTGCTGACAATATTTCTCCTAAATTCAAAATATAACTATTGTTATTTAGAGTGCATATTTAAAGGAAATAACAACACATTAAAATAACCCAAGATCATGCAGTATTTGCAGAGCTTTAATAACTCAAATAAAACAAAATGCAAATAATCTGTAAACAAATTGTATTAATGCTTTGGTTAAATAACATTAAGAGATCAGTATTTGGTGGAATAACCCCGAATTGCATGCGTTTTGGCTCCATGATCTCCACCAGTTTTTCACACTGCTGTTGGGGAACTTTATACCACTCTTTTTGCAAAAAAAGCAAACAGCTCAGCTTTGTGACCATCCATCTTCCTCTTGATGACATTCCAGAGGTTTTCAATAGGGTTCAAATCTGGAGATTGGGCAGTGGTCTTTTTTTTCCAGAGCTGTATATGTATATATATACACACACACACAATTTTTGTTTTCATTGTATTCACACAACCATTTTGCTGTTTGTTATCAAACCTACTTACATAATACATATTGCATTCTGTAGAAACGTCCCAGAATATTGTCATATATTTTATCGCCCACTCATAATCCACACTTTGACTGATTTCCAACATAAGAGCTCAAACATCTAATTCAGTTTTGAATCAAAATGTAGAGAACAGCTTTAGAAACGTTGTTTGGAAGTGTTTCAGCTCAGCATTATGAGCCAATCTGAGTCAAACACTACAGAATACACTGAGTCCCTACAGCAGACTTTATTTGAGCAATTAACATTTAGAACAGTTTTATTTGACACTAAATACTGCAGCAAATGGGAGACAGATAAGATGCCTGGGTAGACTGTGATATATATGATAAGGAGAGTTGGTATATCAGCTCATCCTGCAAAACCCATCACCTTTCCTCTACAAACTCGCTGCATCATCATTTATTCAGTATACTTTGTTTCCACTCCCACTTATCCAGATCTATAGTCTTACTTTTATAGTTCATCCTTTTACACACATATACTGATGAGCTGTGCCAGAAATTGTATACCATTAGTACAACTCTTTACATTTGACCTTCTATTTACTGCAGTAGTATTAAATTTTATTTCAGTATCATTTGCTGCAATAACTGTTTATCTCCCACCTTCTCTTTCACATCTCACAGCTCGACATTTACTCTCTCTCACACACACACACACACAAAAAAAAAAAAAACCCACCACACAGACACAGTCATGGGCTGCATCTCAAACCACCTACTACTCTACTCAACAGTAGGCCTTGTCAAAATCGTTCACCATCTGTGGTACCTTTAATTTAACAAGCAATGTTAGAAAACTGAGCAGTTATCAGCCAGGATAAAACTCTCAGTGACTGTAAACATTCACTCTTGGTTGTGTATGACAGTGTGGGACAGTATGTCACAGTTCTACACCACTACATTGCACTTTAATGTAAACAAAGAAATTGCCCATGTTGCTATGTTACTATTTAGTAAACCTCACTGCAGTTTACAGTGAAAGAACTGAAATCTACAGTTGCTTATCCTTATTTACACCAAGCACCCTGTTTCCATGCTCATTTATCACTCCTTCACTTTATCTAAACTTTTACAATATGTCATTAATAATATTTAACAATCAGGTTAAGCTCAAATTTAAAATTGGCATTGAAACCCTGACGGAAACCATAGTTGTGTTTTTCTTTCTCGCAAGAATGGACTGAAACGGTTCTTTCCTATGATAAAGCATGGCAATTGTTTGCTGAAGGTAAAATGTGGCCACACTCCACAGTGCAACTGAGAATAACAGTAATGTGGCATTTGAAAGCAATTTCTCTATGAAAGGAACCTGGGAGAATGAGCAGGAGAGTAAACTCTAATTATTTTACAATTTAGACCTAGAGGAATTGATAACCATGCTGATTTTACTTAATAATGGAATTGTAATTTTTTACCAATCAATTCTTTGCACACTCATTTCATTGCATAAGACATGGAACAAAACAGCTGTATTGCACTTTATTCTTTCGCTGTAAAACTAAGTAAACAAACAAAACAACAACAAACTCAAATATATATGCAAGGAGAATGTAATCAAG